>NC_045559.1:100798674-101144674 GCF_009819795.1 Aythya fuligula
CTCCTCTGTACATAGCTGGATCAGATGAATATGATTTTTATTGTACAATCTGCTGATTCAGAGTTTTGAACTGAATTGAAGGGCACATCAACATTTTTCATACAGCACAGAGGATCTATATTATGGCATGAAATTTGAGACTCTGCATAAAGATTAGTTTTCAAAGTGCATTTTAGTTTATTTATATTGTTCATATTATTTATTTTAGCAACTATAAGTAATGCTTCTATGTGGTTGATAAAACTACTTAATTAGTAGTTTTAATCTTTGCCTTAATCTTAGTCTTAATCTGTTTTGCAAACTTAGCTATATGGAGCTAAAATCAAGGAAACAATGAAATTCCTTTCCTTGTCTGTTACACAGACATGTATATATCTGTGAATGGAAACACACATGCAGATTTTGTGTCTAAAACACGTGTAAGTAAAATATATATAGGTATTCAGTACAATTCAAATAGAATAATGTCTTCACGTGCTGTTTTTGTAGGTGTAGAAATGATCTACAACATTTCTACTAATACAAGTTATCTTGTTGATTTGGCATTCTAGCACTTGGATGGATCTGATGAGCATGTGAGTTTTTCTGAACAGATTTTTAAAAGCTTATAACAAGAATGCATTGATTTAGGGAAAAAAAAAAAAGAATAAATAGACAGATTATAAATAAAAACATTTTGAAATCTTAAAGCATGGATATGAAGAAAAAAAATCAGAAGACAAGGATCACAATTCACAATTTTGTTTTGGAAAATCATATGTTAGACATTGTCGGTCTTAACCTCGCCAGATATAAATCCAGCAGGCAATAATGGAACTGTTCCTATCTGTCACAGCTAAAGAGCTAGTTCTAAATCTTTCCAAGCAAATTTTCCTCTTCTAAACTTGTGCTGTATTAGCACTTTTAAATATGACCATCTGAGCAAAGTCATTTCTCAAACACAATAGGTTATAATTATGGCAGCTTAATTTAATTGTCCAGGTAAATGAAAGACTTTGCTAATTCCAAATAGTTTCCTGACTCGGAACCATTTCTACTTTGTATGAAAAACTCCTTTGCCCTACTTGCATAATACTTTGGTGACATACAGTTTTTTGTTTGTCATCATTAAGTTCTCCAGAGCACCAGAAAAACTGTCCTCCCGCTTGTTATACAAAGAAGCCCTGAGTATTAATCTTGCATTTATCATATGGAAATGGACTTTGACAAATTAATTCCAGTGTTTCTTGCTCTGGCAGCTTAGGGTGAATACATGGCAGTCTGCTCTGCCAGAGATTACCATGCAGATGTGACAGACCAAGTTAAGAGAGACCTTGTGCCCATGGCTCACCTGCTTCTGTGAGCAGTCTATGAACCTCCTGTAACTTATTCTGTAATAATATTCTGCAATCCAATATAAATAAGTAAATGATGATGCAAGCAGCACACTTCCAGCCACTTGTCTTAATTGCAAAGTATATACAGACTTCTGAGTGAAAGAAATAGGATTAGGTTTATGAAGAAACCTTTCAATTCAGTATTTGAAGGGACTTTCAAGAAAAGAGACTATTTTGTATGTGACTTGGAAGCATAAACAGCAGAAGGAAAATTTATGAAAATATACAAAATCTAGAGTAAGAGGTTGTGGAGTTATGAAATTATTCAATTATAATTAAGAAATTATAAAAGCTACTCCATTTGGTGCTCTAAAGTTAGAATTTACAAGATAATGGGGAAGGAAATAGAGCTAAACTGATAAAAGAAGTGCTGATTCCTTAATCCTGAGGCTAGCTGAGCTTCATTTATACATCTTTAGATCAGTCACCTACACTGATCTAAATTATGTTGTCCAGGTAAACGAAAGACTTTGCTTAATTCCAAATAGTTTCCTGACTCAGAACCAGCTTCCAGAAGACAAGACTTATGCTCCCTACATTGCAAGACTAACAAAAGAAACAAAAGATTTTGAAATGAATGCTAGGTTCTCCTAATTTAATTTAAATAGATTAACCATTTGAGAAATATTTCACTCTCTCAAAGAGACTGGAAGTACTGACTGAAATTTTGCTTTAGTGTCCGTGTCCTTAGTAGAATTTTATCAAATTTGAAATCGTAAGGTACCAGAGCAAAGAAGTTGCAGCATTCTCAGGTGTTTCTCTGTGGTGAATCAGTGTTGTGTTTGCTCAAGTCTTTGCTAGATTAGAGGTTAGTTTTCATTTTCAATTTAGGTGAAAATATTGTATAATCTATTTTTTCATTATTTCATTCTGTTCTCTCAAGAATAGCTGGAAGAAGCTTTATCAGAATCTAAGAAAGTTCGCAGAAATCCAGTCCAAAAATAAAGGGTTATATTTACATGACTATTATTTTCCAGAGGGCCATCCCTGCTCTTAAAAGGCAGCTTTGCAGTATATACAGTTTAAGGTTATCTTTCCACTCAGTGAATTGAATGTTTAGTATAGTTTAAAAAGAAATCATGATGAGTTATCATGCTTCACTGCTTCCCTAGAATACCTTGCAAAGAGAATATGATTATTGTAGAAAGAATGAGAATACAATTTACCATACTTAAATTTTCAGAAGCCACACTATAAATTACAGTAAAAAATCAGTAAAAGATATCAAACTGCCTTTATTAGGCCAGATATTTTTATTTATTTATTTATTTATTTATTTAATCAAAGACAGAGAACAGTTTATTTTGAATTGACTGCTTCTCAATTATGAGTGGAATGCATGAGTTAAGTAAAAGTTACTAGTATTTTTCAAAAATGTTATTGTGAAGGTTGTAGTTCTTTCGCATAGAGGAAATGAGAGAATAAGGGAAAGCTGACTAAAAGCTAAAAGATAAAGGGAAAAATGGTTAATAAAATATTTTCTGGTGGAATTACCGAACTGATAAAATAACAGGTTTAAATCAGTTTTTATGATTTATAATTTTCATATGCTGCTTGAATAAAAAGGACAGAAAATTCTCCAATTAATCTATCTTGGGAGACAAAGCAGATGGAGAGTATTTTAATCAGGTAAGAGGGCCAGTGATATTCTTCCTTCTGGTGGGTTAATAAAATGTGTAAAGAATGTGTTAAATACAAGTAAAGTGGAGAGTTGAATATTTTTGTCTTTTGGAACTCCAAAAGATTATTTTTTTTTTTTTTTTTTTTTTTTTTTTGACAGCCAAATGCCCAAGGAATATATCCAAAACCTAGTTTCAAAAGTGATCCTTAATGAATTAAGTGCATAATTGAATTTTTCAAAAAATAGTCATTTTTCCCTTTTCAGAAAATCTAAAATTCAGGGCCACATTCTGTCATTTTAAGTGGAAAAATAGACATTAAATAGTACCATATCTACATTGTTCCTATTTATTGAATTGGTACAATTCTAGGATCAAACTTTTAATCAAGGACAAAAGTATTAGTTTTGACTAGTAAATATAAATAAAAAAATAAATTGTCAATCAAACATAAATCACACATTTCAAAGGCCAACTCTGAGCAGTTTATCAGCACAGAGAACAGAGGGGAAAAAGACAGATGTGGAAACAGGAAAAAGGATAGGTATAATGTACTCGGATGTTCTGAATGTTTTCAAACGGTACCATTTAATACAACACACTTAAATTATAAAATTATCTAAAGCAGAAATATGTAAGACCTCTCAGTAATTCTGAAAGAATGCAAAATTTCAACTATAGCCTGTTTCATCTTAAAGGAAGAAAATAAGACCCTCAGAATTATATTTCCCTTATCTTCAGTTTCTAGGGAAATACTGGGAAAAATATTAGAGAAAAGTAATCACTTCAGTGGTAATTAGGACAACAATAAATGGCAATACAGATTCTTTGACAGCAAATGATGTTAAATCTATCCGATGCCTTTCTATGGTAGCTTATAGGACCATGGAGAAGATGATTTCTTTTGGTTTTGAGTTCAGTAAAGTTTTTAGGCTGTACTTATTAGCAAGATAAGAAAATATGACCCAACTGAATGTGCTAAAAAAAAACAGCTGGAAAGGCATACTCAAGGAGCACTTAAAATTGACCTATAATCAAACTGGAATAATATATTGATAATTCTTAAAAAGTCTGTTCTGAGCCTCAATTTTTTTGTATGAGCTGACTGATAGAATAGTCTTGCTCATTTTACAGATACCAACCATTTTGTAAGGTCGCAGCCCTCTAGGAAGTTGGTTCAAATTTTTAAAGACCCTGTCAGAATGGAGAAATTAGTTGGAAAAAAAATAAAAAAGTATGGTTTATTAAAAATAAAAAAATGTCCCTTTGCATAGGTATATAATGAATTCTGACACTGTGAATAATTACCTCTTCAACGTTACTGGTTCTACAAAAAAGACCTGTAAGAAGAGAATGTAGTGAAACCTCAGTGTGGCAATATCACGTTGTTTTCAGAAAAACTGACATGCTACTAGAATATAAAATGTAAGTTTGTCAGTCAGCTCTGTGGCATAACCTTTCCACGCCTTTACATATCACAAGTAATTTGCCTAGCTCTGGGACTACATTTAAAGAAAACTTTGGACCCATTAGATAATGTCAGGAAAAAAACAGAAAGATTGATCAGTGATCAAGAAAATATGGCATAATATGAAGCAGTGAATGTTTGGAGTTGTGAGAAAAAAGGGACCTGAGGGAGGAAGTTACCTCTCCTTTACATAAATTTTAGTTAGAAAGCAGTAAAAAGCATTATCCACATGTTAATGTTAATGAATGAATTGGTGATTGTCTCAGTGCTGTTAGTCCTATTTCTGGCATTTGTGAGAAAGTGACATTTGTCACTACAAAAATTGTAAAAGATATCTATGTTAACAATGTACTAGAATGTACACACTATACAAGTGTGTACAAGTGGCAAGTATATAGTACTTGCCAGTTCTAGAAAATCTTAAAAAATACAGACCTCAAATATTCCTCCTCTTTTCACCTTTAATGATAAATGAAGTATAAAAAAACATGTTAGTAAAGTAGATGCTTTCACATACTCAAAAGGAGAAAATTGAATTAGATTTATTATTTATATAGTTGTTTATTTAAAAGAACATCTTCCTTTGTTTTTTGTTTGTTTGTTTCTGCTGGAATAGCAACATATTAAATAGTATAAGCATGCTTGTTATACTGTTTCATTATAAGAACTTCATGCTTTCAGAACTTGGACAACAATTTAGTAAAAAGTGCTTTTTTACAAAAATGGTACAAAAACGGAAGATGGTATTCCGACAATAAAAAGATGAAATCCCACCAAAATAGAAGAAAAGACAAAGAAGAGAAGGTAGAAAGAATACTAGGAGGGAAATATCAAGGCAGAATTGGCTTTTCATGTTCCTCTGCTAAAGAAAGATATTCCTTCTGCAAATATCATCAGTAAACTTATCAGTGGTTCTGTAACTCTTGAGCACTTCAGAAACTCAGAGAACTGTGAATTTGGACCAACTTCTTCCAAACTGAGGGATTAAACTAGTCATTGAAAATCCACTTCCATTCTAGCAAACATTCTTCTTCCTGCTCAAACAAGTAGACAAGCTTTTATTTGCAAGAGTTGGAAGAATGTGGCTCAAGAATCCTTTGGACCATAAGATTAATTTTTCAGAGATTATGTGGGACTTCAGATGCCTACTCCTGTGAAAGAGAAAAGTACACACATACATGCACGCACTTAGCTAGCTAGCTAGATGTCATTTCAAAACAGACCAAACTGTGCAGATGGATTATGACACATGCAGTTCCTGTCCCCAACCAAACTCAGTGGAGAAGTGGCCAAGTGAGACTTTCCAAGATAAGTATGCTGTACACAATTCCCCCAGAAGTAACTCAAGCACAGAAAACAGAGACAGAGAATTTGATAGTATCCTGGTTACTTGTAATGCTTGGGCCTTAAGCCACAGTTCAGAAAAGCTTGTTTCCAGGCACCTTTTTGAAGCTCTTGGCTAATTCAATTTAAGGATGTTTACATCCTCTAAAAATCATAAGGTTGTTTTTAATGTTCTCTTAAACTTACTGGATACTTATAGCACAACCTTAAAATCGGAAGCTATACAGTAAGAATGAGTAGAAGACAGAAAATTAAGAGAAATAAGCCAAAATCTTGTCAAAAATTCTGGAAACTTGTGCTCTGATAACTTTCTTCACAGCAGCATAGATCAAGATATGCTTCACTCAAGACAGTGGAATTAGACTGAAATGTAATATCAGGAAAAATATATTTGATTATGCATTAAATTATTAACTATTCTGTAAAAAAAAAAAAAAAAAAAAAAAGTAAACAAGATAGGAATGCTCTTTTGCACCTTCTAATAAAAGATTTTTCTGTTAATTCAAGGCCTAGTATAAAACCATTGAAAGTAATAATAATCTTCACAAGAACCGTAGTGCACCTGTAATTATGTTTTCATGAAAAGGTTGCCTAACAGTTTAAGAATATATAGTCTGAATGCTCTTGCTGTGAAGAGACCATGGCTCTTGCAGGTCTCTCCAGATCCTTTTACTTATATTTGCATTAGAATGCATGCATTTCATCAACATGCAATTGTAAATATACCCTTCAGAAAAAAAAAAAAAAGACCTACTGGCTATAATGTGTAATTTCATTTCATTTCCTATCTGAAATTAATTACAAATCCTCTGAGACATGATAGAAAATGGCATTTTCCACTTTATTATTATTATTATTATTATTATTATTATTATTATTATTATTATTATTAGTGGCAATAAATTCATGCTGAATGTTTAGGTTTTACTGACACAAAACTTTAACTGGTAACACTAGTGATGTGGCAATAAGCAATGTGAAATATACAGGAATGCTTTTATTCATGGTTTATGATTAACCATAAAAAACATTAGGGTTTTGAACAGCTTATCTTTTTCTAATATCCTTTACTCTGTCTCCAAGGCTTGGTATTTTATATATTAGGTAAAATACATACTACTCTTACCACGACTAGAAATTAAATCTGCAATTTATTTATCAGACATTTTTATAGCCATGTGTATGTGTACTGATGGTCATAACCTTGCATGCAGTTGAATGAAAATGATTTGACTCTAAAATGTGTGACACCTGATATCATATACTGTATCGGACTACAGTAGTGCATAGAATGTATAAAAACAGTCTTATCCAGTGCCTAATGTATACTGGAAAACATTTTCCATCTATATGATTGTTTTCTTATTGCACCTTTTACAACCTTTATGTTAAGAACTTGGACCTCATAATATCAAACATAATATTTTACCAGTCATTTAAACAGCTTTCGTTGGAGCTTGGTCTAGTCTCAGAGCTTTCTTTTTCATACTGCCCTAGGCAGAATGAAAAAACTAGCATCAGGTTTTTCTCTCAGATTAGGTAGTTTGACATTGCATCCAAAATCTGATTTACTTCAACACTAGAGAAGAACTAGACTGCTAGACCATGAAGTTCTATAATACCTGAAAGAATGCCCTTAAGGCAAATATCAGAGTCAAAGAATTTAAATCTGTTCTAGATAGGTGGAGTTCCCATAGTTACTAAAGGAAAAACAGTTATTAACAGCATATTAGCTTCCTGTTCTGCATAGGAGTATCATCTCACAGTACCTATAGAGAAAATGAACAACAAAAATTCAAATTTAAGCCTTTATTGAAGACATAACTTCTCCTTAGAAGTCAAGTTTCTATATTTTTGGAGTTAAAAAAAAAAAATAGTTATCCAGTAGAAAGTTGCTTCTGAATGCCTAAAACCCCTCAGATACTGTGAACAAAGGTATAAACCAAACAGAGAAGGACAACAATACCTCTTAAATGTTGTGCCCTTTACAAAGCATATCCTTACTCTGCTTGTTAGTAGTCCATGAAGTATATTGTAGTTTGCAATTTCTTGTAGAAATTGTTGAATTTCTACTTGTCCATGACAAAACACAGAAAACAAATGAATAAATAAATAGCATATTAAATTTATCCACATGGATAATATTAGAATGGAATCAGTGATCCAAACAGAAACTTCGTCTGAAATATATCCATTAGACCCTTCTGTATCTTAGTGTCCTGAATACCTCTGGTTTTGCACTCTATCAAAAAAACTATCAAAGTATGAAACACTTGCAGACAAATTTTATTTTTTTCTTCCTCTCCAACTTCTTTGCTGTCTCTAATTTTAGTCTCCTCCCTGTTCTGCCTTCGTCTTCGCAGTTCATCAGGTAGCTTCATCATCTATTTAGTTTTGCTTGTCTATGCTCTTTTCTTAAACCTTTTCTCTCTGTCATGTTACTAGAGTCTTTCAAGAAGCATATAATCGAATACATCTCATTATGTTAATGTATTTCTGGATAAAAATTTCTGGAATATGATGAACTGTTGCAAAATACATTTTTCTTATTATATGAACATCATCTAGTTGTTTTACTAAGGATATCTTCATGTATAAAAATATAAATTTATAACAATGTACCTCCCTCTCCTCCTCTCTTCCCCCCACCCTTTAAAAAAAACAACAAACAAAACACAACAAATATGAGTCTACTCTTTCAGCTCATATCAATAACAACTTCAACAGTGGACATTTCTTTGGGGTTAATGACCCTTTCCAGCTATGGATCATTGGCTCCCAGGAGGTTGTTAATTCTCAGAAAAAAGCCCTGTTCTTCTGCTTTTATTGCTTAAATATATTGTGTGTAGAATTGCTCACTGCCATATAGCATAAATTTTGGATAGAAAAAATAAGACAAGTTCCCAGCTGAGCAGAAACTGATATGACTCAAATTGACTTTATCTTATGCTAGATGACAATTGGATATTATCAAGCGCATTTACTGCTCATCCTTATTTTATTAAAAATTCCAAGGTAGAAGACTGCCATTTACTTTTTCTTTTGTAAAGGGCCTGAAGATGAATTGTCTTGAGAACATCAGCTGTATTTTTGAATCATAAAATAAATAAAACCCAACAACTTACATATAATGATTTATTCTAATTTGTACCCCACTAGAACTGTACTTTGACAATTTGTATAGAAAATAGATTTACAGTTTCAACTAGACACTGATAAAATTGAGTTATAAACCCTTCAATAACTGTATTTATAATGAAAATGCTGACAGACCATTAGGTATAGTGCCCATTAAGAGCGAGATCTAAAATATATTATTGCTTTTGTTTTTAATGCAGTGATATTTTCCTTTCCTTGTAATTTTTATAATTTCTGTAAATCTTATATTTTTGGACAGCCAGAATTAAACCATTGCATTAATTATAGCCTAGACTGGATCTGCTATTTAAAATGTTACTTGCAACATTTGATAGTTGAAGTACAATAGTAAAATAGACTCAAGAAGACAACTACAGGTAAAAAAAAAAAGCCACCTTAATGAAAGTAAAACTAATAATAGCAACCCTATTAGATTTTATTTATGTATTTTTTTTAGAGAGACTATTTCAGTTTAAATATAACTGGTTATTAATTATTTTTTTTTCTTTTGAGTTGCTTTTGCAATGACAAGAAAAAAGTTCAGAAAGTGCATCAATGTCTGTGCTGTGTAGATCACTAAGTCATTTATATACTCTTCCTGGAAGATAGTGCATGATTAAAGGTAAGTAAAAGCTCACCATTGTTACACTCTCCAAGATGCCAAAGCCCAGTCATTTATCTCCCTCTATATATATATTTTTGGCATATGTGATAAACGTCTGTAACCAAAATCAAAGGGAGGGACTGGAAAAGCAATTTATTTATTTATTTATTTATTTATTTATTTTTGGTCTTGCTATTCTAAGTCTGGCTGTGTTTGACCAACTTTCAGCCTCTCATGTTTTCATTAGCTTGGGTACAAGCTCTTAGTTAAAGTTTTTTAAAAGTGAAGGAACTGAAGTTAGATCCCACTGGAAGCCAGAATGCCAAATTAAAGGTTAGAGTGATTTATTTTCTTCTACATTAGTATGTTCTGTACTAAATTTTGATCAGTTCGACTGTCTTTTGGACTGCTGATTCACTTGCTAAAGAATGATAATTAACACAGACAAGTCAGTCATCTATATCTGAGGTATTGTAGTCTTTTGGCAGCTGAGTGACCAGACAGAGTTGCTTTTCAAAGCTAAGTGGATTGCTTAAATACACAGTGAGTATGCGTATGAAGCCACCAGAGCTGCATATTCCACATAAATTACTATTCCACAAATTGCTATTAACTAAA
This sequence comes from Aythya fuligula, assembly GCF_009819795.1. Lineage (NCBI taxonomy): Eukaryota > Metazoa > Chordata > Aves > Anseriformes > Anatidae > Aythya > Aythya fuligula. Next base: position 100,808,842 of record NC_045559.1, read on the forward strand.
CTGAAGTTACTGTGCAAAGATAAGTTAGACCAGATGACCAGATATAGAATCTGTTCTCAAAACACCAGACGGTCAGAAAAAATCTTTTCCATGGTGGTCAAGTGATATTACATCCACACATGTTCATATCCTACTTTAAAAATAAAATAAAATAAAATAAAAAAATAATAAAATAAAATAAAATAACATAAAGTAAAGTAAAATAAAATAAAATAAAATAAAATAAAATAAAATAAAATAAAATAAAATAAATAAAATAAAAAGGTTTACATGATTAAGTAGCGTGTAATTAGATTGATTACCTGAAAAACTTTAAAGGAGTTCATATCTGATCTGGAGCATGGCTGGAGGTCTTAGCTGCTCTCCAGCTGCCCCATGTTCTGATTCTGAGCGCAACTTCCTAAACCCCTAGATCTCCAAGCAGGTAAATATACAAGCCCTGGTAGGAAAAGCAAGCAAGGTACTTTTCTGCTTCTCCTGAAATGATAAATTCAATAGAACTTCTGAGTGTGTCTTACGGTCAGTGTCTCATGATTCACAATAATAGTTTTCTTAAATAGAAACATGGCAGGCTACCTCCCCCTCCATCTGCTAGTTATTTAAACAACGTCTCACTAGTTCAATTTCTCTCTTAGAGTATGTGGGCTGCTAGGTTCATTTTAATTCTCTGTCTGACAATATTCAAAAATCTAGTTTCTGGAAAATTCTCTCAGTCTACTAGGTGATGTTTCAGCTTTGTAAAAAGTTCCTAATTTGTCCTTTTAAAGCTGGCATGTTTTTCATTAATGTGTAAGATGTCTCAGCTATAGCAACCCTGGCTGTATGACTTCATGTTTAAATCCTCTTTTCAGTAAGAAGGAGAAAGGCCATAGTTAGCTGTTCCCACATTTGTATTTTGAGAGAAAGCAATGAGTGTTTTGGGCAATTTTTGAAGAAATTTTTCAAGACTTAAACTCAGAAGGTGAAGAGGGAAATCACAGGTGCATCTTCACATTCCCTTCTTGAATTCTCATTTTCTCTGTATACAAAGCCTAGTTACACAATTTTCACTACAAGACTACAAGTGTGTCACCTTTCTTTCTAAGGCAAGTTAAAGGCCTTTGTTCTACCCTCACCCCAATATACCTCTAAGAATTCAAAAGGTAATCCAGGTAATGAAGTTTTTTGATGGTTTCTTAATAAGAAATTTTCGGAGGTGTTTCAAGTGGAGAAATTGGACATAATCAAAGTAAAATGAGATAGAAAAAAGGGAGATCTGACTGAAAGGGATTTTTTTTTTCTTTTCCTTCTGAAATAAATCAGTACTGAAAAACAGCTCTGGTCTATCTTCAGCAATTCTTACAGTTCAACATAGAAATAAAAATAGTTACTGGATCTTTATTTTTAATTTTTAAATATAATTTTTTTTTAAAAATGCTTTCAGAAATTACCATATTCTGTGTGATTTTTTCATTAAATCCAACATATATTTTCCTGAGATATTTGCTAATTCAGCATTTATTGCCATGCATTACTTCATATATGAAGTTTTTAATATATATGGAAATAGAGACACCTATTAGTCTTACTGAAATGTGCACAAATATTATTCAGAGAATATCTTACTTTTGAAAACATCACATTTTTAACAAGTGACTTTTCGAAGTAACGCAGTGTTTCGGCCTTTGTTACACTATTGAAACACTTTCATCCTTCTGATGAACTGAATCATAGTACTGGACAGAAAATCTTGATTTTCGTATATACAAAAAACTTTCCAGACCAGTCTATGATATATTTTTGCAGTCTCTAATAGCAACAAAACGAAATTTTACTCAGCAATGCCAAATATATCCGAACCAAAGAAGCCTCCGTCTTCTTCTGTTTCTTCCTCATAGTCACTGCTGTTTCCTTCCTTGTAAATAGTTTTCATTCTTTGTTGTTCTCTTAGACAAGTTGCCTAACTATAATTATGTATAGCCTCTATCTAGATCATATGTTGAATGACAGAAATGTTAATTCTAAACATTTCTATTTCAATGACTTGTTTACACCTCATTAGTGCATCAAGAGCAATATTTCTGTAAGGTTACGGTGACAAGTTTTTAAATAAATGATCCCCGCAAATATCATAATATAGAGGTACTATCTAGATGTTGGGGTAAAGAACAATGCAAAGAACTACTCTGTTGTATTAGTGAATTCCCAATTTCATGTGATGGATGAAAATCTAAATTTTAGGTGTATCATTAGGGTGTGTATCATTGCACTCTGTATCATTAAACATCATTAATGAAAAAAAGTCATATTTCACTCTTGTGGTAGAGTTCAAATACAAGTGACTGACATGGAGATGAAAAACAACACAGTATGAAATCATCAGAACTACTCTCTTTTACATTGTGTTAAAATATATCTGGGTTACTCAGCTACTGTGCACTTGTAAGGAAAATGAGAGTGTGATAATTATCTTCTGATTCATAGCATTTTTGCAACTGTGTTAACAAGTTAATATCTACAACTTTAACTGCTTTTTCCAGATTAATGACAACACATACTTACTAAGATAACAAATATGTTTCATTTGTTTTACGGTAGGTTACTGTCTTTAAAATATTCTGTAAAAAATTATGCAAGCAAGATTTGTTTCCAACTCTTACAACTATGATTCTAGTCCATGACTGATTCATGAGCACCAAGATATATATTTTAAGATTTTCCTGTGAGTGCATTTTCATCAGCAGTGTATACGATTCTCTTTAACTTACGTTTTTAATTAAATGACTTCATCTCCTCTTCTACAATCAGATCTCCTTTTTGTTTGCTGTCATCAATCCTTCAAAACCAGTGCAATGACTTTGATAATCCACCACCCTCCATCAGCATCATGACAGAGCTTCTTGCTTCAGGGCTTGCTTGAGCCCAGTTATTTGGATGGCCTCCAACAGGGGTTACCTAGGGGAAAAAAAAAAAAAAAAATAAAATAAAATAAAATAAACAAAAAAAACCACACTCAATATGAAATCAATTAAATATGCTATTTATGTGGACCAAAGAGGAACTACAGAATTCAGACTCATCAGAATGTTGTCAAAATAGTAGCTGAGAAGCACAGAGGAAATATTGGATGTTTACTGTTTGAATTTATATGTATCGATACAAAAATTACAGGTAAACTTACAGTATAATACAGTGGCTGTATAATGACCTAAATTGTAGAAAATACCCTAGTCCTAGTTTGATGAAAGTCCAAAGAGTTGAACATTTTGCTTGACTAGTCACTATATTTATATTTGTCACTATATTCTAATCACTTTACCTTTGTGGGTGAATCATATTTACCCCAAAGGGTTTATATACATATATATATATACATACATGTATTTATATATATATATATATATATATATATATATATACACATGTATATTTGTTGTTGGTTTTGTTCTGTGATTCTCACAAGAAAAATGTGGGCTTTGGTACAACAGGACTTCTAAACATGGGATGCAAATACAGTCTTAGCAAATAAAGAAAAATTCTGACAAGAAAAATATATTCTTTACTGGGGATGCTCATAAAAATATTTCATATGAGAAGCAATACAGGACAAAAAGTAATGCACATGGTTGTATTACTTTGGAAGATTCACAAAATAATAAAAAGCATTAATCAGTCTGCTCACAGGACTATTTAAACCAGAAATCCCATTAAGTGCTTAAATTGATTTACTCTTCTCTATCCCAAAATAATAAAATAAAATTCCTCAAGTGTCTATTAAATCAGACAATAAATAAAGGCAGTTAGGTAGAATCCTTGGGGAAAAGGGGGACCTTAAGGCCATCTGATTCATATTTCATCTCTTCTATTTCTCCATCTTTTTTTTTTTTTTTATCCTTGTTGAAATTCATACATACACAATGTCATAAGCTACTGTTGCTTTGGATTCAATTTATTTCACAAAAAAAATATAAAAAAATTAAAAAAACAATTCATGTGAACTGAGGCCAAAATAGTCTACTGAAATATATATATTTTTTTCATTTATATTCATTGCCATGATTCCTCACTGAAGTTAATGCATTTTCCCAGAAAGGTAATTCTTTTCAATTTAAATCAATGCAGTATCTTTGAACTAATGCCTTGCAGAAATGCCGTGTTTGAACAAATAGTGGTATATTTGTGTAAGTTGCAAATTTTATTGGTAATTGTACCCCCCAAAAAAAAGTGCTCAGGAAGGAAATAATATGAAAACAAAAAACTTTTGCTTCTAAACAGTACAGAGAATGAGCATAAAACAAGACATACTTTGTCTTGTTTTGCTTTGGTATTCAGGAGCTTTGTGGGTTTTGTCATAGTGGGGGGGAAGTAAAAAGCTACTTATGTATTTAAATACAACTAGATATAAATCGCACCTAACTATGAAATAATACTTCCACAAAAAGTGATTTTTTACAGTTTTAGCAGATTTGGGGTTCATTAAGTCATCAGGGTTAGTGTGATAAATTCATAACTCATAGTATATGAGTTATGTAGGCACATACCCCTAGCAGCCACCTAATATTTCCAGAAGCTTTAGTATTCAAGAGGGTTAGAGTTCTGACAAGAAAACAAGATTAAGGGCTTCAGTGATAGTTTTTAAGTAGAATATGAACTACAACAAGGGTTTAAATTAACATTAGTTTTATTTCACCTAACAGTGATATTTGAGGTATGGGCTATTTTTTTTTTGTTTGTTTGTTTGTTTGTTTTTGTTTTTTTTTTTGAAGCTTGACCTAAGAAAGCAAAATACCCTTCCTCACAGGTGCCTCAGCACTATTTTGTAATTATTTGCAATGCCAAGCGCCTGACTTCAGTGCAGGCAGGGGAAGCTCAGTGAGGCCTGAGGGGGTGAGGGCTGCAGGATGGTGCCCTGCAACCCCAGCGAAGAGACAGCATGGGCTGGGGATGATGACTGAGGTCAACCACAGCCTGGCTATCCCCAGGCATGACCACAAGCCTTGAGCCCAGCTGGGAAGTTTGGGGGATTGTGAGTTTCCAGGTGTGGTTTTAGGGAAGAGACTACTGGAAATGTGGTTCTGTCCTGCCACACTTTATTTTCTCTTTCTCCTCTGAAGTACCACCTTCAAGTACCATCTCAAGTATCTTTCCTTCTTTGCATACAGAAATTATAAAATGGGTTATTTTGTTTTTATGTCTAGCCCCAAAGTTAGCCTCCTCTTCACACATCAAAAAAATGAAAGTTTGTTTAATAAGTACAGTTTAGAGTCAAACTGTATCATATCAACATCAAGACCAGTTTGAATGGGACTGGTCATTAAAAAAAAAAAAAAAAAAAAGAGGCATTTTCAGTGTACACCTATAATTCAGTACAATTCAGGACTGAGCAGAAACATCCAAACTAGTAGCTAGTGTATCTAGGCTGTGTATCAATATATCAATATCAGTAACATGACACAATATTAGCTATGAAAGTTAACTTACTATCCAGTTCTATACAACATTTTTTGTACTGTGCATTCCTAGTTTATAGACTCACGATTACAGGAGTCATATGAGTGGATTATAAAAATATTACTTTGGTTCTACTCATGCAAATGAAAAGGAAGAGCTTCAAATTTTGCACACACGGAAGTATATATAGAGAGACTATCTGAATGTGGGTTGCTAGTGACAGGTTGATATTTATCCAGAGTTCAAACATCAACATGTAAAAAATTTGCTCTGACCAGAAGTGTGTTTAGAGGAACTTACTCACTGAGCAGTCTATCTACATGTAAGTGCATCTAACAGGTGCAAGAGTCTATCTATGGACAAGGCAAGAGACCTATACCAGAAGTAATTTCATTTTATAAGATCAGACAGGGAAAAGAATATGAAACTAGTTTTAACTATTGCAGTTTAGTAAATATCTCTGCGCAGATAAGTTGGGAACATTAACATTTTCTGATACCTGTATAAGGGTACAAGGACCAGAGTGTTTCCTGCATTACAAATTATTCTACCATCTTTTAGGTGTTGATTGTCATACAATCTTCTCATGCTACTATTGTTTAAAATGATGGAATGACCCAAATTTACCTCAGACTTTCTGAAAGATCACTGAGCATTACATTACGAAGTTAGCTGTTCAGATATGGCAGCCACCCAAAGTCTCAAATATATGCTTCTTCATCTGTTTTCTGTTTTTTTTTTTTTTTTTTTTTTTTCTTCATACTATTATTTCCTTCAACCCATCATCCTTTCCTGAGATACAAAGACTGGGAAGGAATAGGCAGAATATATATAAATTATATATATTTAAGAATTTGGGGAAGTATTTCTTTTTATGACTCTATCTTTCCATGTCTAGTTCACTGTATGGATGGGTATTGATCTTTAAATGCAATACCTCCAAAGCTCTTTCTGTATGCTTTTGACAGCTCCCCCCAACCCCCCCCCCCTTTTTTTTTTTTTTTTTTAAAAAAAAAAAGCCAGGAACATTTAACACAGTTCTTCCTTGAGATATCATTAAAATATGCTAAGTAAGGTGTAAGAGGGAATGCAGACATTTTTAAAGGTTATGATCTATGACAATACTTCTTAGCTTTAGAGTTAGTTTAATTGAATTAATTGTAGCATTGAAGAAGCTGAAGAACAAAGAGAGCTCCGACTCTGAATGTATTAATGGAAAATATTTGACCTTTTCAGTATGTTACATTTTGATTGGCACTCCTTTCTACTGTAGCCCTCTTAACAATTATTTCTTTATTTTTTCCCCATAAAAATAAGGTAGGTGTGTCAAAAATCCAAAGTACAGCTGAAATAATTGGAGAGAGCCAAAACAGGAAACATACAAGTGTATACGTACACACTCTTCCATAATTTGGAGGACATTAGCAATGGGGTTTTCATTCTGTTGGCAAAGCTTTTATCAAAAAGAAAAAGCCAAATTAATTTACACTTTATTTTTTTTTTTAATTACAAAGCTAATTTTAGTTTTATTTTAGCTTACAAAATCTTAGATAAGACACTTTTTTTTTTTTTTTTTTTTTTTTTTTTTTCCCTGTCTTTGGACATTTTTGAACTTGCTAAGATAAAATCACTTTTCTCAGAAAAGCAGCAAGAATTTCAGATATCATGATATTTATCCAGGATATAAACATTTCTTTTACCTCTACATTCTTCAGCTTCATGACTGGATACATGTTGTTCATGTTCTCATCTAGCATTTTAATGTGTGCAGCCTGTCCAGCTCCATAGTCTGGTGATTATAGGTTACTAATTCCACAATTCATTGATATTTTCAAGACTTGTGCTCCTCATATATAATGTGCATTATATATCAAAATTTAGGTAAATGGCACCTCACCAGCCTATGAATGTTAACCTTTTCTCCCCTAGAGTTTACACAGTCTTGCTTCATACTCAAAACTTCAGTCATAGCTCCTACAGTACTCTACAGCTGATCAAGGAAAAAAAATCCTGTCTGCTTAGCCTACAGAATGCTTCCAGCATTTAGATTTTACTGGAATACTTTACTGCCAAAAAATTGTCAATTTTGCTCTTGTTTAAAATAAATAAAATAATAATAATAAAAACAAACAAGCAAAAAACACAATTTATGTGTTAATTTCTGATGTCAACTGGTTCATTGAAAATACCCAACTTCACTTTACATGCAAATTTCTCTATACCCTCAGAGGTTAAGAAACATGAATTTCTACACAAACAATATCTTTTTCTGTAGTTCTGTAATTTTTTTGCAAAATCAAAACAGAAATTGCTTTTCTTATACAGCTTAAAGCATGCTTGAGGCAAAAATCTGGGCTTGTTTTCAACTGATGAAGAATTCGTTTGCAGACTACCTAAGCACCATGTTTCTAGGTTGCTGTTGCATCTATTTAATCTACTTGTAAATTGTCTAGGAGCAAAATACTCAGATTTTCAGTATTGAAATCTGATTGGTATTTTCCCTTTCTGAAGTTGAAAAGTCAGTGAGTTGGTTCAATTTCATTCATTAATCATTTATAATTGCTGAATTATTCACAAAAAGTCTCATAATGTGCTTTTGATATTGCAGGAAGAATATGTTATAAATAAATTTCTACCCCTCATTTTAAATTCCTATGTTCTTGACTTCAGTTTTCTGTGTAGAAAAACAATTCAACATATCACCAGATCACTTCAACTTCTTTGAAAACACATTTCAAGAGCCTTGATGGATCTCTTGCTCAGCAATTGGCCTTGGGAAAGTATACTCTTTGTGTTACACTTTGTCATATGCAGTAATCTGTCAGAAAGTGAACAGCAAATGCAATGGATAGCTGAAAATGATCATTTAGTATTGTCACATTAATTGTGTATTTGACACTGTGAGAGAGAGTTTTGTCATGCATATGGTCAATGTTGATTTGAGGCTATAACTGGTGAATTGGCCATATGCCTGGTGTCTGAAGAGTTCTGAAGCATATCTTAACCTGCAAGTTATCTCACTCTCTCTTCTAACCTTTGAAGACTAGGGCTGATAATGTCTTCCACATAAGGTGCTCCACTGAAGTGAAGCTGAATGGTTGTGATGTCTTTCCAATTGCCTACAAAGCAATTTTGAAGGAACCTAGCTTCACTTTTATTAACCCCAGAGGTCTTTCCATTTGTTTGGCTTTTCTAGTCTGTATCTACCTTTCACTGTCCAGCTAAATTGACAGAGCACTGAGTCCTGTTCTATATAGCATGCTTCTTTGTAGGAATCCCTTTAAAAGCTCTAGCACTTAAGAAAAATCAATAGTGCTTATGGTATCTTGCAGGCCTCACCTCTCCTGCCTGCTAAATTCCCATAAACCCATTATTAGCCTGCATTGAGTTACTGTTGGAAAAGGAAAGTAAACATTACATCTTGAAAACACTCACGTGGCATTGCCCTTGAATAATGTTGTCTATCCTTCCTCAATTAATTTAGTGGAGCTATGTTGATTTAGAAAGAGAAAGAAGAGCTGTGCAAAATGTATTGTAGGTATAGAGCCAAGTATATATATATTGCATACAAATCCACTATGTTCAAATGAACCCAAAGAAAATTGGCTATTTTAAACAACTCTTTAAAATATAAATCATTTTGAAAATAACAAAATATAATTTCTTCAAAATATATTTTAAATTAAAATTAAAATATATTATAAAATTATATTATATAAAATTAAAATATATTATAAAATATATTATACAAAATAAATTTAAATTAAAATATATTAAAATATATTTTAAATTAAAATTAAATTTAAATTAAATTTAAATTAACATCTTTAATCTCATTCCTTATGACGAGCACTAAAAGTGAAAAAACCTACTGAGATGTATCTCAGTTTACCTGTTATTCACAGTTCAGATTCTCTTCTTTTTTATCTTGCGCATCCTTTGCAGTTCTTTGAGTATTATGACCATGATTGGTTTCTTTTAAAATAAGAAAGAGATGGAGTCTGTTTTGGTTTGTTTATTAATTAATTACTCTACTTTTTTTTATTATTATTATTTTTATGGAGTATCCCAGTGGCTAGAATAGCCATGTAGTATATATGGGTCCCAGTCCAAACCCCCTCATTTGCTTAGTAGTCTCAAATATTCCTTGCCATTGAATAATGATCAATTTACCAAGGCCCTGGAAGCTTCAGCAGTCCTTATGCACCTATTAAGGGAGGATGGGGAATTTCCCATTCTGCGTGTTGAAGATTTTTTTTCTTAAAATAAAAACATTAACGATTTTTATTTCAAGAATGACAGTGCAAGCGTATGTATCATTCTGAAGTCTGATGGTGATGATGACATTTCCTGGAAAGGACTCAGTTATGTTCATACAACATTTCTGAATTTTTGCAATCAGGCATAATAATTTAACAGTCTCTGTAGATGAGTCTGTAAGCTGAGCCCATAGCTTTTTCCAGAGTTTGCCCTGTATGTCATGTTGAAGAGAAATGATCACTTCCCAATTTTTTATGTTCTTTATGTTTGTTTTTTTTTTTTTTTTTTTTTTTTCTCCTCAGTGGGCTAGGAGTTGTCATTCCCAGAAACAGTTTGGTAGTCAAATCATGCTTTGCCAATATGAATAGGGGAATGTTAGAATTCACTGGAAAGAAGTGCAAGGGTCCTGCATGGTGAATATTCTGTCATGGTTGAGAAGAGTCCAGTCCTTTAAAACAAATTACAAATATTTATGTGCTAAATAAGTGAGAAATTTGATGAAATGGTCCTCTCTATTGTAAAGAAAAAACATATTGCAAATGGAGAAACTGTAAAGTGCAATGACACCTTTAGCTTATTTATAGCCTAAATCTAGCATATTTACTGTCAGACTAAAACATAAGGTGAGTTTTCCCTCAGAATCTGCTTCCTGTGGAGGAACATATTTTTTCTCTGGCTCATTATACTTTTACCATCGTAAAAAAGTCTTTCACCCTTTTTTAAACACATAAATGACTGGCATTTCACACCTCATCTGCAGAAATAGTGGCTTTTGGCATCTCCTATGCCACAGAGGAAAATATGAAGCATGCCAAAGAGAGTTCTGGATTTGTAACTACAATGAGTGTGGTCTTTCTATTTTGTCATTTTTGCTGCCCTAGAGATAAGAGTATTGACTCCAGTAGCTTTAGGATCAGGCTTTAATTCCTTAATCTGTAATTTCATTCTTTGATACTTCATGTATAAACTACACAATATCAATGTTAATTTTTATCTGTTTCATAATATCTTTTGATGCACAAGTACTCACACTGTTCTTTTTCTTTGCTGTGATATGCCATACTGGTGTGGGACCATGCCAGGTTTAAAAGTTGACTCATTTTCTTTATAGATTTATTTGAATTGTAAATACTTACTGTAGATAAATATTCTGTGACAGTGTATAAATATACTAACATCTTTGAGGTTTTAAACTAAATATTACCACTCAGGTAGTGGGATAGAACTGGAGATTAGGGAAGTGTTGATTTTAATCAATGTTATATAATAGCCACAGATCCATGAAAGAGTTCGTGCTGTGACTTAAAAGAATATAGAAAACTTAATTTAGCATACAAAGCAGCCCGTTTAGGGGAGAATTATATATTAAAAAGTAAGTAAAGTGGATTTCAATATCTTAAACCAAATTTCAATGTGATCAAAGAAGACAGTCAACTCTACCAGACAGAGCTGAACTAGTTGCTTTAGATACCAAAATCTCCAAATATTTTTAAAATCCATGCCCTGATGTAATCATTTGGATATTTTCTTTTGGTATCTGGAACCTTAGGATTTCATCCCAGAACTAAGCCTTGTTTACATCAAGCAAAAAGAGATTAGACACCTCTGAAATTTACATCAGAATTCTTCTCTTTATAAAATCATACATTTTTATTACTTCTAATTAAATTTTCAGCAGCCTTCCTAGGCTCAAAAACTTTGTGTTTTCCAAGAGGTGTTTGGAAAGTCTGATTTGCCTTAGGTCAGAATATGTAACTGGAAAAAAAAGTTTTTCTCTTCTTTATCATCACATAATTTCTCTTCCCAGAGAGGTTGTAGAGTCTCCTCTGGAGATACTCAAAACCCACCTGGGTGACGTGCTGCATAATGGGTGATCCTGCTTGGCAGAGGGGTCTTCTAGATCGTCTTCAGAGGTTCCTTGCAACCTTGGCCATTCTGTTACTCTGATAATATTTGTATCATGTAAACACATGATCCTTCTTTCATTTTTAGTGTTTTAGTGACTATTATAAAGTAAACATTTCTTCAAAATTCATCTTCTACGTGTACAAGAATCATAACCACTCTGTCAGTGTTCCATGAATAGTTTTTTTTAATGATATATAAATAAATATTTCCACACACAATAGGCTATTCATTCCTCTTGAAACAGATTCTCAAAATTAAGCTTCAATCAAAACATGAAATGGGTTTGTTTTGCTCAGATTGGTACCTAGTATCCATATCAGCACACAATTTAACGTGGTGGGTAGTTTTGTTTAGAGGAAACTGAAGTAAAAAGCTGAGGTGTATAAACAAAACTGTTAGACCACAATTCACCAGTGTCCAGTGATATCAACACATCTTTTATAGTTTTTTGAGAATAATACAGGAAAAATAATATTAGAAAAACAAGAGGAAGCTGCTTTCTCATATGTAACATCAATCTCTGTACTTACTGTATTCAGGGCATAAATTGGTTAAGGTCAAAAACTGTCAGTTTAAATTTTGTGCAAACTGGCAAACTGATTTAAAAAAAAGATTACTTTAAAATCTGACAGGTAGACAATAGGCAACCTAATGAATCATTGGACAACATCACAAACTGTGACATGAGATTGCATGAAGGAGCAAGTCATATATTGTTTTCCTTGATGTTGTCATATAACAAAAGCAATATACAAAAATACATCTCAGTCATCTCAATAATTCTGGAATAAGCTGGTCTCTCTCTCTTTTTTATTTTCTTTTCTTTTCTTTTATTTTCTTTTATTTTCTTTTCTTTTATTTTCTTTTCTTTTATTTTCTTTTATTTTCTTTTATTTTCTTTTCTTTTTCTTTTTTTTTTTTTTTTTTTCCCCAATATAGATGATGTGAATTATCAAAATAATTTTTAAGAATGTTGCTTTATATATATGTACATATTACTGCAAGAATGTCAGCTTATCTCTTGGTGATGGACGGTGCATTTCCTTTACAAATGCTTAGGTTAAACAGAAATTATTAAGATCTATTCATGCACAGATCTTGTAATAAGATGGAAGACTGACCAACACCCTCTCTCCCATACAAGAACAACAGAAAAAAGAAACAGCAAACGCTCCAAACAAATACACAACAGCCAGGGAAAATGAAATCCTTTGGGAAAACTTTGTCATCATCTGCCACTGTTCTGCCCACTCTGATGGGTAATCATTTTGCACAGTTTCTCCAGATATCTTTTGCCCTGTGGGAGAGATGACAGTGCTTTTCATCCAGTCTCCAAACTAGGAAAAACTGTGGTCAAATATTCACAACTGCCAACTTCAAAGCAATTTTTCCATGGCAACCATACCTCAAAAGCTGGAGTTGCAGAACTTGCCAATTAGCAACTCCAAAGGGGGCCATTAGCTTCTTCAAAAACATAGCAGACACTGTTCTTAATCACTGGTTGTTTTCAGCCTTACAGCAAACACTAAGCAAACACTAACCATACAAGTGTAAGATTGACTACTTAGAAAGAAGTTGATGATGCATGAAAATAACAACACATATTGTGCTCTACTTTTTAATAAAGAATAATTATCCTCAGTAAATCGTCAGTACTATTTTATTGTTGTTTAATTAAAATGAGTCATATTTTCTCATTATCTCCGACAGTAAATCATGCGTTAACAGCCACAAAATATGCTTTCAGTAATTCTCAGTTATATTGCTGCTTGGAAATGAACAGGTACCATAAAGCAAAGGGAATGAGCATAAATATGAACATGTAGAAAGGATTGTGTAGCTGTCCAAGACTTCTGTTCATAAAGATAAAACAGATCGGAGAAAAAAAACATATAAGAAACAGAAATATAGAAATCCATATAGAAATACAGAAATCAATATAGAAATATAGAAATCAAGTATGCTATGTCCTTAACCTGCAAAATCACTCTGTCTCCTCTGAAGTCTGTGGAAGGCTATTGCATTTTTAGGGATGTATTTATTTAAAAATTTCCTATATTTAAAAATTAAATAAAATAAAAACACAAAATGACAACCACCATCATTTATAATTTGAAAACAAAAAACAAACAAACAAACAAAAAAAAACAAACAAAAAACCCCACTATTTTTATTAGCCTTTCTAAAGTAATTATTTCTTTATTCACATAAATAATGTGCCATCTCCTTCAGAAGTCACATATATTTCAGCAATTTCAGCAAGAGTAAGAAATACATGAACTTTACCTATTAATTTAAATAAGGTGTCATTTATGAAGCCCAATTATTTCCATTACCATATACACTGTAATGCTGCTAACTAATTTATCGCTTACCATCCTATCATAAAACCCCAGTTATCTTGCTCATCTTGTGTTTCTGGCTATGTTCATGCCACTTTGACATCTGGTGCATTTGAGAAGAAGATCTGTGCAAATTGTAAACATTTAACCAACTTGCGGACCTCTCCAAGCAGTTGATATTACTTTTCTTTTACATTAAATCAGGATCGTATCAGCAGAAATGGAGATTACAAAATGTTATATGAACCTTGACTGACTGAATGCTGTTTCATAAGACACTGTGTGTTTAGAAACAGGAAGGTTAGGAGGTGTACTGAGTTCAAGTCACAGGCATTGTCCCAGTTGCATCAGACCATGAGAATGGAGTACAGGACTGCTGGCTGATGGATTAATGTTACTCCCAGAAGGCCCTGTTTTGCATAGTTTCACAAAACATTACAGACTATATGCTAGTCAGTGTCACAGTGCTGATATAGCACCACAAAACCTGTATAAAGTAACACAGACTGTCTCAAAAGCAAGAGCCCATGGCAAAAGCAGGCCATGGCAAATGGCCATATAATGAGGGCAAACTGTTTAAGACTCAAAATCAGTGTATGAGTCTTGACAGATCAGTATAGTAACGGGAGCAAAATAAAATCACATTTTACCAATTTAAAGCCAGATTCTGACACACAAATATTGTCTTCTCCAGTAGAAGAGCATTCTCCTCTCCTCTCCTCTCCTCTCCTCTCCTCTCCTCTCCTCTCCTCTCCTCTCCTCTCCTCTCCTCTCCTCTCCTCTCCTCTCCTCTCCTCTCCTCTCCTCTCCTCTCCTCTCCTCTCCTCTCCTCTCCTCTCCTCTCCTCTCCTCTCCTCTCCTCTCCTCTCCTCTCCTCTCCTCTCCTTTTTCTCTTTTTCTTCCTTTCTTTTCATTCCAGTCTTTTAGCACTTCCAACTCAAATTCCAATATTTTACTTTAATTCCAACTCCATATCCTTATTCTTTTTGAAGCAAACTTAGACTTCTTGCTTACACCCGTCACTCAGTTTCTGCTTCCTTAAAACTTTGAATTTGTAAAATCCTTCTTTAATAAGACCACCCTCCATAATCTTGTAGTCTTTTCAACTCCTTTTCAAACTGACATCTCTTTCTTTATTAGACTTCTAATGCATTTTTATATTTGTTTTGAATTATAGTTGAATGTCTTCTCAATGCAGCACAGTTGCAACTTGACATTTATTAAGTACTGTGTACACATGCATATTCTTGTAAGCACTGGCAGATAGCTAACCTCTTTTTTCTTTCTTTTTTGTTTTTTAACAATTACTTTTGAAAAAAGGGTATTTAAATGATTTTATTTTACTGGTTTCTCCATTTTAACGTTGCTTTTATGCACTCAGTTACATCTTTATGTAACTGCAAAGGAGCATACCACTGGTTGTGATTTTTAAAGTGAGTAATGTATTATGTCACTTATTTATCTTATTTGTACTATATATATATAAATCACTCATTCCATGTGATGTAGATGAAAATGTGAAAACTGCATGCAATGACAGTAATAATATATTCAGCTCCTCAGGGTAAAATATATCAGACATCCTACACACCTAGGTGATACACCAGTAGAACACTCACTATTTATATGACCGGTGTTAAAAAAATAAACCATATTTTCCTCCTCCCCTTAATTCTTTTTAGCACAGTTTCTATTCTTTATAATATTGCTATATTTTTAATATAGAATTTTATAAAAACAAGCAGGTGATTCAAAGCTAAAATTTGTTCTTATTGATTACATGAGAGCAACACACTCTCCTATCACTTGTAATTTCACGCACCTTATTCACACACCTAAAAGCAAGAATTCCATCTTCATTGTGCCATAGATCATTATAAACTGCTTTCTCCTAGCATAATACACTGTTATTATTGGTTCTGGTTCTTGAAAACATGTCCATTGAACAACATTTGAAAATTCTACATTAAAACTATTATGTACAGTGTGATGTATGTGAGAGTTAAAAAAATAAAAATAAATATCACCAAAGCTGCCTAAGTTATAACTGGAAGAAATAGAAGCAGTATTTAGATGACCTCAACTATATTTATATGTCCATAATATGTGGAAATGCCAAGGGTATCCAAATGCAACAACATTTGGACATCAATAAAATAATATTTGATATTTCTACAGGAATGTTACTGCATTTTTTTCATGCTGACCTGGTTTTGACTGGGGTGTGCCATGTTTCAGATTTAGGATGAGAATAATGCTGATAACTTGCCAATGTTTCAGTTGCTGCAGAGCAGTGCTCACACAGAGTCAAAGATGTTTCAGCTCCTGGTGCTGCTCTGCCAGCGAGGAGGCTGGACGGGGACACAACCAGGACATCTGGCCCGGGCTGCCCAAAAGGATGTCCTGTGGCATGTGGCATTGTGCTGAACAATAAAAGCTGGGAGGGTTGGCCTGGAGCAGGGGGACTGCTTCCTGGGATCTGGCTGAGTGTTGCTTGGTGGGTGAGGAGCAATTACATTGTGCATCACTTGTTTACATACATATATATGTATAAGCTCACTTTAAACTATCTTTATCTCAGTCCATCAGTTTTTTTTTTTGTTGTTGTTGTTTGTTTGTTTGTTTGTTTGTTTGTTTTTTCCTTCTGATTTCCTACCCCATCTCACTGGGTGTGAGGGGAGGGGAATGAGTGAATGGCTCTGCAGTGCTTAGCTGCCTGCTGGGTTAATCCACAACAAGTGCCTATTGGTATAGTATCCCAAGTGTCCGATCATTTCTGAAGTGGAGTTTACACTGACTTGCTTTATAAAAATGTCACAAAGGTTTTCACATTAAAAAAAAAAAAAAAAAGTGTTAAAATTTACACCTGCATCTTTGGTAGCAATAACTGTGCTGCATCATTACTATGGATTAAAAGTCTAGAAGTAAAGAACTTGAAAACACTTGGAGAAAATTCATTCTAAACCATGTTTTATTGTTAGAATATTATTGAATTCCAAATAGTGATGTTGCTTCTATCACCTTGCTCTTCGTGGCTTACTCCCTTCCACCCATTTCATGGGTATAAAGCAGAATTATTTGAGCAGCATTCAATACAGTGTGACTGAATGAATCTAGGAAGAAAAATAAATTGAAGTCTGGAATCATTGAAGTTTTCTGGAATGCCATAGAATCACAGAATAATTTAAACTGCAAGAAGCCTCTATATATGTATATATACATATTCTTCTACCTTTACAAAACTCTTGGCTGCTCAGTGATCCTGAAACCCTCACCATCCTTTTCCTCCCTGCCTGTAGGTGTTCCTGACAACTGAATATTTACTGTGGATCCGTTGACTGTGAACAGCACAGGGCATGGTTAATCTATGCAGAAGATCTGTATGATCTCTCTGATTCAGCAGAATCTGTACGTATTCGTATCTTTAAGATTTAGAAGACGTGAGTAATGAGAAGAAGAGGGTGTGGAACTACAGAAGACCTGGAGTATTCCATGATTCGTTTCATGAGGTGAAATCAGTGTTTATCACTTGGCATTTTCTTACATGATGTTGAGTTTCCACAGCCTCAGGGATTACTTCCAAGAATAAGATAGTAATGGAAGTAGCTTTTGGAAATACAAAGACTGCTTTAAAGAAATGGATTCATTCTCTCATTTTAAACTCCAAGAAGTTAGGTCAGGACTTACCATGTGTTTATTTTAATTTGTTTCATTTTCCAAAGCTTAACAAAATAATTGTCTGGAAGATGTGGCATCATATCATTGTTCCAAGAGGACATATTTTATTTTAGAAAAGTTTATCAGGATCATGACCATCCAATATGTGTGCTCTACTATAATCTCTGTTAGCTGGAGAAATCAGCCAATGCATATTTATACTGCCCAGTATCACTTCTCCAAATAACAACAACAAAGCAGAGATAGAGAGCCTGCTAGTTAGTAGCTTCTTGACATGTCACACAGCGAAGACACATATAGAGAATGATTTTCTACTTCCCCTTGATTAAGAGCACAACCTCAGATTAGGAGATACTGCTGTTTAAAAAAACTGAGGGATGGGGAGGGGAATGAAATAAATAAATAAATAGCCACAGAGCTATTATCTAGGAAGAACCTTTTTATTTAAAAGACTGTGAACTACAAATTGCACACTTTTTTTTTGTTGTTGTTTGTTTGTTTGTTTTTTGTTTTGTTTTGTTTTGTTTTTAGGAACCAGCTCAATTAATCTCCGTTTTCTTTTCTACGCTGTTCTGCTCATTGCTGTCATGGAGGAACAACCTGACCTTATTTTCCCCCCTCAGTATCGTACCCTTCTAGCGAAGCTGTGCTAGGTTGGACCACATTTTTTCTTCTCTTGTTGTTCCTGTTGGAAATCTCTTGCACCTGCAGGCAGATGTATTCACAAGTACAAGGCAGTTCTCTTCACGACACGTGCTGAACCTGAAGGATGTATAATAAAAAGCGTTAGTATTCTGCTTTTGACAGAGAGTCCCTAAGAGTAACCTTCAAAGGTGCAAGCATGTAACTCACTAGTATTACATAGCTCCCCTGGGATCAGGCTGCCGCAAGCAGTGAGATTGCAGCAGGGTTCACAAAGCTCTTTTAGTTCAAAGTGCAGCCTTGCAGGATCTTAACTCAGGAGACCCACAACTTGTGTGCCAGCTAACCTAATGGTCACTGTGCAA
The DNA here is from genome assembly GCF_009819795.1 of Aythya fuligula. Taxonomy (NCBI): domain Eukaryota; kingdom Metazoa; phylum Chordata; class Aves; order Anseriformes; family Anatidae; genus Aythya; species Aythya fuligula. Next base: position 100,827,467 of record NC_045559.1, read on the forward strand.
ACTTTATGGGTCATTCAGCACCTAAGCACTGCTGTGGTACTTGCTGTTTTCTTTCCACACAGAAAAATTCCGCAGCAACAGAAATGTTAACATTTGTTGAGGCTCATGATCTTCATGCTTTGGACTCTGGATTTTTTTCACAGAGCTGACAGACAGAACTCTTTCAGGGACCAAAGCCTGACCTTGGCAGTAATTAGTGGGCTCAGTTTGCTGAGGATGCTGAGACTGCATTCTCTGAATTGTGTTGTGCTAATTCCTGCAGGAGTCTCTGGAAAAGCTCATTCCATATTTTATGACCCATGAATTGTTACATTATGGTTTCTTATCAGACTTGCCTTAAAAACATCAAGATTTTGCCTTATAAAATGCACTTATCATTTCCTAGAGTTTCTCTGGATTGGGTAGGTCAAGAAGAAGATTTTGATAATGTAACTTTCTACTTTTGTAAAATCAATATTTTCATTTTAATGGTCATTTCAGTGAGAGAGGTTTGTTCACTCTGAATACCTAGAAGTAACTATTGTTAGGAGAATATACATGTTTCAATCCATTTGCTTTTGGAATGCAAGTTTATTAAACAATTCATTTATTAATGAAGTTGCAGTAGTGCTGACAGTGGTTTATTGAATTAAAACAGCTGGAATCAACAGATTTAGGGCATCTGACAGTATAGGATTTACTGACATTGTGACTTGACCCAGCAAGCAAGTACTACACACCATTCACTCATGCCCCCCTCTCCCCAATAGGACTGGGGAGAGAATGGAGAAAAAAAAAAAAAAAAAAAAAAAAAGGTAGAATTCGTGGGTTGAGATAAAGACAGTTTACTAGGACAGAAAGGGAAGGGAAATAATAGTAACAACAATATATACAAAACAAGTGATGCACAATGCAATTTCTCCCCACTCACCAACCGATGCCCAGGCAGCCCCCCAGGCAACCATGATCCCCCAACCTCCCACCCCCACCCCCATGGCCAACCATTCCATTTTTTTTTGTTGTTCAGCACAATGCCACATGGCATGGGACATCCCTTTGGGCAGCCCGGGCCAGCTGTCCTGGCTGTGTCCCCTCCCAGTTCCTAGTGCACCACCAGCCTCCTTGCTGGCAGCACAGCACCAGGAGCTGAAACATCTTTGACTCTGTGTGAGCACTGCTCTGCAGCAACTGAAACATTGGCTAGTTATCAACACTATTCTCATCCTAAGTCCAAACCTGGCATATACCAGCCCCTAAAAAGAAAATGAACTCTATCTCAGTCAATATGAGGACAGGCGATTCAAAGTGAATTAATACCTAACGGCAAGTCCTTTGTTTAATTTTTCAAAATTTTAATTCTCATCTTACATAATAAAGGCTTTTTTTTTTTTTTTTAATTATTTTTTAAAGAGGTGTATATGTAGTGGAGGACGTGCAAAAAAAAACCTCATCTGTGTATTGTATTGCCAAAAATGGTATTTTTTAGTAGCACAGACTAAGCATTGCGCATGAAAACAAACCTTTTGGTTAGTGCGTCAGATGTGGCAGTAAGTATTTCGAGTCATATATTCCACCTTAGAAGAGGAAATATATTACCAATTATTAGTTAAGTAAATCTGATCCATATAATATGCCTATCTAGAGCAATGGACACATGCAATACAGGTTACTGAGATAACACCAGTGTCCTTGTGTACTGAACCTTAGTTTTTCAGCCTTGCTTGGGCTGGTATGACCTTTGGACTTTGGAGACCTGAGCAAACATCTTCACCTAGCTATGTACTGTTCCATGTGTCTAGTGCTGCTTTCCACATTATCACTTAGATTCAACAGAGTAGATGAGAGAGAGCAAATCAGTTATGACTTTGAAGAAGGTTGAAGTTTACTTCAGGAATGCTCAGCCACACAGAATACATTATAGAAAGATAAAGTTTTTCAGAGAGAGAAAGAGTGCATTACTGTACAGGCAAAGTTTTCATTCAGATTTATACTGTTAAAAGACAGAATAAAAAGCAGGAGACAACATCTGAGCAGAGGAAAGTTGTTCTGGGAAATCCTAGGGTAAAGAATTTGGCTATGGAAGACAGCCAGTGAAGCTGGATTTCTAATTTGTGTGGATGAAGGAACAGTGTTGGCCTGTGTCTCACATGGAAAAAAAAATATCATAGAAGGAAGGTTTCCAAATGCAGAATTAGGAGTTTCAGCACACCCTACATTTTGAAGAACAAAGGAGTCACAAGAAGATTTACAAAAAGGCCAGAATATCCTTAGGGAAATCTCAGTGAAGGAAAATCATGGCACCTGGTGGTGAAGCTTATTCTGTGTATTAAATGCGGTTTTAAAAATGGGATTAAAAAGCAATTTTGCCAGTGATCAAAGCCTATCTAGAAAACTAGAGCAAAAAGCATCAAAACACCATACCAGAGCTGTTGACCGGAAAAATTTAAATGTTAAAAATATATTTAGCTCTTCCCCAGTAGAGGTCAAGCTCTCTATAGGCAAAACTGAAGACTACGATAATAGCTCATCAGGAACATGTTCTTTGTAGAAGTGATATACAGCAATTTCCAACTACTTACAAACTTAAAACAGAAGAAACCATTATTCAAAGAACCCATTGTTCACTTGTACATAGTCATATGCATATCTCATTAATGTGTTTTTTTGTTGTTGTTTTTGTTTGTTTGTTTGTTTGTTTTGATCAGATAGGCTATGTTAAACAGGTATGTGTGTGTCTGTGCACACAATATATATTTAAATGAATATGTGTATGCACTGTTACAAAGTGCATGGAGTACATGCATATATATTTGAATGAACGTATGCGTACTTTTCTTGAAAATCTGGTGAAAAAGCCTACTGAACTGATTACATTAAAACAAGTAGTTCCTACCTCTAGCAGACCTGTTGCTTCTAATCTTTGCAGGGTAGGTGTACATAACCAATGTTTCAAGACAATGGAGACGTACCCTATATAAAAAGAAAATTCAAAACATTTAGGAGAACAGTAGGGCAACAGAAGGAATGAAAGCAGGACCTTACTGGATAACTGAATTTTTAGCAATGTGGAAATTACTTTTGTTTTTAAAGAAAGGCAATTTGATAAAATCTTAGACTGTGTAATTAAACTTTGCAAGTATATATATATATTTGTTACAAATATTCATCACACCTCAGAAACAGTGAGGTATGTACTTGTTTTATCAATTAAGAAGTTGTCATTTAGAAAGACTGAAGACATCTGTGTACTTGTGAATTTCTGTGAATTGCGAGTGATTTACAGTTGTTATGAAGATAGATATACCTGTGATTCCGAGGTTAACAGGGAGTTTTCTGTATGCTAAAGAAGCTTTCTTTATCACCTTTCAATGCTAAAGAAGCTCTCTTTATCACCTTTCACATTAGTTAAAAAATAAAATCACTAAGTGTTCATTTTGAATCTTCATAAAGTTTTAGATGAATCATGAAAAAAATTGCTTGACTAATGAAACCAGATCTTAGTGTAAGAACAATAATCAGGGAAAAGGCAATCATTATAGCAGCATAAAACATAGAAGCTGCAAGAAGGACATTCTTACAGATTTCATTCTTTCTTTGGAATTGCGCATTATTCCCATTTTACTCATGAATAACTTGAAATGGAAAATAAGTGATGTCATATCTTGATCCTTTGTGGAAGAAAGCTCTTAGTTTGTTTCTCATTATAATGCTCTCCTTCTCTTTCTCAGTTACCATTGTAATGTTGCAGGGTTCACCAGGAGACTTCCCAGAGCCTGATTTGTCATAGCATCTGATAAATGCCAAGTTCAGCCATTTTTAATGAAAAGAGTCTCAAGTGTACCTGCCACTGTGTAATATAGTACATTTTCCCAAGGGAAATATATTCCAGAATATTCCTTGTTTTCTTCTGAGTTTATATATCCACTTGGAATTCCTTATAATCCTCTTCAAGAATTTTTCATTTATAAGAAATACTGGTTATAAATATATATATAACAGCCAAACAGAAAGCTACAGTTGTGTCCAGCATTCACATGCCGTATTTCAGAACAGATTTAACAGACTCATTAAGCACTAATCTGGATGAACAGTGCTTTCTCAGAAATTTAGCAGAAGACTTTTCTAGCAATGTTCTGAATGCTCTGTTAAAGCAATGTTTTGTTTTTCTCTTTTTAATTAGAAACTCTAAGACTCCATGGTAGCCAGGACTACATGTAGAACGAAGAGAACAGGATAAAAAGGGAATGAAGTTGAATGCACAAGTCAGAAAGATAAAATGCTGTGACACCATCTAAACAGCACAGTGAGATTTGGAGCAGATTTGGATCCACTGAATTAACAGTTGTTTCTTTCCAGAGATTTCAGTGTAGCTGAACAGCATAGCTCTATATCTGGATTCATTTTAGGTATCGCTCATCACTTTTCACTTTCTTCTCCTAGTATAGCCATTTCAGATCAAACAGCTGGAGTTTGATCTACAGAGTTCACTATATATGAACTCTTTAACAAGTGATGTAAGTGATGTGTGCATGATATCAGCCGATCAACACCATTCTGGGAGAAGCAGATTTCAGAAGTATTGAATATAACTAGCCTCTGAGTGACACATGAGGCTGTTATTGCTCTTACCAGGAGCTAGTTATCTACAGCCATATCCCATAGAGACATCAGTGGTGGAAGTGTTCTTTTTTGACTGTGTTTCATACTTTCAGATTTAGAGGAGGACACACGCAGTTTTCAAATAATCCTAGCAACATGAACAACATGTACACCTTGCAAGAACTCTTACAGAAGCAACACTCTTTTGGATCCCTGAAGGTGTTTTATTTACTGCTTAGGCTCATATAAATTTAAAAACTGAAAATGTAAGTGTATATATGGAATTGGATGGCAGTTTTAATTAGGAAAACATTCTGTCCAAAACACCTCAAAACTATCTGTGTTTATTTCTTTTAATAGAAATTAATTCCACATATTTTTAATATATATATATTAATGTACTAGATTACATAATGAGGAGAAATCTAAAAAGCCTCACTCTCTCCAAATTCCACTTCAATGAGAGTCTAATGAGAGGAACACAGGCTTAGAAACCTTAAAAATGGTGAGTCATTACCAACTCTGAAGGTAATACCATGTCATCATAACCATTTTAGCTATCATCATTTTGATCATTCTCTCTTTCCCTCAATTTTCTTTTGACAAAGTATCTAGCAATCTACTGCCAACAAGTTTTTTTTTCAGTTTAGCAGCTAGCAGACGTGACTTAACTTCCCTGGTACTGAGCTTTGTCTCTTGATAGTGAGTGTGTGTCTCCTACAATGCAACACTGGAACATAAGAAAGAGAGGAAAAAACAGGATAAGATGTCCCAGACATATATAATGTAGCCCAGGAAAGTTACTCCATTATGTATTTTCCAAAAAAAAATGAGCTACAATTATGTCACAGAAGTTTTAGAAAAAGGAAAAAATAAAAAAGAGAAAATTAATGTCACAGTTACATATTCCAATCTGAATATTAAAACAATAAAAATTCTCATTATTTGTGAAATATTTTCTCCGTGTTGTCACCTGTGTTTGCTATAGATAGATAATCAATTAATTAATTAAATTAAATTCATCTCTGCTTGTATAAAGAAAAGATCAGATGGGAAAGCTGAATGTTATTTTATGCATGGAGTTTTAAGCCTTAATGTTAAAATCTGTATTATTTTATGTATCTAAATGTCCCCATCTGAAGATATACTACTTTACAATCCATATTTAAAGAGCCACATCTAATCTGCTCTGAAGATGAATGTTCATTTTCATCACATTGATGTAGTTTTGTCTTGTTTTGTTTTGTTTTATAACATTACATGTTAGTATGTATATTATTATGTGCATAAACTTGTAAGTATGCTTTTGTTAGCTCTGTTGATTATTTTTATGCCAGAATAATTCACCTCGACAGTCATTGCTACTGGAAACAGAGCAGTAAGAGATGGTGTGACTGCAGTGCAGTCTAGACTGCAAAAGCTACTTCATAACTTAGCAACTTTAGTTAGTAGTAGTAGTAGTAGTAAAGTTAGTCAATTTATATTTACTAACTTCTGTTTAGGTAAGACAAATGTTCTTGATAGTAGTGGTAATGATGATACTTGTTGTCTTATTAAAAAACTAGGGTGAAAATCAGCTCTTCAAGCCCTTTTAATGGGTGTAGGAATGTGATTAATTTGTCCAGTTACCCTTATTGAAAACATAATTTACCTGTTTAGTTGCAAGTCTTACCTATTGTATTTATTTCTTTTGTTTATAGTCATAAATAATTGCGGAGTCAGCACAATCTTTGGTTTAAATCAAACCATGGCATCTGAATATTTTGTTATAGTGTAACAGAAATCATCAAGTGTAAGATCATGGAAAAGAATTTTTTGGAAATTTTTTTTGCCTATCGCCTGACATTCACATTTGTACCAGTGGGATTTGAGGTTATATAATACCATTTCAGAAACAAAACACAATCTTAAGTTATATTTTGTCATTTCACTCAAGCTTTTATGAGACTAACATTAAGACTTATCGTTCTTGTAAATATGCTATCTGCAAGTGGGTCTGCTTTTTTTAACAATCCATCCATTATAGGTAACAGAAGTTATAGCTAACTACTGTGATAAATTAGTAGGGGTTTGTTCGTTGTCCTTGAGAGTTTAAAGAATCTACTGAGGAGATAAGGTTTCACAACTCACGGCATTGTAACATGGGGACAAAGCAAGACATCCTGTTTTGACCCCACCTGAACACAAGCACAACGCATGATCACCGGAGGAAGAACAACGACCCCCAACAACAGACTGTGCAATCTCAGGACAGGTCTCGACAAGTCGACAGGTCTCGACAGGTCTCGACAAGTCTCGACAAGCCGGAACTTCAATGCTATAAAACAGCGACACTGGAAAGGGGAAGTTGCGTGCTGTGGTGGAGCAGAGACCCCCCAGCCGCCCAGCGCTGTTTTGCTTGTGTCTGCTTACTTGATTAATAAAATAATTTCAATAGACCAGTAAATTGTGTGGTCTAATTTATAACAACTACCTGTCCATTTTCACAGGGGATAGAAATTATAAGACAGATCTATCCAAAGAGATAGTCAGTGTTCATTTCCCACGTGAGAAATGGTCTTTGAGGCAGACTGGAAGGACAATGAATATTGTTGAGGAAGATAATTCAACAGGTTGGTGTAGTACACCACTTATCCTCAATAGCTGTGAGTGGCAGTGTCCTCTATGTCAGTAAATGTTTACCATGGAATTCACAGGACCCACGCCCAGTAGGCAAAGCTTATTCTGCTGTTTCTGTACAATAGTTTTGATTGTTAAGTACTCACATGTAAACAAAAACTGAAATGCTCCTGGATCTTACTTAGCTTTAACTCAAAACTACTTGCTCTACTTTTAATTCATTCTCTTCCCCCCACCTCTTCCCCCCCCCCCCAATCATTTTTAGATAAACAATCATATTAGGACCACTGAAGAAAAAAATCTAAAAAAAAAAATAATAAAAAAATACATCATTAGGACTATTCAGGTATTCATGAAGTACTGAAATATGGATAATGACTTGAACATGTCAGTAAAATGATCATCTGTCCCCAATTAATATTGATGTATTGCAGTTGTGAAGGCTTTTAATGATCACATTACTAGGAAATTATTACTGCTCATATAATTTGTTCTTATAATCATGTATTTATCATAGATACAAAAGACAAGTTCCCCAAGAGGACTATTAAAGCCCATATTCAGCTGATGCTTAATTGGTAGAGAAGACAGTCTTTACACTTATGTGGGAACAACCATCTTTTTATCAATATGACTGTCTCTTTTTAATTACAGTCTATATATGTTACACATGTATTATGTTTTATTGACATAAAACATAAGATTTCTGAAAAATATCTTCATGTGGTGGAACAGATAAACAGTCAAACAAAAATCAGACTGAACAACTTCAGAAATTATCTTTAGAGGGGAAAGTGATGAGACAAAAATATTAATACTTCTCAGAGTGCTCTGGGGACCAGTTTTATATGAGGCTATTCAATAACATATTACTTCTGTATCTCATGACTGTGGGTATTGGATCCCAAAATAAAACCACAGATATCTGAAAGCTGTGTTCAGTAGATTACATAGATTTCAGACACTGAATTTTATAGGCTCGGACATAAAATGAGGGCTCCATGGCTAATCACTAAATCTTACTCTACAATATGAGTTCCCTTGTCCAATTGAATTGCCTGGCTGTCTCCATAAACAAATCACAACGGCATGTTGTATCTTCCTTCTAGTTCTAGCTATAAATTAACAATATAGGTGGCTACTAGGTATACATTTTATTATGGTTAAAAATCCTGGAGCCTTGAAATCGTAGTTTGATGGCTGTGTAATTTAGAGTGGTATCTACCAGATGCATTTTCCCTGAAATTGCAAAATGTGTCCAACTTGTGGCCCACTAAATATGAAATTCACTGGTTTGGTTTCTGCATTCCTAGGGCAATCATACCTATGAACCTCAGAGGGTATTTTGCTTATAGGAACTACAGTGTCATACACAGCTTGAAATTATTAAGTAGTTATTGTGGCTAGCCTTTTGTTTTGACTGACTTGTGCAAAAATAAGTTACTGGTCAAATTTTACTCAGATTTCTTTAGTTATATTGATGGTTCCTCTAATTGTTAAAATTTTACATGATGAGAATGTGGTTCCCTATTAAACTTTCTAATTCTAAAATTTCACTTGGATACATATTCACCGTGATTCAGTCTGGTCATTTTGTATACAGGAGATAGCAATCGCTTTCGATGTAAACCTGAGAAATGGATCAAGGTCGGTGTTTGCTGAGAGATACACACATATATGAGAGAGATGGAGAGAAACTTGGCAGGTCTTAGGAATGTCTTGGGATGTTCCTCTTTGGTACGTCATAGTGAATTAACATCACAGCCACTCCAGCTTGCAGAGCCAGAAGAAGATGCTTGTTTTCACTGCCTTTCTTGGAGTTATTGTCAGGTGCCCATAGTCAGCACTTGCCAGAAATATGCCACATATGAACAAGCAGTGAAAACTAGTCTCCAATTCTGCTTTATTAGTTATGTATGACGAGCCAAAGGATAGTTGCTGTATTTACACTCTCCCTTATCCCTGACATTATTGACTTGACTCTGCTGTATAATGAGACTATACATACCTCGCTCAAGGTCTCCCATGAAATCACCATCTCTCCCTTAACCCTCATAAGGATTGTTTGGAAGATTGCCTGTATTTTTTTCTTTATATATATATATATATATATATATATATATATATATGTTACTTTATTTTTTTTTGCCTTGGGTTCTGTGCTTTTATTAAACAATGCTCAATTTCCTTTATTTATTTTTTAATATTGTTCTTTATTATTAAAAATATTATTATTATTATTATTATTATGCTTTTCCTTGGGGATATTATTTTGTGTTTACCTCTAATTGTGTGTCTAGATTCCTTCAGGGAACTCCAGCATACAACATAAGTCTATCTTTATAAACTAAGATTACAGATCTGTTTGGCACGGTACTTCTAGCTAGGATAAATTATTTATCATATGCAGGTTTTTACACACACACTGAATAATTGCCAACTACAATAACATTTTTTCTCCTCAAATTGTTGTAATTTTTTTAAATGAAAATAAAATATCTCTCTCCTAACAGAAATTGCAATATTCCTTTTTATAAGAATCAAAACGGCTGATAGTCATAAGAATCACAGAATCACAGAATCACAGAATTTCTAGGTTGGAAGAGACCTCAAGATCATCGAGTCCAACCTCTGACCTAACGCTAACGGTCCCCACTAAACCATATTGCTAAATTCAACATCTAAACGTCTTTTAAAGACCTCCAGGGATGGTGACTCCACCACTTCCCTGAGCAGCCTGTTCCAATGTCTAACAACCCTTTCAGTAAAGAAGTTCTTCCTAACATCCAACCTAAAACTCCCCTGGCTCAACTTAATCCCATTCCCCCTCGTCCTGTCACCAGGCACGTGGGAGAATAGACCAACCCCCACCTCACTGCAGCCTCCTTTAAGGTATCTGTAAAGAGTGATAAGGTCACCCCTGCACCTCCTTTTCTCCAGGCTGAACAAGCCCAACTCCCTCAGCCGCTCCTCGTAGGACTTGTTCTCCAGGCCCCTCACCAGCTTCATTGCCCCTCTCTGGACCCGAAATGAAATAAACCCCAATGAAATCATTTAAAGTTCAACAGAAACCACACCTAAGTCACTGCAACTATAATTCTAACCAATATGTGCAACCTGTTTGCATGAAGCCTGAAGATGGCGAGTATATAAATTTATAAAAGGATATTTTGATAAATAAAATCAGTAACTGGACTGATCCATTTTCTTTTTTTTTTTGTTTGTTTTTTTCTCCTCTCTTTCACTCTCAAAAACAAACAAACAAACAAAAACTCCACTCTAAAAAAAAACAACTAAACAACAACACAAAAACACCCCAAAACACCACCACCAAACAAACAAACAAATAAAAATTAAAAAGAAAAACCAACAGCACTATACTGAAAACATACCTCCTTCAAGTAAAAATGAGATTCTTTCTCCCTGGGCAATTAAAATATATATAAATAAAACAAAGAACTTGAGTCACAAAAATAAGAAAAAATAAAGTGGCTGTATATACTTTTATGTATATAAATATATATGTATATGTATATGTATATACATATTTTTATGTATAAAAATACTGTATATACTGTGCTATACAGTACTATATAGCATAAAACTATAAGAATGTTTCCTTCACTGGGATGATTTGAATTCAGAGAATTTGAAAACAAGACTATCAGTCTCAGCCTTGCCAAAAATATGCTTTTAACCTCTAGTTACAACATATCCAGCATCAACTGCTCCCAGCTTTTCCTGCTGACAAAATAATTCATTGTAAATAGTTAAATTCCCAAGTGAGGATCTCAGTTACAAGGTTAAGGAGTCATGCTAACCTATTTGCTCATGGGATCAATTAACATGTAAGTATATTGTGTATTATGACCCATCTCCAGCATAAAATGTTGCAGCTTTCCTAATTCTAAGTACTCTGAAGCCTCTTGATAGTTTTCTGTGGGCAAGAGATCTTTGTCAAAGACCTAATGTGAATCTTTTCTTTTTCTTTTTGTATTTCTATCTTTTGTCTCTCTTTATATAGGTCTTTCCAGAGACTTGCTTCTGTTACAGATTCTAAAATGAAGCTTCCTTTTTTTTTTTTTTTTTTTTTTTTTTGTCTGTTTGTTGTTCTTGTCATTGTGTTAGAGCTGGAAAATAATTTTATTTTATTTTTTTTAAAGACTTGGGGAGGAAGTTTGAGCATGACTTTTGTCAATGGCTGGGACATTGTGAAGATGAGACTGCAAGAATCTAATCTTTCCCTCTGTAAAGGCAAAATCAGAATCAGATGAATGGTAACAACAAAGAAATTAGACCTTTTTCTACACCCCTTTTCATGTAATCTGTTAATCTGTTGACACAGATTACTTTGTACAAATGGAATTGAAATTGTGAAGTTTTATTTTATGTGAAGCCCTATTTTGGATTGCTAAAGTTTGGCCAAATGAGTACTGCCACAGGTGTTATTTGAAGTTATGTAAGTCCAAGCAAGTCCTCCTGAATTTTGTTTTGATATTGAACATTTAAACTGGAAAAACTTTGAAGTCATTATGTAGGTAGTTATATTAACTAAAATTATAACACTGTGAAGTATAATTCCTCTAAAGATTTAATACTTACCACTAAAATAAAAGGTTTCAAAAGGGCTTTAAGACTTAAAACTCTGGAAGCTGAAAGGAAATATTGTATATTTCACATTCATAATAAACTTTCCCTTCCCTAAGTGCTCTTTACTTGTCAGTAGTTATGTGACTCAGTGAAATTTGTTGTTTTTAGATGGTAACAGGCCACCCTATCTGGTGCTTAGGTGTTCTAATAAAAAGAGAAAGTATAGCTTGTGAAGCACAAAAATATAAGAATGTTGTCAGGGCTACCTTCAGGTATGAGCTATGTGCACAGTTACACTGATGTTTGTATACTTGGAGAGGATCATGGAGTGTGGTCACAAGATGATTTTTAATGCGCCAGGAAACACACTCAAAAGCTAAGTGTCCCTTAACAGAGGGTGTGGCTTACCATTATATTCTTCACAAATTTCCTCCCAGGGTTGAAAGAGCAGTTAGACAAACTATCATCTGTTAACACTTTCTGAATTCATCTTTGCTTTACCACAGGGATCTTCATTTATCACATTAAAAAGTGGAGGTAAGTTGGGTGTGAGAAGACAGTCACACCTTGGTGTCCATAATATACCTGGAAGAGATGCATGTCCATGTTTACCTGGAAGAGATATGAGCTGTAGCAACTTGAAGAGGCCTCAAAAAAGTACCTAAAATGCACTTGTAAACTCATGTTTGCAGCAGAATCATCAAGAAGCAGCATTCAGGCTTTCAGTGGTATGGGTATTTTTGAATTATGATTGTTACTGCAGTTTCCCTGTTCTTCCTTCACAGAAGCCTGCAATAAGTGGTCTGAATTTATGTAATACATCTCATGAAAATTGATACACATTGTAACACATCTTATGAAAATACTATTGTGTGTCTTCTCTTTCTCTTTCTCTTTCTCTCTCTCTCTCTCTCTTTTTTTTTTTTTTTCTGTTTTCTTCTCCTTTTTTTTTTTTTTTCTTTTTCTTTTTCTTCTTTTTCCTTTTCTGTCTCTCTAGGTGTTGTATCAGCATTCTCACAAACTGGAGAAAACGGTACTCTTAGCCTACAGACAACACTGAGATTCTTGAGTTAGCTAGCTCACTTGCTAGACTTCACATCACAGACAAAAGATAGAGGGAAAAGACATAGTAGTGAGAAATTTATTTTCATTTTCATGTGGCTAAAGACTTGAAACCATTTTACCAAGAGCATAGTTGACTTAAGCTGCCAATTTTTGGAAAGAGGAAAAAATCCTATAGCCATCCTGACAAGTTGCATGCCAGTTTCAGCTAAATATGATTTAAGGCAGCCAAGTTATAAACCCTGAAAAATTGGGTTTATAATGGACATAACTGACCGTGAACTTCGATGTCATGTGCAAAATACCTTAATAGCTTGACTTTCCATCTCTCACTTCAGTCAACAGATGATAAAACATGCTTATAGGTTAGGTTGCCCATGCATGGGCATTCAGTTTCTCCTCTTCCTCTGTCTGTTGCATATCCTGCTTCTAAGATTCAGAAATCAGGGGGATTCAAACTTCATTGTGCTTCTTGTAAAGTCAAGGTAGCTGCTTTGCAGATTATCAGTTTGAACATAAACATTTTTTTTTTTTTGTGGACTTGAAAGGTTTTTATAGTTTTGGCTAGCATTAAGTAATTTGTTTCCCAGGCCTCATTCAATAGTTCTTCAATAAGAAAATGTTGTATAAAGAAATATTATGATGATATTACTCACTACCACAGTGGAATTCTGGACAGGGTAAGAGCTAAGAGGCCTCAGCTGGAAACAAGAGCCTACCAGAAGTGCTTGACTAGCTTGGGGAATAGCTTGGGGAAAACAAACAAACAAACAAATATGACTGTCTATATTCCTGCTTTTCACAGAATCACAGAATTATTTAAGTTGGAAGAGACCTCAAGATCATTGAGTCCAACCTCTGACCTAACACTAACAAGTCCTCCACTAAACCATATTGCTAAATTCAACATCTAAACGTCTTTTAAAGACCTCCAGGGATGGTGACCACCACATCCCTGGGCAGCCCATTCCAATGCCTCACAACCCTTTCGGTAAAGAAGTTCTTCCTAATATCCAACCTAAAATACCCCTGGCGCAACTTTAGCCCATTCCCCCTTGTCCTGTCACCAGGCACATGGGAGAATAGACCAACCCCCACCTCGCTACAGCCTCCTTTAATGTACTTATAAAGAGCGATAAGGTCACCCCTGAGCCTCCTTTTCTCCAGGCTGAACAAGCCCAGCTCCCTCAGCTGCTCCTCATAAGACTTGTTCTCCAGACCCCTCACCAGCTTGGTCGCCCTTCTCTGCACTCTTTCGAGCACCTCGATGTCCTTCTTGTAGCAAGGGGCCCAAAACTGAACACAGTACTCAAGGTGTGTCCTCACCAGAGCCAAGTACATGGGGACAATCACTTCCCTAGACCTACTGGCCACACTGCTTCTTATGCAAGCCAGGATGCTGTTGGCCTTCTTGGCCACCTGAGCACACTGCTGGCTCATATTCAGCTGACTATCCACCAATATTCCCAAGTCCTTCTCTGCCTGGCAGCTTTCCAACCACTCATCTCCCAGCCTGTAGCTCTGCTTGGGGTTATTGTGCCCCAGGTGCCCCTGGCGCTTGGCCTTGTTGAACTTCATACAGTTGACCTCAGCCCATCGGTCCAGCCTATCCAGATCCTCCTGCAGAGTCTTCTTACCTTTGAGCAGATCGACACACACATCTAACTTGGTGTCATCTGCGAACTTACTGAGGGTGCACTCGATGCCCTCATCCAGATCATTGATAAAGATATTAAAGAGGATCGGCCCCAGTACTGAGCCCTGGGGAACGCCACTAGTGACCAGCCTCCAACTGGACTTGACTCCATTCACCACGACTCTTTAGACCTGGCCCCATCGACTTGCGTACATCCAAGTGCCATAGCAGGTCGCCAACAATTTCCTCATGGATAGTGAGGGCCACATTCTGCTCCCCATCCCCTTCCACCAGTTCAGGGTACTTGGTGTCCAGAGAGCAACTGGTTTTGCCGCTAAAGACTACGGCAAAGAAGGCATTAAGCACCTCCGCCTTTTCCTCATCTTTTGTAACTAAGTTCCCCCCTGGCATCCAGTAAAGGCTGGAGATTCTCCTTAGTCCTCCATTTTGCATTAATGTATTTTTAAAAACATTTTTTGTTGTCTTTGATGGCAATAGCCAGATTGAGCTCCAAATGAGCTTTGGCCTTTCTAATTTTGTCCCTGCACAGCCTCGCAACATCCTTATAGCCCTCCTGAGTGGCCCGCCCTCTTTTCCAAAGATTAAAAACCCTCTTTTTTCTCCTAAGCTCCAGCCACAACTCTCTGTTCAGACAGGTCGGTCTTCTTCCACACTGGCTCGTCTTTGGGCACATGGGGACAGACCACTCCTGCGCCATTAAGATTTCCCTCTTGAAGAGCACCCAGCCTTCCTGGACTCCTCTGCCCTTCAGAACCACCTCCTAAGGGACTCTGCCAACCAGTGTCCTGAGCAGTTCAAAGTCGGCCCTCTGGAAGTCCAAGACTGCAGTTTTACTGGTCCCCTTCCTGGCTTCTCCGAGAATGGAGAACTCTACCATTTCATGGTCACTCTGCCCAAGACAGTTTCCAACCACCACATCTCCCACCAGTCCTTCTCTGTTTGTGAAGAGAAGGTCTAGCGGGGCACCTCCCCTGGTAGGCTCACTTACAAGCTGCATCAGGAAGCTATCTTCCACGCTCTCCAGAAACCTCCTAGACTGCTTTCTCAGGGCTGTGTTATGCTTGCAGGATATATCTGGGAAGTTGAAGTCCCCCACGAGAACAAGTGTTGATGATTTTGCAACTTTTGTCAGCTGCCTGTAGAACTCCTCATCAGTCTCCTCATCCTGGTTTGGCGGTCTATAACAGACCCCCACCAGGATGCTTGCCTTGTTGGCCTTCCCGCTGATCCTAACCCATAGGGATTCAACCTTATCATTCCCAGCCTCAAATTCCATGACATCAAAACTCTGATATAGAGAGCCACACCACCACCCCTTCCATGCTGCCTGTCCCTTCTGAAGAGCCTATAGCCAGGCATTGCAGCACTCCAGTCATGAGAGTGGTCCCACCACGTTTCCATGTTGTAGCCTGCCTGCCGCACAATGGCTTCCAGCTCCTCCTGTTTGTTACCCATGCTGTGTGCATTAGTGTAGATGCACTTCAGCTGGGCCATTGCCTTCTCTCCCAGCCTTGCCATTGTTACCTCTGGCACAGCTCTAACAAGCCCTGTTTCAGCCCTGTCCTCCTTCTCACCTATTTTAAAGCCCTCTCAATGAGCTCCTGGCCCAGGACCCTTTTTCCCCTTAGAGATAGGGACCCATCTGCAGCCATCAGGCCAGGTGCCGAGTAAAGCGCCCCATAGTCAAAAACCCCAAAATTTCTGTGTTGGCATCAGCCTCTGAGCCACGTGTTTAACAGGTGGGCTTTCCGTGTCCTCTCTGTACCCCTCCCTGCCACCGTAGGGATGGACGAAAACACCACCTGTACTCCCGCTCCATCTACTAACCGCCCCAGTCCCCTAAAGTCCTGTTTGATGGTCTTCAGGCTTCTCTCTTCAATGTCATCACTGCCAGCCTGGACTATTAAAAGAGTCAGAGAGGCGAACCAGGTTGGGAAGTTTTCTGGCAATGTCCCTGACCCTGGCCCCAGGGAGGCAGCAGACTTCCTTACGGGTAGGATCAGGCCGACAAATAGGTCCCCCTGTTCCCCTGAGAAGGGAGTCGCCCACAACCATCACCCTTCCTTCTGTCCTGGTGGAGGCAGTTCTGAGGTGTGGAGTCGACTTCTTCAGCCTAGGCATCCTCCTGGGTAGACTTTCTACCTCTTCCTCAGCTACCGGTCTCTCAAGCTCCAGGGCCTCAAACCTGTTGCGTAAGGGCACCTGGGAAGGTGGGGCCAGTGGGGGAGGGCATCACCTGCGATGTCAAGCAGGGACCTGTCCCCATTCCTCCTCAACTCTTAGGTCCCCTCCCTCTGCCCGACAGCAGCAGGGCAGGGGGTCCACTCCCCTTTGGGGTGTCTCACCTTGGCACCTGTCCTTCAGGCCATGCAGGGAGTTGCTCCACAAGTCCATCTCCTGCTCACACTCCCTGATATCCCTCAACCTCTCCACCTCCTCCTTGAGCTCTGCCACCAGGCGGACCAGGTCGTCCACCTGCTCGCACCTCATGCACACAGTCTCTCTACCCCCCGCAGGTGGTAGCAACAGGCTCAGGCACTCCCTGCACCCGGAGACCTGAACTGCCGCAGTTTTGAGTGGGCAGTCGGTCTGGGTGTGTACAGACTTCCAGGAGAGTGCGTTGTGCCTGGTGGAGACCATTGCAGCTGAGCGAGTAGACCGCTGTTAGAGGAGGTGTTCGTATGGGCGGGGGGGAGCGCTCTGCCCTTCCTGAATGAACTGCTGGGCTAACTGCCGCTCCACGCCCTTCTGATGCGCCACACCCTGTTTGCCCGTCCTGGTTGCTGTGCTCCTGGTCGCCACGCTCCCTAGGGACAATTTATGAATGGCCGGGGAGGGGGCACTGCTGGCTCCGCCTACGCCTCCTCCTCGCCCAGTTCACCTCCCTCGCGAGGGTTGCCGGGTCCTGGCGACTCCCTCGAGTGGGCTTGGTGCCAGAAAAATAGAAAAATTAGCCCTGCCTGTCTGATCCGCCACTCCGCTGCAGAACGCGTCTGCCCCGGAGCCAATTGCCTCTGCAAGTCAAGTCCAGCTCTTGGACTATGGGCAGCCACTGAATATGCAAGGATTGCTTTCTTTCTATCACAATAGCAGCCTGACAGCTTTCCCAGAAGGAAACATTAAGAAACGTGCAGCTTACTGTTATTGTATGCAGCTTTACTTTGTCCTTTTCACTACCAAATTACAAACAGTTTTCCAGCTGATTTGCTCACTCTCTTTTATCTGGCCTACATGGTCACATGTAAGGAAAGCGAAGGGCAAAAGTACTCTAATTAAATTGTTTTTACAGCATGCAATTAAGAAAAGATAGGTAGTTCTCAGATTGAAAGAACAAAACTGTTTTTTTCCGGTAGGAACAGAGATAAAGCAGATGGAGCTACAAAACTGGTAGTCTCTTTGAAAGGGTATGAAATTAGGCAGAAATGATGGCTGTCAATTTAAAATAGGGACTGCACAGTTAGGACTGATCTAAATTAGGAAACAGAACTGATTTCTGAGGAGTGGACAGACAAGTGAATGCCCAAGCCTCCACAGGCCTTCCTTTCTCTTACATTAAGGTATCTCCAGTCAAAAGATTGGTAGTAATTTCAGGGAGTTCAGAGCCTGAGAAAGCAAACAAGGTGTACATCATCACTGCACTTCAGTAGAATATGCACAATTTTTCGCAGTAAAGTCAATGGTAAATTCCAATCAAATTTAAAGTAAATGCAACCGGCTGTAGCCATGACATGGGAAGAAATGTCCTTTTACAAAACAGCCTTTGATTTGAGAATGAGCTATTTGTAGATGTTGGGATTTTAAGAAGCATGCATTACAGGAATAGAATAATAAAGTGATCCAAATTATTGTTCAACTTAACAGAAAAGCCTTTAACTTGTCCAAGTGAAACATAGAAATTCACCCAGATAACTGAAAATCAAAAGGTCTCAAGACCACTTTCCAAAAGACATGATTTTCAGCTTTACCTTTATAGTTTTATCACCCTGAAAAGATAGTTGTCTCTTTGATAGGTAGGCAAGAAAAAATAAAAACTGTCTCAAAGCAAAGAAACTTAGAAGTTTTATTTCTTGGGAAATAAAATCTTTGGGACGGCGTGTCAAAAAGTAGTTCTAAAATATTTTCATTTTCAATGGGACAAATTACAGCTGGAGTAGAAATGTTAGCTATTAGTTTTTAACTAGGCAAGTTGAGCATGTGGAATACAGTCCTGTTAAAGCTGTACAGAACTCAGGCTTTTTAAGAACACCACAGCTTTCAGACTTCTGAAAGTCACAGCAGGTCATACCTACAAGATGGTGTTGACTGGTACAGTGTTACTGACTACAGTTGATTCATGCCATTTTAGGATCAACAGGATCCTACAGGAGCTGTGAACTTGCTGGGCATATATTGCATTTGATGATGCAGTATTTGAAGAACTAAACCACATTCTAAGAAAACACAATGAGTTTTTCTTAGCTTTTTGTAAACAAAAATGTTCTCAGGAGAGGAATCTGCATAAAGCACTGGTATTAGAGATGCCAAAGTTATTGAAGTTATTGAAAGGCAAAAGTTATTTGCCTTTCAATTTTGTCTAAAAGTAAAAGTTTCAAAGTTATTGAAAGGCAAAATGGAAGCTTGTACTAAACCTCTGTTTTAGAGCAGAAAACACAAGTAAAGGCTCAAGACTGACTTTTAAAATTTGAAAGAGTAAGCTACAGTTATGTGGAATTTACCTACAGAAGATCTGATTTACATGGGAAAGCAAAGCTAATTTCCAGTTAAACCTCAGCAATTCTTAGGGCAGTTCTCATTAGGGAGCTGACCTTTTCCCTGCTGCAATTAGAAAAGCTCTGCTATCTTCATACAAATGTTTAAGATGTGATATCCTCTATAGTTTTAAGAGTATGTGTTCTCTTCATGTCTTTGTTATCATTTTTCACATTAAGTCAATACCTGTCCCAAAGGACACTATATGGAAAACAAAAAAAGCAAACAGACAAAAAACAACACCAAAACCATACACTTCATCCCTCATCACAAACAGCCTAACTTCCAACATTCCAACATTTATTTTCCATGCACCCTTTAAAAAAGAAACAACCATTAAATATGCCTTTCTGCAAAGCAGAGGAATTAATAGCGGTTACATTTAAGTACGGCTTACATTGTTTAACAGGCAGTCTTTTATAATGTCAAGTTAATGAGAATGCCAATCAAGGAGGAACATTCTGTGTTAAAGTATGCAAATGAGACGTTAGCATAGTGAAGTTGCTGTCATTTTTAAATTGTGAGAGATAATGCCAATCTGTGAGGACTTTTTCAGGGAAAGTCCAGATTTCAATGAGAAAGATAAACTTAAAGTGATTACTAAATTTATAGTGTTTATCACTTCCATGACAGCTGACAGAACAAAGCAAAGCCAGAACATGTCCAGGCATAACTTTATTTTGTATAATCTGAACAAAAAGCACAGTTCATGACATCTTGAATGCAACATGATTGTAACTGAGTAATAATTAAATTTGAAAAACTAAACAATGATCTCTGAAATTCATGAATTACACAAATAGCTTACAACTACATATTTACAGGCATATTCTTTTTCTATTTTAGTAACTGTTTATTTATTTATTTATTTATTTATTTATTCCTTTGTACTGAGTGTTGAATTAAGGTGGGAGTAGCACAGCCAGCCTCTGCAGCAGTGATTCAGGAAAATCCCTTCAGCTTAACAAAACTGGGGCTCTGAGGCTTGGTGGTTTTGCAAACAGCATTAACTAGAAAATTCTCTCTCCAGGCACATAGATATTTATAGAACTGCCATATAATAATTAGCTGTCAAAGTTAGCTAAGTTCCCCTTGGTGAACAACAATTGGGATGTCTTATCTACAGCCTGCCACACTGGACCTATGTATTTAAAGATTTAATGCTGTTTTATTTTGGGCAGTGGTGTGGAGCAAGTGAGGTGTGACTATTTTGAGACCATTTAGGCTCTATGGAAAATAAACCTTTTGGTCCAAAAGGCTTGAGGCATACTACTTGCAAATCCACCTCCTACCAAAAATGTTAGTCTTGTGAGGTCTGGTTTACATGTTCAGATCATGTGGTTCCAAAAGGTATGTGTCACATATTATACAGAAATTTTTATTGGGCCTGACACGATACCTTTCTTCGGAAATATTTTACATTCCAATAAATTGAAATTTACTTTGTTGTCTTTGGAAGTTTATCTGAGTGTTTCTGTTGTTATAGTTGTTTTGTTTTGTTTGTTTGCTTTGCTATTGTCTTTTGTTTTCTATTTTGGATTATCAAAAATTACTGGCTTTCTCACCTGCATTGCCAACAAGAAAATCTTCTGTCCCTGATCTATTGACAAATTATTTAAGAGGAATAATTTATTTGAATGTCAACATCAGCGTAATTCATGATCTAATAAACATTGAAAGGTATCCTGATGATTGTCCTATTGCCTTAAAAATTTGCAATGTTAGAAATGCTATTTTTACATGGACTCAGCTGTAACATATCCGAGGCACAATTGTGCATTTAATTCTCTGTCATAATGAGCTTTAATTTAACAGCATTATATTGTAAAACATAATATATTGAAAATGTATCTTTTAGGACAATGATTAATATCTTCCAACATCTTCTAATCTATTTATCTCTTAACATTTGTCAACATGACTTGAGTTAATTTGGGCTCTTCCATCTTCCTTCATTGTACTGGGAAGGCTGTGAAAATATGAAACTTTATAACTTTTTAATATTAGGAGTTTATCACATTTTAGTAATGTGTGTGTGTGTTTTACTAATAGTAAGCAAAGCTTAGCCCAAATTGCAGTTCTTCACAGATTAGTACAGAATATGCCAAATGCAATAAACTTCAAGTATGAGAGGATGAAAAGAGGAGCCTCCTTTATATGTTGCAATCCACAGGTTACCCAAAATGTAACTGGTAGTTCGTGGCTTTCTCTCTTTCCTCTGCCCCTGCCAAAAAGCAAACTCTCCCCATGCAAGTGCAGCTTCTTGTCCTTACAGCTGAAAAGGGCCTCAGGTCCTCCCTCCTTTTCACAAGTTCATGGCAATTTCCAGGTCACTGATTTCCTGCTGTGAAAGGCCAAAAAATAATTATTTCTGTTGGGTTGAATTGGCTTCAGTAAGATTTTTCCTTTCCTTTAAAACATTGGGAGGCCCTGCTGAATTAAAGGAAACTGAAGTTTAGGATCTTGACATGAAAATGAAATGTAGGAGTTGGCACATTTCCAGTGGAGACAAAGAGTAAAAAGGTAGACTCCTAAAGGTCAAAAAAAAAAACAAAAAACAAAAAACAAAAACAACAAAACACCCTCCCCATAAAAACAAACAAAAAAATAAAATAAAACAAAACAAAAAACAGCCTTGGGAGACTACTTAGTAGACCTTTTGCTTTTAAGGGGAAGCCTTGGGTCTTGGGTCTTCATAGCACAGGTTTGCTGTATTATTGGCTGAATGGTGTCTGGGTCAGCATGGATGATGCCTGGTTTAGCTTAGTGCCTGTAAAAGTCCCTGTTAAATGACCAACAAGCAAGGAGATGGTTTTATATTAACACCACTAGGTGTCAAATAATTACAATAGTATCTTAAAGCCCATTTCTTTTTTGGTCTTCTATCCAGCTCTTCTTCGTGAGCAACACAAACTCTGTTTCAAATCCTGTAGGCATCTGACTGCTAGTTACTTTCCTCTTGTCACAGAAACTGTTCACATCCGTGACTTGAAACACTGCAGAAGCCATAATGGAGTTCATTTGCAATATCCTTTCTGGTGCAAAATCTCTATTTTGTGCTTGCTATTTTTATTTTTCTTTAACATATTATTAATTTATTCTCTCTCTTTTTAAAGCTGTTTATTCTGAGATTCTTCGATGGAAGAACTTGCTTATGCTGTGTGTATTCATTTTTCATTTTCTCCAAATGTGTTGCACCTGAGAGGAAAGTCTCTAATTAGCTTTTCTCCTATTAACACTGAAATATGACAGGGATTCAGAGACTGTAGTTTGATTTTTAACAGAGCTAGACTTCCTTTGAAAATTGAAACCTTTGGCCTCAATTGGCTTGGAAAGCTATTGGAGCAACTTGGATAAAATCCTGCTACGATTTGTATAAGCATTTGGCAGTCAAAACTATGGGAAATAAATCATATGTATTATTAACTACATTCTTCCTAGGCATTTACTTAACATTTAATTCACAGGTACATTGCCTTTAATCTCAACAGGTAACTGACGTATGTATGCATTGGCACTGACATGACAAATCCTTATTTGTGAGGTACTGCCATATTTTCTAGCAAAGTTGGAATGTAAAGAATTTGTTATTAAAAGCTTATTATAGAAGTTTAAAAAGGCGATGGGCTTAAAAGAGACTATTATGAGGTTTTGAATTTTTTTTTGAAATTTTTCTTCCTCTCCAACTAACATGACTTACGTCTTCCTTCAGTACTTCAGCAGCTGCTGTTCCCAAACAGGTAATTGCTTTGGTATAGCAGCAACTGGACCAGCTGTAAATGAACAAGGTAAAAGGTATCATTAGCATATTGCGGTCAGCTAGGAATATAACATCTCATCAAATTTTGAAAGAATTTTCTGTACACATCGAGGAACGATTGCAGTACCCCATAACAAACCGTCTTCCAAGGAAGAAGCCCTATTTTTCATCCTAATATAAGTGTTGTAGGCACAATTTTCTTTCCATAACTTCACTTAAATCTTCTATGAACATATTGGTTTGTTCAAATGGATATTATAAATCAATTTCATACAAATTGTATTTTAACATTACAAATTGGTAAAATTTAGCCAAGAAAAAGTTTTCTTGCCTGTTTCAAAGTAATAAGGAGCATGAGATGTGCCCACTACCCCAGAAAGTGTTGTGATAGCCCTTGCCCAGTACCTGTTCATCTACTGAGAGTAAGCAGATGCAAGGCTCTCCACTGTCAAGAATACAAAAAAAAAACCTGCATGTGTGGTGGCTGGAAGTTCACCGTATTTCCTAACTAGTTAAAATGATTTTAAGTTGATGTTATTAAGATAGGAGTATTGGCTCTTGCCACGAGAGGGAAATCTCAAAAGTTTTATTGCTTCCTCTGTTCAATAGGAACTGGAGGATGGAGCTTGGTCAGTAGTTAAGAGGTCATATGTTTACCATACACTGATTATTTATTTATATTTATATACATATGTATGTATTTTATTAGAATTATCTGAAATTTTTTTAATTTTAGAATGGCATTTCAAGAGTCTAGTACTGTGTCTTGTTCAGAAATTGTTATTTAAAAAAACACACTTTGCCTAATATTTCACATTCTAAACTAGTTTCCAGAAATTCTCAATGATTGTTGAAATAAACTAGCACAGCATAACTAATAAAGAAGAGAAGTATTTCTGCTGTAAGAAGCTTACAAATGATGACTTTGAAAGGGGAAAAAATGTTAGTTTAGACTTTTTCCTTTGGTTTCCATCACTAAGTAAAAATAAAGAGACATGAAAATTTTTGAGCCCATAGGCATTTTAATATTAAGTTGGTGGTATACTGTTTGGAGAAAATAAAAGTAGGCCTACAGTCTTGTTTTTAATTCCATAGTCTACAGTGGATAAATGCAGTCTGTGAGTCATTGGTAATGTAAATTTATATTCTTGAAATAAGATATGATGCTTCAGTAAAAGGAAGAAAATTTCTATAATAAAATCTGAGGAGTTGAACATGATTCAAGCAATTACAACCACAATAGAGGAAAAGAGGAGAGACTTCATTCCACTGACAGTTTTTGGAAGCTTTCTGTCTCTGGAGCACATGGGAAAGCAGAATGCATTTGCAACATCCACAGAATAGATGGACTGTCACTGAATCAACTTGAAATAGCTAAGTATTAGCTTTCTAGCAATTTCAGGTGGTCCCAAATTCATATTCTTCTAATTTTGTCTTTAGTGGGTTTCTGACATTTTTGTTGTTTTTGTTTTGTTTGTTTGTTTGTGTTTGGTTTGGTTTACAGAAGCAATAATACTTTTACAAAATGTTTTCGTTGGAATATATTATTTGAAATGCAATACTTTTCCATAGTTCTGCCCACAGGAATCCAATGGAAATGTTTTCAGCTGGCCATAGTCTCTTAAAGTTTCAGATATCTACATCAAGGAGTTTCTCTCAAACTTGCAGCTGGTCTAGCTCCACCCTTTACAACTCCCTATCTCCTCTGCCTCTGTTTCCATACCACATCCTAGTTTCTTGCCAGATTTTCTTGCCCTTCTACTTATTTCTCCATCCAGTCCCTCCCCTAAAGGATGGGGCTTGACCTTGACAACTGAAAAAAATTCTAGTACACATTTTCAGTGCCTCATCCAAAAATGTCAGGTGATCCCTGTCCTTGTCATCCTTTATTATCTTTCCCTCAGCTTCCATTCACAAACCCTATAGCCTTTTCTGTTCTTGCTTCCAGTGACTTTTTCTTTTTATTTATTTATTTATTTATTTATTTATTTATTTATTTATTTATTTTTAACATGCACCATCTACTTCTTCTCCATTTTTTAATAATTACTCTTCATCAACCTGCAGTTATTGACTCAGAGGACAAAACATACAAGTGAGAACCTAAAACTCTTTATTCCACAATTTAAATTCACAACACATTTGACTATCCCAGAAAATGACACTCTGGATACTGAAATCCTTTATGAGTCAGTGGAAAACATTTGCTCTTTTGCATCATGATTCAGAGGTAATTATGTTACTTCTAAGTTGTAAAGGAAAACTTGAGTGATTTTTGTACAGAGAAATTAAAATGCGAGTGCTGAAAACCTGCTACACTATATGTGCTGCTCCATCCTGGGTTTACTTTTATTTCTATTCTTGCTCTCTTTGCCAGTGGGAAAGGCTAAGTAATGTCAATGTCTTCTCAGTCATCCTTTTCACAAACAATCATTCTGTGTGGCCTATGTTAATCATTCTCACCCATCTCCATCTCTCACTATTAGATTAATAGTTGCCAATTACGCACACTCTTCCCTGCATAGCTATTGTTTACATGTTCTCTAATTTTATTCATTAGACCAGTGAGTGGGTATAATTATGGTTATAAGTTATCCCTCCATTCTCTCAAGAACAGTGAGGAATGTAGTACAGTGAGTATTTGTATCCATGATAACATCTTGGACTAGTAAGGAAGAAACTCAAGCATTAGAGTTACATTAGAGTCATATTGAGTGGGATAAAGCACTTGCTCGGCATGCATGTTCAAAGTGTAAATTCCTTGTAATTTCAGAAATTGTATACAGAACATGTAAACAAGAGCTATACACTATTGCCTTGATCCTCACCACTTTCCATTTTAATGGGAAAAAATAGGAAAAATAACTTTTGTTTTTAGCACGTAATAGCCAAGACAGATAATGAATAGTGGCAAGGTACTCAATTTTTCTCTCAGCATTTTTGATAAAAACCGGAGGCTAAAGGAGACAGAAAGGACACACAAGGGGCATACTGTTTATTAACTGAGATGAGCAATCAGAAAACTCAATTATATGTAAGCTAAAAATCTCAGTGATTTAAGGAACACTTATTAAAAAAAAAATGAATATTATATAACATTTCATTTCTGGTCCTGAAAATAAATCACTTTGGTCATCTGCTCTATAACATATCTCTGTCAAAGGTGTCTAACTTTCTGTTTGTTTTTCCTTACTTAAAGAAGGAATAATTTCCTAGTTTCTGAAAAGTTTCAAGTGTAGTTTGTCAAAGATGGTGAATACGTAAAACTCTCCATTTTGTTAAAGCCTTCATAAGGAATCTATTCCAATCACCACAAGCCAAAAATTTTGTTCAGTATCTCATTTACTCAAAAGACAGTAAAAACAAACATTTGGTTCATATTTCTCATTAGCAGATTTTTGCAAATAAAAATAGTGAACATATTGAACAATTATTTAGGAAGTGAAAATCTCTCCATAATAACAACCCCCAAAAAAATTATTTACAAATACGATGGTTTGCCCAGTCAAGAGAAAAAAAAAAAAAAAAAAAAAAAAAGTGAATACGTGTAATTAATTATTTTTCATCTAAAGCTCTTATTTAGTCAACATATTCGTAATGTATCAGTAAATGAAACAGCATGTTAAAAATCATTTTATAAAACGGGAAGCAGATTAAACCAGAGCACTTTTACTACAGTCAGAAGGCCAGAAATGTTTTCTTAGCTTCTCGTGTTAGCTACTAAATTAGTAGTTTTAAAAAGTCATCCCTGTTTCATATTTAAGAAAAATCTCAATTTAGTAATCTTACATTATATTTAGAATCTGTTCTTTAGAGAATCACAGAATCACAGAATTTTCTAGGTTGGAAGAGACCTCAAGATCATCGAGTCCAACCTCTGACCTAATGCTAACAGTCCCCACTAAACCATTTCCCTAAGCTCTACATCTAAACGTCTTTTGAAGACTTCCAGGGATGGTGACTCCACCACTTCCCTGGGCAGCCTATTCCAGTGCCTCACAACCCTTTCAGTGAAGAAGTTCTTCCTAACATCTAACCTAAAACTCCCCTGGCTCAACTTAAGCCCATTCCCCCTCGTCCTGTCACCAGGCACGTGGGAGAACAGGCCATCCCCCACCTCGCTACAGCCTCCCTTGAGGTACCCATAGAGAGCAATAAGGTCGCCCCTGAGCCTCCTCTTCTCCAGGCTGAACAAGCCCAGCTCCCTCAGCCGCTCCTCATAGGACTTGTTCTCCAGGCCCCTCACCAGCTTCGTTGCCCTTCTCTGTACCCGCTCAAGCACCTCCATGTCCTTCTTGTAGCGAGGGGCCCAAAACTGAACACAGTACTCAAGGTGCGGCCTCACCAGAGCTGAGTACAGGGGGACGATCACCTCCCTAGCCCTGCTGGTCACGCTGTTCCTGATACAAGCCAGGATGCCGTTGGCCTTCTTGGCCACCTGAGCACACTGCTGGCTCATATTCAGCCGACTATCCACCATCACTCCCAGGTCTTTCTCTGCCTGGCAGCTCTCCAACCATTCCTCTCCCAGCCTGTAGCTCTGCTTGGGGTTATTGCGCCCCAGGTGCAGGACCCGGCACTTGGCCTTGTTGAACTTCATGCAGTTGACCTCAGCCCATTGGTGCAGCCTATCCAGATCCTCCTGCAGAGCTTTCCTACCCTCAAGCAGATCGACACACACATCTAACTTGGTGTCATCAGAACTTCAACTATCATCTCCTCTCATTCACAGAATCACAGAATCACAGAATTGTTAATGTTGGAAGGGATTTCTGGAGGTCATCTAGTCCAACACCACTGTTCAAGCAGGGCCACCTAGAACAGTCTGCTCAAGACCATGTCCAGATAGCTTTTGACTATGTCCAAGGAGGCAGACTCCACAGCCTCTCTGGGCAACCTGTGCCAGTGTTTGGTCACCCATACAGTAAAGAAGTTTTCCTGACATTCAGATGGAATATCTCGTGTTCCATTTTGTGCATATTGCTTCTTGTCCTGGCATGGAGGACCACTGAAAATAGCATGGCATTGTCCTTTTTGCATCCTCCCTCAGTATACACCCCACCTTTTGCTGTTAAAATAAAAACAGTGACCCATAAGCTTCCACAATTAGGTGAATTCACCACTGAGCATTGGAGCAAGTTGAATCCTGGGAGGTACTGCAGAAACAGACACTAACTCTGGGGTTTTAAGTTTTGCAGTAACTTGTGCATGATATATGTAGAAAGATCATGGTACAGTGGACAAAATGCATGAAAAAGTGTTGTCTGTGGACTACTATTCCAGAGACGTTAATGATATTTTTATAAAAGTTAACTATCTCTATAGAAAGGATCATGTAGAAAATTACCAGCTTCGTGCTTGAGATACAAAATATGAATATGATCAGTTATTTCTAGAATTTCTGATGTTTTAGGCTGTTTTAGTGAAATTCATTGCTAGTTCAAACACATCCTTTTTCTACTACCGTGCCTCTTTATTGTATACAGACTTATAGTTTGTACTTATGTGGAACTTTGTATTTTAGTGTAATACTTTCCATGATTAGTTTTCATGGCTGCAAACCTTGTACTTGGCAGTTGTCAGTAAATGCCAAACTGCAAATTATTCCCTGAAAAGCTATACTTTTTTTTTTTTTCTTTTTCTGTCCAGAGAAGGGCTACAAAACTGGTGAATGGCCTGGAACACCAGTCCTATAAGGAGCGGCTGAGGGAACTGGAGTTGTTTAGTCTGGAGAAGAGGAGGCTCCCAGGAGACCTGACTGAGTCCCAGGAGACTCTACAGCCACCTAAAAGGAAGTAGTGGAGAGCTGGGAGTTGACCTCTTCTCACAGGTAACCAGCAACAGGACAAGAGGGAATGGTCTCAAGTTGTGCTAGGGGAGGTTTAGGTTGGAAATCTGGAGAAATTTATTCTCAGAAAGAGCAGTCAGGTATTGGAACGGGTTGTCCAGGGAGGTGGTGGAGTCCCCCCCCAGGGATGTTTAAAGAAAGGTCGGACGTGGTGCTTAGGGACATGGCTTGGTGGGTGACATGGGTAGTAAGTTGGACCAGATGATCTTGGAGGTCTTTTCCAACCTTAATGATTCTATGATTCTATGAAATAAAATGATTAGGATATCTTTTGTGCCACCTATGTTGATTACAATTTGTCTGCACAAAGTGGTTCACTACTTCTTCTGTGAACTATGGTTTAGACTTTCAGATAGAAGAGAGAGATCCATGAGGGTGGATCCCCCTCAAATCTCAGCCTGAACAGGACCAGTTCTAATGATGAAAAGGATAGTTGCACAACAGAGAAAAATGTCAAAACTCAGCAGAAAAATGCAATTGATCCAAAGAACCAAGACTATTGATTATTTATTTTAAATTTAAATGCAGGTAGAACAAACGAATAAATTCACAGAATTAGGCATATCTGATGCTGAACATAACCATGTTCATATAACCATGTTCACATAACCATGCTGAACATAACCATGTTCATAACCATGGAATGATAAATAAGACTGCTTCATTCTATGACTGAATAGCTGGGACTGAATCTGAAAATAAGTGCAGAAAGAAGTGGTGATGATAAATGGTTCAAAAGGCATGGAAATAAATATCCTATAAATGTCCTATAAATTAATTTATAGTTCAAAAATCAGTATGTATTGACCAATTAGAGATGCCAATTGGCATAGAATTGTGATTTAATAAATAGCTAGTATTGATTCTGATGAGGTTTTAGAAAAATAATATTTTAGTTTATATAGTATATGTGATAATGTTTTGATAAATACTGTGTTACTCTTTTCAGTTTATTTGGGCTAGAAGATTCTCAGATGGCTTACAACTGAATAAAGATGACATTAAGAAGAGGCATGTTGTCTCAAAAATAAATCCAGGCCTTCTGTTTTGAAATGACAAGCAATGTTGTAATTATCTCACAAGTGTCTTGTGGGTTTTTAGGATTTCTCTCTGAAATTACCTTTTCCATTCAAGCACTTCCAGTGGAAGTCTATATCAAGATATTACAGCTACAAGCTCCCATTTATATGTTATTTGGGGCAACAAGATCCATAGGGTTAATTAAGAAAGCATTATACAGTCCACTATTGAGGAATGGGCTAATGACTTCAGACCATAGGGGACAGAACTAGTTACACAAATATAGGACCAGAGAGGATGGTTTAATGGGGGCAGCAATAAAGTGAGAGCAGAAAACTTTTACTACCCACTGATGGTCAAAAGCTTTCTTAACACGACATCTGCGACAGTTTGGATGGCTGAGATCATCAGTAGTCACGCTGAGTTAAAGTCTGGCTGAATAAGAGTCCCAGAAATCTTCTTGCCTTCTTGAAAGGCAAATCTCTACATTAAATAAGTCACTCTCTTCAAGAAAAGAAGAATTCATTCAATAATAATTGCTGAATCAAATCAATCAGCTCAAATTATTCATTATTCATTACAGTGACATTGGAGTCAATGAAACAATACTGATTTCATAATCTGAGTATCTGGGCTATTAATTCAGCCCCTGGACTGGCAGAAGGTTTTAAGAACACTCTCAGAGCTTGAAAAGCTCACATTGAACTCTGAGAGCACCATTTCAAAAAATATTTTTTAAAGCTATATGTAAAAAAAATAAAAAATAAAGCATGGACATTCAAAACCAGAAGACGTAAGTATGAGGGGGGAAACAAAAACAAACAAACAAAAAATGAAAACATTGGTCATATGAAAAGATGAAGCCTGAGAAATACAGAAAATATATTTTAATTCAAAATATTTGTATTCATTATCTTTTTTTTTTTTTTTTTTTTTTTTTTTTTCTCCACCCAGTAAGACTTGAACTGCATCAGGCTTTGTTTATTGCAGATACATGAGTTTAAAAGTCAAAAGAGAGATCAAACATTACATTTGTAGTAACAACACTGGTAATGGTATGCTTAGTATCTGTACCAATTTCAAAGGAAGGAATTGGATCAGATGAAAAGCAGTGAGCCATTATAAGAAAGCAATGGTAGCAACACCTTGATGAAACAGAGATTGAAGAATCAAATATTCTAGTCAGCATCATCATTCTTTCTGTCCTATCTGGTATGTATGGCAGAATTCAAATGATGCCAATCATTTTTTATCCTGATTTATTTTTCTAGTTCTTTTATTTTTAGTTAAAGGGATACTGTTTCAGACATTATTACTGCAACAGTGTTGCCAACTAAAAAAATGTTTGTTTAGGCAGCCTTCTATTGGATATTCTCAAATGATTTCTCATCTGAGAGATGTGCATTTCTTTTCTTATGCTACTTGTACTACTTGTAAGTCTTCTTAATTCAATATTGTAGACAGACGCTGGATTTGAACATTGTTTAATTTATACAGTATAATCTTAGGAATGAAGAGAAATATTAAATTCAGTAGCATTATAGCTGGAGAGAAAATGATTCTTTCTCATTAAGTTACAAGAATTTGCTGCTTTATTAGAAAGGAAGTAATTCCAGCAGCACCACTATATGTAAGGACTTGTTTCTTGTTCTTATGTGTTCTTTCCCAGCAAGCCTGGACATGAGCCCTTCCTTCACTAATAGTAAAGAGAAAGTCTCTTACCTTTCTGGAGAGTTTCCTAGTACTTATCAAAACTTACTATCTTTCTGACATCAACTTTATTTTACATTAGTTTGAGAAAGACTGTAAGGACAAAATCTATGCACACTCACAGATGCACACAAATCTCCATGTACACAGTGTTTTGTTTCTCAAGCTTTGTTGCCTTTTCCAGACACTAAGTAACACTAAGAAATCATGGCATTTATCATCTTAAAATCTTGATAGAGCCGCTACCATAGTTTTAGAGCAGTATGAAAAATCATGGCTAGTACAAACTATAGAATTCAAAAAATACAGACAGAATTAGATTCTCCCAATAAATAAATGATAACAAAAAAGAATTCAGCTAATGAAAAAGTAGAGAAAACCATCAAACAACTATAATAGAACACCCCCTAAAACCCTAAGGGTTCCCTCCAGGGGTTTTCAGTTTATCTTCCACCAGCTTCCACAGCTGCCTGGAATTAGGGCTTCTTCTTACTTACACTGCTTTGCATACTTTGTGTTTTCCAAACATTTTATTACTGCACATGTGCTACCTTTAAAAATAATAAAACCAACTTGTAGGCTAATTTATATATTTCAGCAATACTCCCTAACTTCCATGGCAGGAATCAGTTGGCAGTGTTATAACCAACTTTGAATGAGTGGGATTTCCCTCATTTCCCTCAAAATGTCCAAATTTTATCAGAGTTTCTGGTAAATTCCTGAGATGTGGTAAAGGGTATACATCTTTTTCACAGCTGAAAAAAATAACAGTAAAGCCCTGACTATGTTTTTAAAATGAGAGATGATAACACTTAACAGGCCCCAAATGGTCTGATAGTTGTCTGAATTTACCATGCACCTTATATACTGAAAACCCACTTTCTGCCTCTACCACAGTAACATTAAGCACTGGAACATGCAGTGGCAATATCAGGGCAGCGGCATTGCAGCACCAGCAGGGAGTATTTAGTTAAGGGAGAATGGTATTCCAGTATATACACTGTAATATAGCATATTAAACACAGCACAGCTTCTTCCTAATTTATAAAACTGAGTGTTGAATATTCTGCTATTGTCCTAGGTAAACCCTGGACCAGTATTTCTTCAAATACTGTAAGTAAAATATCATTTTCGTCCTTTACAGTACTTTTAGGAAGAAAAAGGAAGTGAAAGAAAGAAACCTACAGATGTTTTCTCCTGCAAAAGTAGGTAGAGTCAAAGAAGTTTGCCAGTATGTAGTGTCTGATCTTACTCCTATGGAAAGAGATAATGTGTTCATTCATGTTTACAAAGTGGATAATTGCTTTCAGTTGTGTCTAAAGTTACTCAAATGAAGAAGGCATTCTTCATGTCTATCTGTTAATGGATAAAATGTAACATTAAGAGAAAAGAGTGAAAATATAATAAATTAAATCGATTTATTTCAGTTAATTCCAGTTCCATATTGGGATTCCAGGGTTGGAAGTTATCTTCATGTTAGTAAATTCCCTAAGTTATTTACTTGCTTTCCCGTAATATATCTAGGAAAGCTGAAAGATTCATATGGTTCCAGTGCAAAAAATATCACATTTTCTGTATGTTGAATAGGTTGGAAATTAATAAGGCTACTTAAATAATCTGTAGGGTCATTGTTCATTTTGCAGCATACTTATGAATCACCTTTATTGAACCACGATCAAATCTATACCATTGTATTTTTTATTTTACTCCATAAATTTTACCAGTAAAACTAAATATACTTTAAAATATTAACCCAAACAAAGTATCTCAAAGCCCAAGTATAAAGTAAAGTTTTTACTTTGAAAGTTCAGTGAAAAACCCTCTTAGAAAATCACAGGGATTGGAATTAAACCCTTTCTGACTTCACTAGGGAATAGTGCAGTTGCAAATAAGAAATATGTCTCCTTTAAGTAAGGAAGTCACCTTAGCCTGTGGCATGGAGTGGGATTGGAGATAGCCTGGACTGGCCTGAAGCAAACAGCTTCATTAACACAGTACCCTGCCCTAGGTAACTGCATGTATTTACCCTGGCTGCCTGGTTCTGTCTGCTCAGGAAGAGCTTCAAGTAATCCTTTCTTGACAGCTTACAGCCTTTGCACTGGGTTATTCATGGGTCACTTGAGTAGCCCTGGATTACACAAAAACCAGCCATGTTAATGCTTCTTCCCCAGAATGGCCACTCAAAAATTCTTTCACTCACTCATTCACAACAATTTAACATCAAAATAACAGTAGCAAATAACATATATACATATTTCCTTAAAAGTCACTTCCAAACATCTGCAACTGAAAAATAGGAGAATTTGTGGTTGTCATATGTATTTTCTGGCTTTCTATATTCCACTGCAAATGCTAGTAAAAAACTGTATTGGAAATCTTAGAAGGAAACTGTAGTTCCAAGGCACCACGGTGTTGATAGCAATTCATCCCTGACAGTAGGTACATTTCTTGTCACTGTACCATTTTGATGTGTGTAAAGGTTGAAGTTCTTGTGGCAGACCTGCACACTCCACCATCCACGTTTGTTATCTGTGCACAAGACACAACTGTTGGCATGACAATAGTACTCTGCATCCACTGTTTGCACAAAGATGATCCAGGTATTTTGTAGAGAATAGAGACAGACAGAAAAATTTCCATGAAGAAGAAATAATATATACATTTAATACCTGTCAGTTTGCTATACCCACTCCTTAGTCTGAAGAGTGAATATCTACCATTTTCTATGTTTGTACATCTCCTAGCAAAATTGAATGCTGTGCCATTTGACCTCTAGATGGTACCAGAATATAAAGATTTAATAATACATTATTTTTTGTCTATAGAGTCAAGGCTTTCTTCCTAAAATCTCCTTTAAATTCCTTAAATCTATTCCTCTTCTATTGTTTGCAGTCTTCCCTACCGCTCATTAATTCCTAGGTTGTGATCAGTGCTTTCTCTTGCTTCAATTTTAGGTTTGTTTATTTGCTTTTTAGGTGCAAAAATGTTTTGGTCATCTAAAAATCAGTTCCTGGTAGACACATTTATGCATAACAGAACTCAGTTAAAATTAATTGAATGTTAACATTTTAAATACTCATGAGGTAACATACTTTCTTAATTCTATAGCCTTTCTTACTGGGAAATAATTCCCACAATTTATGAAGTGAAAACAAAATAAGGAGCTGAATTAGTTGGTGCATGATTCTGGTGTAAATGTTTTTGTAGTATCTTTATGCTAGTTACATTCACTTTTTAGAACATGTAAAAAGTTTGGATATTGTAATCTCTGTTGTCAGACAGAGGCCATCTTAAGTTTCTCATTAGCTAGTCCAGTTTATACTATTTATTTTGTTGTTGTTTGTTGCTTTATCTGACTCAGTGTGAATCCTTTGCTTCCACCAGTAGATTCCTGCATACCTTTTGGGTCAGGCAAATTACAATTTTCATCTGTTGATAGCACCTGCCTTAAAGCATGTACGTCTCTGCAACCAATTTGCTTTCAGAGTCCACCAGCACACCAGCCCACATCAATTTTTAATGAGCTAGAGTGAGACTAAAGAAAAGTGAAATAGTCAGTCTGATGTGTTATTATTATTATTTTTTTTTTTTCAATCAGGAAATCATCAAATAATTACTGTTTCAATTTCAATGCAATGATTGAGCTGAGTGTTTTACATATATATATATTATATTTACTATAACATTATACATGCTATATCTTTTATACATTTCATTTCCTCATGTAGGTAGTTTAATATTTTTCTTCAGGGACAAAATGAAACCTGATCATCCTTGTAAATCTGACCTGACATACTGAGTTATCCATTTAATCAGGTAAAACAAAGTAGGAAACATGAGGGAACCATAATGAAGTTAAAAGAAAAACATTAAGTGTCTTTAGATTTAATGATGTATATTTGAAAAAATAAATAAATTCAAACTTTGGAGGTAAAATTATCTTTGTTTTTCAGTCTGTGGATTAGGAGAAACTCCAGATTTCAGTACAGTCACCTTATATTTATACTCTTGTAAATAAAAGCAGCAACTAGCTTTTGGTCAAATGCTAATGAAATGTATGAATCTTCATCTTGTACTGTTTCTTTCTGACTTAATTAGGGCAGTCTGAAAGGAGTCTCATGTGGAACAGACACATTATGGCTTTTGCAAATCTCAATGGGACTACAGGTCCCATTCAATATACAAAAGCCAATGTCTTGTCTTGCTTTTATTTTTTCCCTTTTTTTCAGGATAAAAAAATTCACACAAAGGGAGTTAAGACTCATTTTTCTATTACAGAAAATAATGTCTTGTAACAGGTTATAGAAGCAACGGATGCCATCTGAAGAGACCTGGACAGGCTTGAGAAGTGGGCCCATGTGAACCTAATGAAGTTCAATAATCTAAGTGCAGGGTGCTGCACCTGGGCTGGGGCAATCCTGGACATGAGTACATACTAGAAGAATTCATTGAGACCATTTATTGGATGTAAAGCTTGACATAAGTTGGCAGTGCACGCTTGCATGCCAGAAGACTAATTGCATCCTGGGCTGCATCAACAGCATTCTCCTCTCCTCTCCTCTCCTCTCCTCTCCTCTCCTCTCCTCTCCTCTCCTCTCCTCTCCTCTCCTCTCCTCTCCTCTCCTCTCCTCTCCTCTCCTCTCCTCTCCTCTCCTCTCCTCTCCTCTCCTCTCCTCTCCTCTCCTCTCCTCTCCTCTCCTCTCCTCGCCTCTCCTCTCCTCTCCTCGCCTCGCCTCGCCTCTCCTCTCCTCGCCTCGCCTCTCCTCTCCTCTCCTCTCCTCTCCTCTCCTCTCCTCTCCTCTCCTCTCCTCTCCTCTCCTCTCCTCTCCTCTCCTCTCCTCTCCTCTCCTCTCCTCTCCTCTCCTCTCCTCTCCTCTCCTCTCCTCTCCTCTCCTCTCCTCTCCTCTCCTCTCCTCGCCTCTCCTCGCCTCTCCTCGCCTCTCCTCGCCTCTCCTCTCCTCGCCTCGCCTCGCCTCTCCCCGCTCCTCTTTAATTTAAAATGCTGTCTTAGTTTCACATGTAAGTTATCGATTACACAAGAATACTGTACAGCTTTTGTCATTTAACAGCTGTTCAAACACAGCCACTACAGATTCATTTTAGTGCTATATTTATGAACTGAACAGCAACATAAACTATACCAAAAGAAAAACTTCTGAAAAGCCGAGGGCATTTTCCCCTCCCCCTTCCAATGGATGGCATATTATAGATTTCTGAGAAAGAAAAAAACAACCCAGGCAGGAATATAATAGGGCCAAGGAAATACTCGGAGGGTGTAGAAGAGTGATCACCTGGCAGATATACGTGATGGCCCTGATGACTGATATCACGTCCAAGCTCAGGAATAGGAGATGTCAGAAAAGGAAACCTCTGTGTACTCTCACACTGTAAAGAAATATATATATATATATGTGGGATTGATTGTGAATGGCTATGAAAGGTAAGAGTGAGCTATGGCTTGGAAAGTGACAGAGCAGGGAGAGTGATGGGAAGTGTATGTAAGTATAATAGGTTTAGTTAGAGGAAAGACAGTTAAGAAAAATTCATGTAATGGTTTCTATGTATTCCTCCCTTTTTAAGATTGATAGTATATATGAAGCTCTTGTTCCACATTTAACATTCAGAAGACATTCAGTATTCAGCTACAATAGATTTTTTAAAAATTATGTTGCAGTCATACATATAACTATATTACTTGATCCAGAACATTACTCGAGAGTCTATAAAATGATAAATAATAATAATAATTAAAAAAAAAAATCCTGAAATTAACTATGCGATAAAAGAGAGCCAAAAGGACACATTTATATTTAGAGATGTTGCTATTGTTAAAAGCTAGCTGATAGCTTTGACTATTTATTAGGGTACTTAAGAAATCAACAATTTATCTGAAGGTTCCCTCATCTATTCAGACAAAAAGGGTCTGTAAGATTAATAGTAGAAAATTGAAGAAACACCTCTTAACTATTTATTTTTCTTCTATATAAGTTCATTAAATTTTCTGTCTCTAGAAACCATACTGTATTGTTTTCTTTTCTGAACAAACAGCTTCCAAGTGTAATGATTAATATTTCTCAGTCACAAGCAATGCTTCAACATCAGATCAATATGGACACCCAGCAGAAGACAAAAGATTTAGTTTTAAAATCTCTAAAGGATTAGTGATGAAATATGCATATGAAACACTATAAAAATGATGTGATGCTGTCAATATATGTAGCATTATCTTCACAGCCATTTTTTGCCTTCAGACTAGTAGAAAAGACGTTCACTTATCAATATGCATTTAATAAAACAGTTCTGATCACTTGGGTCCTAGTCATAACAGGGCAATTGACACTAACTGCCTTCTAGGCGCCAAGACTACCTCTTGGCTCAGGAATTCACATGAAATATGCCTCGAATACAGCTAGTCCTCAAGACTTGCTGCTCCTGGGAAATCTGCATGTTTTATGTAAATGCTAGAAGTAAACCTCTCCTCATATGAACCTCATTCATAACTATGCAAATTTCCATGTTAATATCATACGTTACCTTTTAGAAAACTCTAATTAAGCAGTGAAACAGTAATACCTCACCCATATTGAAAGATTTTCTTTCTCTGCTGGCCAGTAAATCATGGAAAAAGTCCTGTGATATAAGTTTGTACTTGCATTTGTTTTTCTTATACGGTGCTTACAGATATGACTTAGTTGAAGTGTCTCATGGACTTCAACTTCTTTTTTAAATTTACATCCATTGCATTCAAAAATCAAAGGAAATCAAACTACAAAGCAGACACTAAAAAGTCTATCAGAATATTATAAATATCTGTGCATATTAGTGCTATTTGAAAGGTAACTTTTGTTCCAGCTTTTCTACCAGTCTTGGATGGCAAAACACCCAGATGTCTCTTTAATAGGATTAGTTAGCATAGTTTTATTAGTGTCTGCTTTTGTCCACCTCTCAAATGTGCATGCTTAACAGCTTTAGATATGCAATATAGGCTAGATATTAATGATTCTTGAATAAAGAGAAATCCCTGTCTGATTAGTTGCTCACCAGGCTCCTATGGCTACCTCCATGCTGTGAGTGAGAATTGTTCAGATAAGAAAGATTTGCTGGGCTCAGGCACTCAAATGTAAGATATAGTGCTAAAAATTCTCTTATCCAATCAAACTTGGCTTTGATCACACAGAAGGATTACAATATTTTCACTTTTTCTTTCCCAGATGAAAGTTTAGTTTATAGATGTGGTCAAGATGAACATTTCACTTGTCCACAGTAATTTATGAAACAAATGATTCATAGCAATGATAGCAAGTAGGATATGCCAACTGAAAAAAAAAATATATATATATTTCTATTAAGTAGGAAAAGTGACTGTATTCATTTCCAAATCAATTGGATTCAAACAAACAAACAAACAAACAAACAAAAAACACTAATAAATCTTCAAAAATTACTAGAAAACGTACACATAACAATTTTACTGTTCTGTTCCTATTAGTCATACACTGCGTGTTTATCATGAAAAAAGGCAGAAAGTGGAAAAAAGGGTACTGATACACTTCCTGTAGAGCAAAACGGCAAACCCTTGATTTCTGGTTTTAGATACAACATTAATAGATGTATCTCTGTCCTCTTCATTTCAGGCGTGACTAATTAATTGTCTTTGGACTCTCATACAGAATGATAATCTGCACAATCTGTGCAAATGTACAAATCTCTACAAATATAAAGGGAAAATAGTGAAAGAGAATAAATTCCAGTATATATATATATATGTTTGTTTGTTTGTTTGTTTGTATAAAAGATCACGGATCTGAAGCGTAGCTTTTTTCACATTATCATTGCTGCAAATTGATCTAAGGACATTGTGGATATTAGTACAGCCCTTATTAAATGCCAGCATTCTGACTGCTTTCGAGGCAGTAACAAGCAAATCTCTGTGGGTCTAGGGATTATATTGCTGAGATATGTGTAGTGGGCACAATTTTTTATTGGCACAGAAGGAATCCAATTTCCAGGTTCATTACCCAAAACAACATAGAAATTTGAAACAAGAAAACATTTTAGTGCTTGAACTATAGATCAAACTATAATTCACAGGCTGCATTCCCTCATGGATTGTGAGGATAAGGAGAAGGGGAAGGAAAAAAGCAATTTTTCTGCCTACTTGATCGATGTTCTATTTGACCTCTGAAATGCCCTCTTGCCATAACCTTTTAAATACCATCTGCTCTTTTTGTGAAGAGTGTGATGGGAAGGAGTCACTTCCAGACAGCAATTGATTATAAAAGCATTAATCAAGGACAAGGATTATCTGCAGCATGACATTGTGTGCTGTAGTTAAGCAATTTCACCTTTAATGTGATTGGAAAGGTTAATACCGTTTCTCAAGACTAATTTAGACTTTGTATCAAACAACTTAAGAAATCACAAAAACAAAAACAAACAGGAAGTGAAAAATTGTCAGCCTCCTTTATAAAGTCTTGTAAACTTTGTTTCCAAGAATGCGTATGTATATGCATTATATACATATATGAAATGCATATGTCTGCAGTGATCATCTTCAAAATTGAGCTAATTTTGCAAGCTTTCCCTCTCAAGTCATTGAAATTGTTCTTCTTGCTGAAAGACAATATGAATTTCATTTTCGGTAATTAGAATTCTAACAGGTAACATTGTCTACTGTATTGTCTTCTACCACTGAAGAATGAAAACACCCAAGAGGCCTAACAAAAACTTCCCATTGGGCCTGCTACCTCAGTGGGCAGATTGCAGACAAGGGGGTGCATGGAACCTGCAGAAGGTAATATTCAGCACCCATGATGCAACTGGACCCCAGTACCTGCTGCTGGGGCTGCACTTTGACAACCAGACTGATCTTTCTTAACAACACTCCCCTTCATGTTTTAGGGTAAAGTGTGAGAAGTTAGCTTATGGAGGTATGGCAACTGCTGATAGAGAACACTGTAATAAATATGTGTCAAGTATATTTGTAGGGTTAAGTTAATTTATTTTTATCTGGGGCTCCAAACAGGCTGATTATGCTATGAAAAATTAGGATATTCTGTACCTGTCTCAATATCTGTTGTCATGATCTTCAGATAGTGCAATTTGCAATTAATAAAGTGATCTGTCAATGCCATTACAGTTAAAGTAATCACTAGGGAGCTTGGCAATGGTCATTTCAGACTGCTGGAGTGGAAGAGAGTGTATGTGCACATTAAGGAACCCTTCAAAGGCCAACAAAAATGTTTTTAGCTGTACCATGCAGGTTCAGGGGAACTGGATCATAGAAGAAACACAGAAGGTTAAACTACCATTAAAGGTTGGATTAAAATTCTCCTCAGTTAATTCCCTTTCTTGCCATGCTTCAACTTTTCCTCATGTCCATTTATTGAAACCTATCTTATTTCCCCCAAAGTCATTGAATAAGGCAAAGATTTTCACCCTTCCCTGACCAGTAGATAACAATATTGAAAAAGAAATATACAGAGGGAAATAGCTTAATTACTCTTCCTATCTGCCTCCTGGTTAATTGCTTAATTTCCTGTTCCTGCAGACCACACCAGGACATCATGTGTTCTATAAATTATGAGCATGCATCAAAGATGAAAGTTCTCAAGTACATGAGAGAGACACAAATACCACAGATCAGAAGCAATAAAAACCTGAAGAAAAAATGCCAACACAACATGAAGAGTTTCAATAATTTTTCTAAAAGGAAGTCCTGAATCTCCTTTGTATTATCCTATATATATATAAAAGCAATATAAAACTTTTTGTTGAGCAAAACTAAATGCTATAATACTGTTCCCCAAGAGAAGCATATTGTTCAGTGCCATTTACTGTCTGGCCATTTACATTCAGTGCCATTTACATTTGATTTTTTTTTTTTTCTAAATTGAAAACACTCTTCTACAATAAAAACCTGAAGGTCTATGA
The DNA here is from genome assembly GCF_009819795.1 of Aythya fuligula. Classification (NCBI taxonomy): domain Eukaryota; kingdom Metazoa; phylum Chordata; class Aves; order Anseriformes; family Anatidae; genus Aythya; species Aythya fuligula. The sequence continues at coordinate 100,868,993 of NC_045559.1, forward strand.
TCATACATATAAAATATATCAGTTAGTAGCACTTCAGGATTCTCAGAAGTAAAAGGCAATAATGGTCACAAAACACTCTGCTGGAATTTCTGTTTACTTCTTGTCTCTTTTTCAATTAAAAATAAAAATTAAAAAAAAAAAAAAAGGGTGTTATGCACCATCGGCAAACATAACTAAAGCACATTTTGAACATATCAGCAGAACACAACCATCAGATGCTTAATCACTCATAGATCTTCTTAAAGGTGTTCTGTCATGAAGACAGTCATCACAAAAACTTGCTGGCATAGTACTGTCATATGGACATCTACTGCTTTTCTAAAGCATTTCTTTTGCAGACCTATGCTGTATTTTGATGCAAGAGGATGTAGAGGAGCCATTCCAAGAGGCAGCATATGCTTCAGCTGGAAGCAGCAAGATTACCCACTTCTGATAACTCTCCTGTGCTCATTTTATCCCTTTCATCTTGAATGCCTCATGCTGAGTTCTATGTATTGAAATAAAAAGAGAGAATTTAAAAATCTCTGAAACGTTGAAACAGGGTCTGATGTTTCATTCTTATCGTCCAGTTAGAGAAAACGACGCTAACACTCAAAAATTTCCCTGGTTAGAAATATCTTCTGGATTGGAATAGAGATGGTTCTGTAAATATTTTCTAGTTATGAATTTCATATGTTGACAGGAACTTTTAGTTTCAGATCTCCTGAACAGCAAAAACAAACAAACAAACAAACAAACAAACAAAACACAACTTTTTCAGTCCAAGGTCAGATAATTTAATAAAATATGATTTTACAAAAACTTATAAGTTTTTAAAACTTATAAGTTTTAAAACTTATACAAGTTAGGTGCATGTGTCGATCTGCTTGAGGGTAGGAAAGCTCTGCAGGAGGATCTGGATAGGCTGCACCGATGGGCTGAGGTCAACTGCATGAAGTTCAACAAGGCCAAGTGCCGGGTCCTGCACCTGGGGCGCAATAACCCCAAGCAGAGCTACAGACTGGGAGAGGAATGGTTGGAAAGCTGCCAGGCAGAGAAGGACCTGGGAGTGATGGTGGACAGTCGGCTGAATATGAGCCAGCAGTGTGCTCAGGTGGCCAAGAAAGCCAACAGCATCCTGGCTTGTATCAGGAACAGCGTGACCAGCAGGGCTAGGGAGGTGATCGTCCCCCTGTACTCAGCTCTGGTGAGGCCGCACCTCGAGTACTGTGTTCAGTTTTGGGCCCCTCGCTACAAGAAGGACATGGAGGTGCTTGAGCGGGTACAGAGAAGGGCGACGAAGCTGGTGAGGGGCCTGGAGAACAAGTCCTACGAGGAGCGGCTGAGGGAGCTGGGCTTGTTCAGCCTGGAGAAGAGGAGGCTCAGGGGCGACCTTATCGCTCTTTATAGGTACCTCAAGGGAGGCTGTAGCGAGGTGGGGGTTGGCCTGTTCTCCCACGTGCCTGGTGACAGGACGAGGGGGAATGGGTTTAAGTTGAGCCAGGGGAGTTTTAGGCTAGATGTTAGGAAGAACTTCTTCACTGAAAGGGTTGTGAGGCACTGGAACAGGCTGCCCAGGGAAGTGGTGGAGTCACCATCCCTGGAAGTCTTCAAAAGACGTTTAGATGTAGAGCTTAGGGATATGGTTTAGTGGAGGGCTGTTAGCGTTAGGTTGGAGGTTGGACTCGATGACCTTGAGGTCTCTTCCAACCTAGAAATTCTGTGATTCTGTGATTCTGTGATTATGGAGTGGTGGTTTCATTTAAATGTGAAACTACAGTTAGAATGATAACTTGTTTCTTCAAACTCTGAGAATTTTATTACCATTCACTAGTCTTTTTGTAATATCTCTTCAACTTGCAAGTCATAAGGCCTTTTAAAATATGGTGGTGACTACTGTTATAAATGCTAGTACAGCTACAGGTTGCTTGTTTCAGGAACCTAGAAGCTGATGACCTAGTCTTGTGCTAGCTTTGCTTCCTCACATAGCTTTCCCTGACTTGGCTGTACTTCATTACTGACTCAATTTGTGTCAGGATAAAGATTTCTTTTCTTTTCAGGGTTACTTGTTTTACAATTCCTTGTTATTCCCACTACATATATCTTGTTAATAGATTATCTTTTATTTCATGTTTTTGTATTATGCAGTTCATGAGCTTTAATGATCTTAAAGATTTCTGCTAGTTTTGCAAAATATGTTGCATAATTTTATAACTTTCATAACATTTTTATATAAAAGCAATGATTTTCCATGTCTGTCCTTCCACATGCACCAGTTTTTTCCTCTTCCTGCTTTTGTCCTTTTTTTTTTTCTACTTCAGGTTACATTTCAGGGTTTCTTTGCAAGTTACAATAAATAAATGAATAAATAAAATCTGTGATACACTTTCATGATATTATCAGGATCTGAAGAAAAAGAAAATTCAAGTGTCGCTTTCCTTCTCAGATTAGATCTCAATTTAGGAAGTAATAGCAGTTAGAAGGATCAATGAACTTTATGAAATAAAATTACTTTAAGAGGCCTGATTCATAACTGCTCTTGATAAAATAAGTTTCATGTTTGTACAGCCATAAATAGATAACCACAAAAATAATAAAATGAAGTAGTTTGCCTTCGAGTGGTATAAGTTAACTTTATATTTTAATTCCATTTAAAAGATGCATTTGGGGCCAAATCCTTTCAAGAATGAAGAGAGTATAAACAATGGTTATTTCACTCACTTTGTCTTGATAAAATGACTACACAGTGTTTAGGGCAATAACAAGAAAACTGGCCTGAAGTTGTATCACTGAATACTTAACTGATGAAGTTCTGTGGTTTCGTTTCCTGCACAAACCTGCCAACCAGCTGAAATACAGCCCAAATTGACCATAACAATCTTTGGGTGTTTAACTGAAGTGCCTAATATAGTCAGATAATCAGTGCAAACCAGTAAAACCTTATATGTCCAGTCAGATTATCAACTGCATGCTATCCCACGTCTCTAAAATACTGCATTGGTACCTCTTGCTCTATAGAAGCCATGAGTGATAAATGAGAACAGATTATATAGAATAACAATACACACTCATACACAAATGCCTTGTGAAATGTACCAGCATCTATTCATTCCATTAAAAAGACCATTTCAATAAACCTTCCAATGTTTTGTAATCCCTGGACTGTGTGGTGTCTAGTAGGGTTTGTCAGCATGCATTTTCTAATTGCTTATGAAACAGTCTAATGATGATAATTCATGACCTCAGATCAAGTATTCCTTTTTAAGGACATCAAAATAGAGACATATGCTCCAGATTAAGATACTGTCTTCAATGTATCTTTAATGTCTGCCAATTTAATTAACCACAACTTCAATCTTTATAGAAGTAATATATTTACTATCACAAACACTAAGTTTTAATTTAAAATATTTGAAATATTTATCTCAATGAATATATAAAATATCACATGAAACCGTCTGCACTGTCTGCTTGCAGGTACTGGCAGAAGACAGAAGACAGCCTGTAAGTACATATGTCAGCAAGTGCTAACGCATATCTGGCAACTGCATGGGAATGTTTTCTGCAGGTAGCTCTTCTCAACTTTATTTTTTAGACTATTTTTTAGAATAGAAAATGTTATTCAGGGGATAACAAAAAACACTGTTTCTCAATAAATTTCTTTCCACTTTTCAGAACATAATCTTTCCATGGAGTATTTTTTTTCAGTCCCTCAAAACAGCCTAACTATACTGACAAACACTGTAATTAGATCTCAGACAATAGAACAGAAAGAGAGTCAACAGAACTGCATAAATTCTTGTACATAGGAGCGTAATTAGAGTTAAACTAAGAAGCAGTGAACAGCTGCATGAAAGAACTAAAAATTCATTAAAGCAGGTTCTGCTGTTCATTTAACATCTATTTTTGAAAATTAAACTGTGTAGGTCTCTGTTGTTGAAATTGTTATTCTTCACTATTTAGGTTGTTGATGGGGAGTTAAAAAAAATTGCCTATTGGCACTGTCTACTCTGTGGAGATTGCAGACAAAGCAACACAGCTAAATATCACAGTATCGCTTAACAACGAACTCTAAGCAAATCATTACTTAACATTTCTAGGTGTGGGTACTTTTCATCCATTTAAGTTTGACTATGAAGCTAATCACTATGGTAAGGTAAAACAAGATAAACTGGGCAAATTATGCCAGATTGCAATGAGATGAGGGGAAAATAGAGCCAAAAAATGTGGCCATCTTTTGAAAATATAATTTTAGACCCTATGCCAAAAATAATGCATTTAAATAACTGTCTGTCAAGCAAGCAATGTTTATTCAGCCTTTGAAATTAATGACTCTCAAGTGCTTGCTATGAAATATAGAGCTGGTAATAATAAAAACTATATGAAGTAAATCAAAATGATTCTGAAATGTTTTATATTTCCATAATCTGAAAGAGAATTTACATACTAAAAGAGAAAATTATTAAACTAACAGCAATAATTCCAAATCTTATTTCACTGTATCATGTTAATTTCAGGGTTTCTGTGACTTTAATGGACAGAAATCTAAGGGGAATCTCGAATCTATTCCAAGTGTACCATGTGGCTGAACTGATGCTCAGTGAATAACAGGGGAGACCCTGCTTTGACCTGAATGAATTTGGGTCAATACTTAGAGCTATTTTATAACTTGTCAGTAAATCTTCTGACATGCTGATGCAGTGACAAACACTGTGATACTTCACTCCCTTTTCTTACACCTTAAGAACCTGTCTATTCCGCACAATTGGTTAAGATATTTTTGCAACACTTCCTGGCTACTTGTGGTGTTCTCTCGCTGCAATATTGCCTGGAGAATTTATTAGCAATTTAATCTAACAGGGAACTAGGATATTTTGGCTCATATAAGATGTTACTTTTAACATAAGCACCATTTAGCTGTTAACTGAAAGCCTAACAAGCTTTTGGTTTTCCATTTAAAATGACTAAATTCAAGTTAACTGGGCAGTACATTGAGATGCTAGCTAGCCCCACCTCTGTCATCAAACACTATTTCATCCAGAACCTCCCCTTCCCAACTTCTCCATAAGAGAAGAAATGTATATACAGAAAATAAAAAAATACATCCAGTTATCAAAAATGTACCTGCAATTTCTGGGGTTAACTTACCTTCCAATGTAGCAATTTCAATTCACATGACAAGGCAGGAGTGGCATGCCACCAAGCTATACTGCTCAGTGAAGCATGTGTCAGTTGGAACATCCGCTGCTTAGGCTGTGAATGACAGCACACTTGGGAAGCAAGGGAGAATATCACAGATTTCACAGGCAACCACAACAGGCAAACCCTTTTCTCTAGCTTTTCACTAGGGTACCACCATATTAGTACTAATATTTCAGAAAAGAAGGCTTTTGAATTTGCATCTCAACAGATAAGCAATACAGCATGTTTGCATGTTTTGTTCTTGTTATGGGGGCTCTCACACAGTTCTAGGACGAGCAGGATGCCACAGTCCTTCTGCCATGGTGGGTGGTGGGAGCTCAGTATGCAGCTCTAGCTTGCTGCTTGCTCTCAGATATGAGCTCAATCATTGCAATGATCTGGGCAGTCAGCAAGACCTGCTACCCTTGCTCCCCACCTCTTGTTGCCAACACCCGAGTCCCTGCACAGACATACCCCATCATCATCATCAAATCCAAGTGAAAAGTATTGTGTTTGCCACGAATTTGCTTCTGTTGTAACATTAACCATATTTCAGGAGACTTAGATGTGCAACATGCAGGCTGTGTGTCCCCAAATTGCTTTAGATTTTCATAAGCTCAGACAGTCCTTGACTGTGCAATAAAAGAAATGCAGCTGCCCAAATATATTTTTTGGATACTAATGTGAGTTATCATTTAGGTGAGCTCCTCCTACTTGCATTTTTAAAAGCATACAGACCTATAAAGATTATGCATTCTGAGAGACTGAATCCTTTTAGGACAGAGTAGACTTGAGGACTTGAAAGTTTTAAGCTTAAAAATTGTGCATTCTTGCCTGTAGGCACTTAGCAGGCTTAATTGCAATTCTGAGCACACTTTTCTTTCACTTACAAATCCATTTCACCAAATTGCATTCATAGCACCTTATTAAGATTAGTAAAAAAGAAAAATAAGATATTAAAACCAACTAAAAACACAAATTAATTTTTAACAAAATGAATTTTAAACTACACCCCCTCATATGTGTTTTGTTTAGAAAAAAAGATAAAGATTAAGGTCATAAGCGAGAATACAAATCAATTGTCAGTGCAGAAAATGATATGCTCCTGAGGCTTAGTGAAATGTAAAGTAATATATCAGAACATCTAAGAAAGAGAAAACTCTGTAGTTTTCCTGAACTATCTAATACACAGACTTTCCTTGTTAACAATACCTTCTTTTTAAAGGGACTAAAACATTTTTTAAACAATTACATGCTATCAAGTAAAAGATGAATTACAGAGAAAATTGCACCATTAGTAAAATTTAAGTTCTTAACTTCATGCAATAAAAGATGGTAACCTTTTTGTAATGGCATTTCAATTTACCATATATTATGGAAGTCTAATTTAGAAGATAAAATGATTTCTGGTTTCAGTCTTATTACTTTGGATGTTACATTTCTATACAAGTTTTAATTCATAATACAACTACAGAAAAATTAATGAAGAATATTTTTAAATAATTTAAGATCTTGGTTCTGGCACTAAACTGTGTTAGAGATGAATACAGAGCACTTGTGATATCTAAAACACATCTCCTATCATTCTTGTTTTGTACTTACAAGCCTTTCAAAACATCATAATGTTTCAATGAAACATAGTAACTGCTGACAGTCCCTCATTGTTCCTTCTGTGAAATGCTATTTCTAGTTCCTTAAGTGTTGGGAAGTAACCTACTTTTTAATCCCAAGATAGAGAAAGCAAAATTGAAATATAATTTTAGAGAAAAATTAATGTTCAATTATTTTCATTCATTTATCATTATTGCTATTATGAAATTGAAAATCTCTCACCCCTTTACAGCATCCTTCTTTGTTAAATGGATTTACATTAAAAGGTGGATGTGGGATGGGAAAGAAGTAATCTTTTTAAACAACATTTTTTCCTGCACAAACTGAAGAACACTCATGAGAACCATCAAGAAGCATGTAGTATTTAAAAGCTGGTCACAGCACAGACCTGATTCAGTGAAGACGCTGGGTAGCTGGGTTAAGCTTTGACTAATTAATTGGTGAAAAATATGATTACAGCCAAACAGCTAGAGTTTAATGAATCATAAAATGGGTGAGCCCTTAATATTTTTTTAGTGTATGACTTGAGTCATTTATCTTTAAAAAATAATAAAAATGTTTCACAACATGTAGAAAGTTACTATTCATAAATAAGAAAGGAAGAACAAAGCAGGGGACAGCAATAATGGTCTGCAGCTGGGGGCCTTCCCGGACTGCTCATCCCATGGAACCAGAACCCAGGTACACAAGAAATGAACCCACCAGCATCTTTAGGCTTTGCTACCTGTCATCCTCCAGATTGCTGGGGGCGGGAGAGGTGGCTCACAGAAGTGCCTGAGCTGGTTTTGCTTGCATAGTGATGGATCCAAAGGTCATTTTGACTCATTTGGGATAACAGGTGCATGGTACACCACTTCTGCACTTCCATCTTCCCACAGCAGGTAAGTCCATGCTTGCAGCTGGAGCAAGGAGCACATCAGACCCAGCTTACAGAGTGCTCCCTTGCTAGCCCATGTCTCCTGTTTCCTCATGTCATTTTCAGCAGTTTCAAAGGGCAAAAGTACCTGAAAATATGACTTGAAGTAACTAATCCTTCAGACTTCTAGCAGTTAGCAGAAATAAGTATTTCAGTTAAAAACTACAGTGTGCCACTGGATTTGAGCAAGTTTGCAGAGATGGAGACATACTTCATTAACTGACTTGTATCTATTTTTATTTTAACCATTGCCATGTTGTCTCAATGGTGCATATCCTGCATGCTTTATTATTGTGATATTAATAACGCTACATTAAGGAGAACTAATATATTAATTTTAAAAATAGCTGATGTTTCTGAAGGCAAAGCCTGAAATTCTCTCTCAGTCAGAAGAGGAAGAAGGGAAAATGTCTGGCTAAAGGGAAAACCTCAGGCTAGCAGTCATTTCATGAAGCTGTCACCATTAAAAAGCTAACATGAACATCCAGATGTACTTGAGACACCACAGCATGTTACAGGAGTTCTGGCAAGAGAACAGGTAATGACCTTTGGTATTTCAAAGGTATTTGAGAGAGAGGCAGCATACACATATATGTTGTACCATCTTAAAATGCTGACTTTTTAATGCTGACAGCTATTCCTTGGTGAAATCTCACAAAACAAGTCACAGTAGTTTAGAATCTGGCCAAAGAAGGATTTGGAATAAAAGACAGAAACGTGTTTTTTGTCTGTCACAAAACTCTGTGTTTCTCACATTGTTTTACTTCAGCCTTCATAAGAACTGGAAACATAATACAAAATGTATATTGATTATTTCTTCATAATATTATGAGCTGGACTAACATCTCTCTCCTGCCTTTTATTGAGCAGAGCCTTAGTATTTGCCTTTTCATCTTTCTGTGTAGGTCATTTTTGACATCTAGAGAATATAAACATACAAGACTGTAAACAAATACTAAAAATAAAGTTTAATGCATTTATTTATTTATTTATTTATTCATTTATTAAACATGCTGGACCATTGCCTTGGAAATTATATAGATGTTTACACTAGAGAATTCTGTCCACTGGATATACAGATTATTCAGTTAGGCAAACAACAGTATAAGATCTCCATTAATAACCTCAGAAATTTAAGAAAAAGGTTACCCACTTTGCACAATCAAAACTGTTATATCCACAATCAGAAGTCAGACAATCAAGACTAGCATCAAAGGCTATATTCTACAGAATACTTTTCCTTTTCATGAACAGAGAGGAATTCCTGTTGTGAGTGTCCCTATGTATTTTTTGAATAAGATACATATTCATCATGTATCACCATGATATATCTATTACTTACTCGCAGGGGCGAATGAGTAATGCTGGACAAACCTCAATGTTGCTGTATTTTAGTGCAGATACAGATTTGAAATAATAATGCTAACTTTGTCATGAGATCAACAGAAGATTTGTTATAATTTAAAAGGGCTTACTCCATCAGTGCATTGGGAGGGTTTTTTATTTGTTTATTTATTTGTTTATATTTATATACTGAGTTTTAAAGTGGTAGGATATTTTGGATAATTCCTGGAGTACTAAAAATCTCTATTCTTGTGAACAGAAATGGAGAAACATTTTAGGGGGTATCTCATGCAAGACCAGTATGATTATCAAAAACCACCTTCCTTTCAGGGTCTGTCCCAAGCACTTTCATTGGCACCCAACAAACAATGTTTCAGGACTTTTCTTAACTATCTGTAAGACTGCTGATTAATTGTTTTTAGCGAGTATTTGACTGCAAAGAGAGAAAGGGTGCCCACATTCAACACCTATTTCAAGTAATTTTATTGACTTAATATGCCTAATATTAATACAGCTGACAGTATTAAGTAAGCATAAATATACGTTTACTTTATCAAGTCAATAGTAACTGTACAAGGAGGTCAAAAATCATTCAAGTGTTTTGTAACAGATGTGTCTTTTCACAAAAACCAGCAAAACCATATTGCATAAATATCCTGGCATATGTGAAGATAATCTGATTTCCAATCATTAAAGAAACACAGATTATGTAAAGAAATTATAGGTTGACTGAAATATTTTTAGCCATAAAACCCAGGTTTATCTGTATTTTGGAATTCTGAAGAGGTTACAAAATGATAGGTCTGGAAGAGATGCCAGATCCTTCACTCACTGCTAATAGCATTCTAGATTAGGAATACAAAGTATAATGCAGACACACTCCAGTGACCAGATGCGCTGTTGATACCAGACATCCCAGACCACCTGTTTTCACATCCTTACACACACTTTAGTCTGTCATTCAAAATAGTCTTGTGCGGCAATTTGGCATTGGACATGCCTATTGCTCTGGCAGTGAGCCAGACCAAAGCACAGTGTTCTCTATCTGCCAGTAAAATCCAAGCAGAACCATACACAGGAAAGACTACCTTTCTGTTTCTGTAAGCATTTGTTTGTAGAGATGAGAGAAGCCATATTAAGTGAAATGGTTAAATCTCTTCAGTTACTGCATAATCCCTTCTTTTTAGCATTCAGCATTTTCTGATTCCCAAACACCTCAGCCACTCTGTCTCACATAATTCTCCAGATGATCCACAAAACACATGCTTATCACAATGCTGTGAACATGCTACAAAACTGGGAGATACCAAGGGAGGTACCAGCTACCTCGATCTTTGCTAATACAGTTCCTAGAGAGAAGAAAATGTATTACAGCCATCCCCTTCATTTTGATACCAGATGTTAAGGAAAGAATACATTTTAAGGAAAATCCTCTACTTTCCTGGAATATAGTGAAAGTTTGGCCTTCTGTTCTTCTAGCTGAGAAATTTCAGAAAGGTAAGTAATGGATGGTGGTAGTGGTGGTGCCTGTGTGCATACGTACACATTGTTGGACAGCATGTGAATAGTCTGATTCATGCAGAAGGCCTTCTTTCTCTCTTTCTTTCTTTCTTTCTTTCTTTCTTTCTTTCTTTCTTTCTTTCTTTCTTTCTTTCTTTCTTTCTTTCTTTCTTTCTTTCTTTCTTTCTTTCTTTCCTTCTTTCTTTTAATCAAAGTCATACATGGAAAAGATTAACATTTACTATGAGAGTACAGGAAAAAAACCACTATGATCTGCCTCATGCCACATTTGTCAATTCCGTCCCCCTCCAAAACTTTCTATACAGTGCTATATTTCAAATTATTGACTAGTTATTATTATTATTATTATTATTATTATTATTATATGCTAACCACATCCTCTTTGCAAAGGATAGTAAACTGAATGATTTTGCCTGTATGTCTTTGCTTAAGGTAGCCTACTCCATACCCCTGCTGAAGGAATGGAGTGTCTTCACTGTCCCTTCAAAGACAGCAATGGGTTTAGGTTAAAACATTGGCAAAAACAGACATGGTCTAATTGGTCTGACTTTAAATTCAGTTAGGAACATATAGATTTCAGAGCTGCAGAGGATAGTAGCACTAGCTGAAAATTCATGAGCTGCTATAGGCAGCCAATCTTTAGGTGACACATCTAGATCCAGAAGATACATAACCTTTTAAACAAACTTATTCCTTCTGGCATTTTCTTGCATGTTTTTTAATAATGAATCTGTTTTATATTCTGATGTATTTCATCTTCTCCTAACTCCAAGCTTCTCCATGCTTCTAGTATTCCCTCACTGAAGATGCATGGTGCTTGGGACGCAGTCCATCTAAAGAGAAATCACTGTTTCTTTGATGTGTCATGAGGGAGGATGAGCTGGTTTGGGTTATCAGAGGACAACAGAACTTTTACAGTAGCCACTGTTTTCTGGGAAAAGAAAGTCAGTGTGTTTGTGCCCACACAAACCCTTGGAGAAGAGAGGGCCTCATAGTAGTAGATGCTGGGAGCAATGGACAGCAGGTCACCTGCGTGACTGCAGGTCTGTTGTCGACAGAAGGAAGATACAGACACTCAATATGAGTGAACAATGAACTTCAACTTTAATGGATAGCTCAGTCACCTTTTATCTAGTTCTAACATAATCAACTCATACATATTGCAAAAACTAAGCTCAGGATTGACTAACATTTCCCACTCTTTTCAGGTAGTTCCTCCTTCTTTTAGTCACCGTCCTGCCTTAGGGACTTTCCCAATCGCTCAAGGGTATTGCGTCCTTGAGCCTGATTGGCTCTCAGCCAGCTGCGTACGTGCCCAGACTCATGTGAGTTGAGTACGGTACTTCACTAGCCCATTGCCTCCTAACTGCCCAACATCCACATGTCCTATTTCACTTAACCATTCCTCCACACAGGTCTCCTTACAGTCTTTTTGACATTAAATCTTTGTTTCATGAAGGTCCTTTATATGTTTTCCACTGAGGGATGAACCTCTGAGGCTTTGTGGCTTTGAAATTAAGCAAATTCCTTAGCACAGGAATGTTAAAATCACTGCTTGTCCATAGTGAAAAGTCATTTCATTTTGTTTCTTTAATTTATCTATATGTATGTTTTTACCCCACAGTAATCCTCTTATCCAGTAGATTGGTATTTGACAGAAAACACCAGAAGAAAGATGAGAATACAACGACATAAGAAAATCTAATTTCTGTGACAATTAGAGGCTTTTATGTTACTAAAGCAAAAGATACTGCAAATATTTCACTTGAGCAGAAATCCTTAAAGTTGACCATTTCTATAGAACGTGGGCATCTCCTGTCACCTAGAATAGAGCAGACACTATGATTTGAATGGGATATTATCTTTCACAGTTTTGAGTTCATTTGATGTGGCACTCTATTGATTCAGCTTGAAACAGAAATAGTTTCAGACATTTTTTTTTTTTTTTTGGTAGGAACAATATAGAAATTTTTTTAAGCATAGTAAAATATGTCAGATTTGTTTCAAGCAATCATGTTTATTTCTAAATTTATCACACACACAAACATGCAAACACAAACACCCTGATGAGAAAATATTACTTTCTTTTTCTTTAATAAGAAATGACAAACTGTTAATGACATGGAATTAATGAAATGAGCATGGCACCTTTCCTGCCTCAGAAAGCAACAGTCTACCAAAGACAGATACAGGCAGCAGAATAATTTTTCAGCTCACTGTCTGGTGGTTTGCAAAGTAAACATTAAACCTTATTATTAAAAATGAACATTAAATACAGACAAAACTCAAAACATGCTAAAACCTCCTGAGTCTAATGATGAAGAGACTTTGTAACATTTTACACAAAGAAGTATATTTTATTTCTAATTATTTTTATCATTACTTATGTCCCAAATGATGTTGCTATTTAATCAGTTTTTATCTAGAATTTCTGCAATAGTAATTTAGATAATAATAATTTAGAAAAATATTGTTTCTTTTTACTTGCATTGAGCAGGTTTAACATCAAAATTTAGTATGCTGTTTTCAGAGTTTGAGATCTCTTTGGTTCTTCTCTACACAGAAATGGTGTTACCATCCTATAGGGCATAGTAGGAGCCGGCAGAATCCCCCACGAGTATGGTACCTGCAACACAGTGCTTCAAAGTTTCCTCTGTGAATTCCTATGAATGCTCTTGTCATATCTCATATGCAGAAATACTCAACACACCCCTAAGAGATATTTAATGCTCATCTTTTTGCCAAAGGAATTAGTTACCATTTTAAGAAATATTTTGCTTTACTGTAGTCAATATTCCAGTACACCATTTCACATGGAAAGTTTATGTATTTTTAAACGGAGAAAATGCTATACATAAATGGAAGAGGGCAGTGATTTTTTTTTTTTTTTTTTTTTTTTTTTTGTTCTTCTGCTCAGGTAAATAATGGATAATAATGTTTTGATATCACTCTTTCTGCCTTGGCTGTGGGAGTAAGAAGCAACCCATCTTCTGTATCCTTCTGTTCATCAGTCTATCTTCAGGATCTATTATACCACGATTTGCTCAGAAAGATTCTGTGCAAGATTTACAGAGATTTCAGTGTATTGAACAGCTGTCTAAATACTAATGTATGTGCTCAAATTTTAATCCATCTGTATCTCTAACTGGGATAAGTCAGTTTCAAGTCATTTAAGCATCCAACATTTTTGTTACTTAACATTTGCTTATGTGAGTCATGACACTGCTATGGCCTCAACCTCAGCAAGAAGTGTTTGCCTCCAAAACAAATATCTATCAGGCCTTATAGTAAAAACAAAACAAAGAAACAAACAAAAAAAAAAAAAAAGAAAAAAAAAGAAAAAAGAAAAAAGAAAAGAAGGACATCTTCAGGCCAAGACCTTCAAGGCATGCTCTCATTTCTCCATTCCCTTTGCTTTTAGGAACAGAGACTTGGGGCTTCCTCAGAGAAGTGTATGCCAGCCAGCAGATGGATCTCTGCCAATGTTTCTCTGTGAAACGTTTGCACTTTGTATACAACAATTCATTAAGGGAAGAGAGACTTTCTGGTCATTGTCAGCAGGTAAAAGTAGGACAGCAAGGGATCCCAGCTGTATTTGTGTAACATGCATAGTGTTGAAGGGACAGATTCACTGTCTGAATGGAAAATCAAATCTGTACTCTGAATCCAGGCTTTTGCAGACCTCCACCTAATGATCAAAATGTTTATGTAATTAAGAATTAGTATAAGTATTAGAAATAGCCACAGCTATTTCATCTCTGTTTTACCTTATTTCTGCCACATATATTTTTTTTCTCAAAGGAAAAGAAAGAAAGAAAGAAAGAAAGAAAGAAAGAAAGAAAGAAAGAAAGAATGAAAGAAAGAAAGAAAGAAAGAAAGAAAGAAAGAAAGAAAGAGAAAGAAAGAAAAAGAAAGAAAGAAAGAAAGAAAGAAAGAAAGAAAGAAAGAAAGAAAGAAAGAAAGAAAGAAAGAAAAAGAAAGAAAGAGAGAAAGAGAGAGAAAGAAAGAGAGAGAGAAAGAGAGAAAGAGAGAAATAAAGAGAGAAAGATAGAGAGAAATAAAGAGAGAAAGAGAAAGAGAGAAAGAGAGAAAGAGAAAGAAAGAGAAAGAGAGAGAGAGAGAGAGAAAGGAAGAAAGGAAGAAAGGAAGAAGGAAAGGAAGGAAGAAAGGAAGGAAGAAAGGAAGGAAGAAAGGAAGAAAGGAAGAAAGGAAGGAAGGAAGGAAGGAAGGAAGGAAGGAAGGAAGGAAGGAAGGAAGGAAGGAAGGAAGGAAGGAAGGAAGGAAGGAAGGAAGAAAGAAAGAAAGAAAGAAAGAAAGAAAGAAAGAAAGAAAGAAAGAAAGAAAGAAAGAAAGAAAGAAAGAAAGAAAGAAAGAAAGAAAGAAAAAGAAAAAAAAGAAAGAAAGAAAGGAAGGAAGGAAGGAAGGAAGGAAGGAAGGAAGGAAGGAAGGAAGGAAGGAAGGAAGGAAGGAAGGAAGGGTGCTTGTCTTCTTTCATATATTTACCTCATCTTACCGAAAATTGTAGTGAAAATAACAACAACAACAAAAAAAAAACATTTATGAACTGTCTCTCAACATTTTTTTTTTTTTGTCATTGCTGTATTACTTTTTCAATTTAATAATGGTTTATATAAAATTTGGTCTTGTCTGTGGAAAATGTCTGCTTTAAAAGACAGTTTTTGAAATTTTTACCAACAAGAGCTTGTTTAAGAGTTTAGGGTAGTAGATTTAAGATTTTCAGATGAAAACTGAGTGTGCCTGTGTCACAGCCAATATCATTTACATTAGTCAAAGTCCCATAACAAGGAGTATAGAACAGCTAAAATAGGTACCTTGCTCCCAAGCTGAGGCAAGTGATACATGGAACAGAACAAGCAGCTGAGAGTCAGGCTTCTGCTGAGCACCAGATGCCAATACTTAAACAGTTATAGTTGCAATCACAAGCAAATAACATTATTCAATTTCATCTTAATGCATGTTTTGCAATATCTCATGTTGTCATTCCCTTGAAGCAGTCACAGATCATCAAACTAACAGGTGGGGAAGAAAATTTTGAGGATTGTCTAATAGGGCTGGCTATCAAACTAATTATGAGTCATTAGACAAGCTCTCTCAAGGCTTGTGCACAACATGTTTAACTATAATCAGGGGCTAATAAAGTTCAGAAAAAATTCTATCTAAGAAGAGGGCCTTCAAAGTAGAGATGTGGGAGATTCTATTGAATACTTTAAATTAGATATAGATTAGTCACAAATCACTGAGAGAGCTTAACAAGAAATCAAACCCAACACCTTGAGTATGGAAGCTCCCTGTCAATACGCAGCTCACTAACATGCTACATTATCAACATTTCAATATATTCCACCCCACTCATCCAATGATACCTTTGTTGAGCTGTTGTGATATGTTCACTTTTTGATATAGCACTCAAGCACCAGTAAGTACTCCAGCAAACATTATGGTATGAGAATATATTTTAATCACTTGTGTTAATAGGTCATTTTATCTGACTACTACCAGTTAAAACTTTTTCAGTTGGCCTGTTTACATTATTTCCTATCATATAATAGAAAATTACAAATATGATTTAATCTAAAGGTTATTTTAATCAATGTGAGAATTCCAATTGAATTCAGAGGTCTCTGGATGAAACTATTTCTTTAGCTAAATCATATATTGTCATTGAGGTGGTCTCACCAGTCAGAATAAATTTTCCCCTCAATTCATTTCAACCAACCTTCCTATATTTCATTTACTTGCCAGAAGGATGATAAAATGGTTCAGACCTTCTAAAGATGGAACGAATACCTTCATTCCCCTAAGCCTGCAGGACAGGTATAACTTGTCATAGAAACTTAAATGACATCTTATATGTCTTATATTTCTTTTTTTTTTTTTTTTTTTTGCTGGGGGGGGGAATAGAGAAACACCACATATAAAATCCAGATTGCCACCTGAAACTCCATTGCCAGATTAGATTTTTATGTCCTCAGTAGACCTTGCTTTCACAATATGCAAGAAACATAGGTTATGCTTCAGCGGAGTATTTGAATATGTATTTCACATAAAATAACCAAAAAGTCCCATTTAACATGCATGGATTATTCATCCAGCCAGTAGGTGAATATGTTTTCACTGGGTCTGTCTTTTATGGTTTCTTCACCATCTTCTGTATAGTGATAGGTTTTCCAGAAGCTGGTGTGGCTTTAACTAAATTCAGATTCACAGAAAGAGCAAACTTGTTCAATAACAGAACTGTACATGTAAAAGGCCACTTCTACATCAGCCACATCTGATTATGTAATTCCCACATAGGTTTCCCAGATCTACTCTTCACCCTTTCTTTGAATGTGCATCTAAAATCTTGTGTATTGCACCCTCTGCAGGATAAAATACAGAGCATGCCAGAGGGAGAATGAAAATAATGAAAAATGAAAAATGAAAATGAAAAATGAAAAATGAAAATGAAAAAGGGAAAGGGAAAGAGAAAAAGAAAAAGAAAAAGAAAAAGAAAAAGAAAAAGAAAAAGAAAAAGAAAAAGAAAAAGAAAAAGAAAAAGAAAAGAAAAAGAAAAAGAAAAAGAAAAAGAAAAAGAAAAAGAAAAAGAAAAAGAAAAAGAAAAAGAAAAAGAAAAAGAAAAAGAAAAAGAAAAAGAAAAAGAAAAAGAAAAAGAAAAAAAATAGAAAAGGAAAGAAAAGGAAATCTTATTTGGATATTTGAAAGATTACTATCTGCAGTTGAAAACCTAATTGCTGTTTTAGGCAGTTAATTATCAATGATGTATTTGTTAAACAATAGATGAAGTTCAATCCATTAGAACAGAAAATGTCAGATTGAAATATTGTTGTTGAGTAGATGTAAGATTCATGCTCTGCAATAAACAGGAGTCAGCCTGGCTCAGTACTGAAATAAAACTGAGAGTGCTTTCTCCACGTGTAATTAGCATGCTGTGAATATATCACTAATCCAAACTACACAATACTAAATAATTTTTTTCCTTATGCAAGCAATAAGTATATTACAAATGTAACCTGATATCTTTTTCTGTTATTCTGACAGTTTTAAAGTGCTTCATAACTGACAGCTTCCTGTAAGTATAAAATGATGAATAAGAAGGGTATATTATGAAAAGGTAGAATTTCAAAATGAATAAAATGTTCTTAACGTCTGTTACTTTAAGGAATAAGAAAACACAATTTTGTATTCTGATGTTTTAGACTTTCTGTTGCAAAATAAGTGTATATAAATAGATACAAGCATATTAAATTTAGAGATTTACAAGATTTTATACTATTTCAAAATGTGACAGACTTATATTAAGATTTATGAAGTAATAATTTGATTTTTATCACTTTGTCTTTTTAATTCAATACAATCTCAGCCTCTTCTGCATTCTATTTGTCAATGCTATTACTAAGAACACAGTAAATATGAACCAATTACCTTTCTCCTACTCAACAGCAAATATTGCTCTGCAAGTTTAACTCCTAGCTAGTTTGGTTTGTATCAGTAATAAAAGTCTTCTCATAACTTGTCCTCCCCAAGATGATCAGCTAAATTCAAGAAATACATCTGATTTATTGGCAAGAAGAAGATATATTATTTTCATTTTAGTGGGATTTTTTTTTTCTTTTTTCTCTGAGAGTTACTCATTCAGCAGTTGATTAGATGTATTTTGAAATGTTCATCATATCTGTTCAAATATGACTGGTATGGGAAAAATAGCATTTCCTTATGGACAGTGGCATTGTGAGGGACAGTTATTTTTGAACAATTAAATAATTTGAATACTGGAACTACTATGTAAACATAGTGTCAACTGGAGCAGTTCCTAAAATAATACTTTTGTAAAGTTTTGCTTATAGTCTCACAGTTTACAGTCTCTACAGGAAGGCTTATACTTTATTTTACAAGTCAATTTGAGTGAAATGTTCCAACTTATTAGATTTCTTTGTATAAGAACTTCACTGTTAAAGAAGTAGGGTGTCATATATTCATCTTCACCTTAATCATTCATTTTTGCTACTCAAATGATGAAATATGTAAGTAGCAGAGCAACAAAGGGGAAAATAACTTTTATGAAAGGCTTCCTCCTGTAAAGTAATGGATAAATGGAGTGGGACTTTTTTTTTTTTTTTTCCCTCCTGAGGTAATTCCAATAAAGTCAGATGATTTAGAACAGGGATGAATTTGCTTCACTGTCCTCCATGAACAGATTAATTTTTTCATTGAGAGCTTCTCTTAGTACCTGAAGCCATGAAGCCATGGTTTCACAGCAGTGAATTGAATCCATGATAAACCTACTGTAGAATATCATTGAAATGAAGCATTATACCTCTCCATACTAGTCTGCTATTATGAAGGTGCTTATCTGGAATCATCATTATGAGGCGGAGAGGAAAAAAAGATCTCATTTTTGGAAGTGGAGAAGAAATCAATGAGGTAGTGCTTTTCGTTTTTATTTCCATTAAGAGTCATCTGACCTTATTTGCCACATCTCTAAAGAGAGACTCTTAAGAGAGAAAATATTCACTATACAATGTGGAAACATTTTATTGTGTACTGGTATCAGTCTGTAATAATTAAAAGAAAAGTGGAAATGACATTTCATTCTGAGAACATGCTTTCAAGTTATTTATCAATCATTCGTTGTAGGAAAACAAAACAAAACAAAGCAAATGTCTTCTGAAGTGTGTCATTGATTACCAAAATTTACACTGAAATAAAAAGCTATAGAAATTACACATCCTTTTACCCCATTCAAATTTGAATTTTTAAGTGTTGGGAATTCTTTTTTTCCACATGTAATGGGTTGTCAGAATGTCCCAACAGTGTCTGACTGTGCTGAACAGTTATGACCAAGAAAGGAGTGGGGCAGCAGGGAAACAAAGTTGTCTCTGTCATTCATGAAATCAGTTGCATATTTAAATGGTGAAGAAATGAACTAAACCACTCCTAATTATGGCAATATCCATAGTGTATCCAAGATAAATACAATCTTCTACTTTGGATTTGGAAAGTTGGTGAAAGTTGGCTTTCAAAATTATTAATCTATTTTCAATCTGTACTGGAGGATGATTCTTAAGGGACATTGTTTTTGTAACAGGAAGATCAAGCATAAAATACAAAACATAACTATTATTATACGATGTGAACACAAAGGGTAAAAAACATCTCTCACTACTTTCAACAGGAGTTTTTAAAAATAACCAAGATCTTTTCATCAGTACTAGAAAAAAAGAAGATGACAAATCAGCAACCAAATGGAATTCAATTGACTCCTTTCTCTCAAATACCAATCTATCTACTCCTTCACAAAGGCTTGGATTAAAAGAAAGAAATGGGGCCAAGGGTCAATTGATTTGAATTATTTTGGACCAGGGAGAAAAACAGATTCCAGTGATGGACCAGGGAGAAAAACAGATTCCAGTGACAGAATACCCTTGCAGTGAATAGCTGGTAATCTGTTGTCTTCTTTAATGATGAGCTCCAGCTTCAGCTTTAGTGATCAAAACAGTGATGAAGAAGGAAACAAGGCCACCTCTGAAAAAATGTCTCAAATCATTTAGCCCTAAACTGTTAAATAGTTAAATGCTACTGGGAAACAAGCCCAACCATAGCAGACCTTGCAGCTCTGTCATCATAAACTTTGAAAAAACACTGATCTTTGTATGATAGTTAGTTATTCCAAATACATATTTTGATTTCTAGGTGTGGTGTTGAAGACTCAGAAGGGAAAGAAGGATTTTCTGGGTTCTGAGTATGCCCTGAAACAGAAGTACCAGAAAACAAAGGTCATGTTTTACCAACAAAGTGCTGGAGCTTTGCTGTATTAAAAAATAAAAATACTACTAAAAAAATAACAGTGTCTTCTACCACTGAATACCAAGCTAGTCAGTGCATCTACACAATTTGCATCATGTGAAGGCATGTTCCAACATTTTCAAATATACAGAATATAAGGAAGATTGATAATGCATTGATAAGCAATGTTTAAATGTGCACATTACATCAATTTTAGAGTTCTTCAACCCCACCTATGTCCACATTTCAGCATGGCTGTATTCTAATCGTATATTGTTATTGATTATATTACTTCACTTTGTTCCCTAGACAGTTTTAAAATATACACATCTTGATGGTTGAGATGCTTAGTTTGGAAATTGGTGCAAAAGACTCCTAGCCCCCTTCCAATTATATCTTGTAAAACAAACTCTCTGGAGATTTTTCAATAAAATGTTCTTTCATTATCACTCAAATTACATCTTCACTTTTATTGACAATAATCTTGGTGAGGGTGAGTTTCTGCTCTAAGTAAGCTTTCACCCAGGAGTAAGGATTACAAGAAAAAGTGCATAAAAATATACTACAGAAATTGTAGAATTTTATTTCTTCAGAATATTATTGAGAAAATGGCTATCCTTCTGAACAGATTGCTGTTATAATATTGGAAAAAAAAGGCTTATTTACCATGAAATGCCATTCACAAGCTGAAATGATACAGTTTGTAGACGTAATGATAGGTTATTAGCTAAACATCGATTTACAAATTCATTTAGAGAATGAATGCTAAAAGCCAGATTGTGAGCTGGATTTCATCAGGTATTTCCACTGTTTGGTATGATAGATGAGCATTTAGAGGTTTGCATTAGCTCAATGATAATACCGTGTTCAATTCCGGCACTCAGGGAAAAAGACACATAGAGCAAATACACTTAAGTAGGTTTCTAGAATGAATTTATTTTCATTACCTACTTCCAAACTCTGCAGAGTACTTGTAGAATGTGTTTGGCTTCCATAGCCTGTTCAGTTTCACCCAGATTCAGACAGTTTTTAACTCACACAATTAAAATTGATCATCTTAGTTGAAATATAGCTTTTTTTTTTTTTTTTTTTTTTTTTTTTTAATTCTCACTTTACATTTAAGTAGAAACATTTAACACACAATTAAGTGGTAATTTGGAAAACAGCTTTTGGAAAAAAGAGGAAAGAAAAGTAATACAAAAAAAAATCCACAAATTATTTTAGCTACATAGGAATGAAAATCAGTTTGTATGTTGAAACTAAATTTGTCTCATTTTATATAAAGAAATTTTATATAAAGAAACAATCTCAAATTCCAAGGATTTCATCTGGTCCCATGTAGAAGCAGGAAAATAGAAAAACTTATTATTATTCAACAACAAATTGCTTTTTTTTTTTTTTTTTCTTCTTCAAATTTTCTGTTCAGTCATCATATTAGAAATTCTTTATTCATATAACTCACCCTGTAGTGCCATTTCTTTAAACAAATTAATTTCACCTTGCTGGAGTAGCTGCAGGAATACAATTCAGAGATGAACTGGTCTTAGATTCAATATAAAATTATTAATTCCTCATTATTATATGGAATAGCTCTGTTTAACATTTTCTAAGCTTTTTATTACAAGAATTATGATAACAATGTTATGCTGCAATTGTCTGACCATATCTCGTATTTTCTAGTCCCAGATGTGAAGGCTGTAAGGCTTCACCCTCCTCGTCCCCTTCCTCTATGTCCATAGGAAACCCCTACATTATCTTTCAGCTTTATTATTGTTGCTGATCCGAAACCTGGCGGTGAGTGGAATCACCCAGTCTAAATCCAAATCAGTTCCCTAGCTCCTTTATTTCCATTTCTTCTACTTTGTTCTGATTAATTACCACTTCAATAAATTGCAATTTAAACAACAACTTACAGAGTTGTGTAATTTTGGAAGGTGGCCAGCACTAAGGAAATTTCTTGTATATGGGAGCAACTGACAAGGACCATACACCTCCAGCTCTGCACCCTTAAAAAGTTGCATATTTCCCAGTTCTGTTATTGCTGTTTCATCTACCCTTTTACACATGGTAAGGAATAAGGAATATGACAGAATAATCAGGTAGCATTAAGCAGCTCCAGAAAATAACTGGGAATGTCCAAGAATGTATTTTTTCAAAATGATTGTGCAATCCAAAACATGAAAATGTTAGCATATGTGATAATATTAACAGAGAACAGTTCCACAACTAATGCTTAAAACTCAAGTATTTCAGCAGACATTTTGCATGAATAAATAACGTAATACTACATGGGAAACAGGTATGACCTCCAAGATTCTAGAGCCTGACAGCCAGGCTGAGTCAGACATGACTGAGTCATGGCAGACTCCATTCTAGAATATGACAGCCAGTTGTGTTCTTAATGGTCCTTTGGGGAATTCTGATTTCTGCTTGGTTAGTGAAAAACTGTTTAGTTCTAAATTCACCTGGTCTTCTTTGTTTTTATTAATGTAAATGTGTTTTCCTCATTAATGTACATAAAGGACAATGAAGAATTTTTTCTGGTGTCACTGGGAATATCCAGTTTTGTGTTGGCTGTTTTTTTTTTTTTTTTTTTTTTTTGTACTTTTCATGAAGATTCATGGTTTTGTACTTTGTAATTTGTAAAAGTCATGAATTTCATTTTTTAAATTTTTTTAAAGTCATGAATTTTATTTTTAAGTTCTTTTCCTTTTATAAAAATGAATTAGATCAATCCTAAAAGCTATGGATCCAGAAAGAAAAATAAACAACAAAATCTATTTTAAGAATAACTTGATCTTTCAGAAGAGTACGATTAAGCTATGCTGCTCAGCTCCTGACTTTCAAATTCTTTACATTGGTAATATAAGATTAGAAAGCTCCTTTTACCCTCATGCCCAGCATTAAGCAGATAGTAGCTGAGCATAGGCTGCCTATCATTTTACAAAGTATAGATGTATCCCAGACTCTTCATAATTTCCTGAGATTTACCTGCATTATTCAGCTCACTGGAGTATTTTCTTAAAGATGAATAAGGAGAAAACCAGTTCACTCTCTGTTCCTCCTAGCTAGGTTTTCTCTAACCATATTTTACAGTATTCTCAACCTGATTTAATGTGAGGTTTTCTCTCTTATATTCTTGTCACTCAAACATGCACATGTATTCCTAAATTGGAAAAAAAAAAAAAAACAAAAAACAAAAACTTATGTTAACAAGCAGATATATTTTCATTTCTTCATTTACTCTTATGAAGTTATGTCTTCTCTACATGTTACTATTTGACCAGGCAGACTCTGTTCACAGTTCAAATCCTAGGCCTACACTTTTCTGGGAAAGAGACTCTAGAGGATGTAGTTCTGAACCAATCCAGACTGGGGGAGGGGGAGTTTAACTTGCCTGAGTCCAAGAAATCTATAAACTAAATGGCAGTAGGACCCATATTTAATGGGTGATGTCTCCCATCCCAGGAACCTATATATTGAAAAGGTGGAAGGTCTAAGAGTGCATGAATGAATGAGTAGGAAAAAAAAAATCCTCAGTAGGATGATGTGGATTATTTGGAGACAAAGAATCTGGGAGAGGAATCAGCTCTCAAGGGCAACAGAATCTGTCTCTGCTCCTTTTCGGTGTTTTCACCACATAACCTGAGGCTGGAATGCTCTGGAGCCATATACTAGGGCATGATCCTGTCTTTCACAGGACATTCTTAAAGGAGAATTCTCAGAGTGTTTCAGTAGAACATCTCTGATTGAGAGAACAAATGATCATGAAGTGGCTATGAAATTGCTTTTGGGGATTTGCCTAAAGTATCTGGTTCTTCTAAAACCATCTTTACACAGAACAAATCTCAGCTATGCCTGAAGCTGAAAAGCTCAGTCTTTAGGGTATAGCCTTTAGTTATCCACTTCTCATAGAATTACAGAATCATAGAGCCACTTGGGTTGGAAGGCACCTTAAAGTTCACCTAGTTCCAAACACCCTGCCATAAGCAGGGATGCCACCCACTACATCAGGTTGCTCAAAACCTTATCCAAACTGACCTTGAACACATGCAGGGATGGGGCATCCACAGCTTCCCTGGACTAAGTGTCCAGTGCCTAACCACCCTGTGAGTGAAGAATTTTCTCTTAATATCTAATCTAAATCTCCCCTCTGGTCATTACCAGTTCTTCCTTCTCATCCATCAAAGGGAGTATACTCTCCTTGGCATTTCTTTCCTAGCCAATGGACACGTAGAATCCCTTCTTGCTATTCTTTGCATCCCTTGCCAAGCTCAGTTCCATCTGTGTCTTGGCTTTCCTGATCCCATCCACACACATCTCGACAACATCCCTGTGCTCTTCACAGGCCACATCCCTGCTTCCACTGCCTGTGCATTTCCTTCTTGTGCCTCAGTTTGACTAACAGAATTTGCTCAGCCAAGCTGTTTTTCTGCTCTCCCTGCTTGCTTTTTTAAACATGGGGATGGAGAGTTCTTGTGCTCTAAGAAAAACATCCTTAAAGAAAAAACAGTTGGAAGTTCACTCTTTGGAACTTCATTGTTGTGACAGTTCTGATATATTTAAGTCTATAAAATCAGCATACACTGGCTACGGTGTAAGCCCTATGTAAGTTAAAATTGATATACTTTGGAAACCAACTTATTTGTCTTCAAAGCGATCTCATGTGGAAAATTAAATGAGATGAGGAAGGCTAACAATAGAGCAGAAAAATAATCAGTTTCAGACACATTTTTTGTAGACATAATGGTATAATGCTGTAAATCAGTTACTTCAAATGCATGACACCTGAGTACTGGAAGTGTAATCCGACTTTTCAACTTGAGCTACACAAATGTTTCTTGACCCTTCCAGTGGCATGTATTTCTATGTCACTGGCTATACGGAAATAAGAACCAAAGAGAAAAAGAGTTGTACTGTAACACAGTTTTTTCTTAATCAGATGTAATACCACAGAAACCAGGCCAGGAAAGACATATAATTGATAAAATAACTAGATTTTCAGCATGTTATCCACTAGAGATTTCGAACTGGATGTTAAAAAACACTCTGAGCTGAACATATTATGGTTTGCTGGGTAGCATCCTGATGAAGTAGGTATTAAAACTGATATCACTATATTTGGGGAAAAACGAACAAACAAACAAACAAAAAACAAACAAACAAACAAAAAAAAGAAAAAAAAAAAACACAACTGCTTTGTGTGCAAGAACCAAATGAAGTTCCTGAGGTAACTGAGAATGCAATCACATAGTCATGAACATTTCTTGCATGTGATTCAAAGAATATGTACAAAATACATCAGATGTAGATAAAGCAGATACTATTTTAGTGGATTGTGCTGAATGCACATTACAACATGTCATTTAATAATGCTGTAAAATATTTCAATGTATTTTAAGAGCTTTATTAATAAAACACATGGATTCAATTAGAAACTACTAAAACACTCTTTGTTACAGTGTAAGGATTTTAGAAATTGAATTTTTAAAATGTTTTATGTAAATTGAGCTGAGCAGAAAGGGTATTTGGTTACCATGACATTGACTAAGCAAAATACTTTGTTTCATGTCTACCTCTATGTGTGACTTTAATTTCAAGCCTGTTTTAAGCCCATATAAAATGCTTTGTTATAAGCATATATGCAATCATGTTATTGTTCAGCTAATTTTTATATAATTTACTTGTTTTTTAACCTTGTGTAGCTGATAACATTTATTTAGATTAACTTTGGATAGGTTAAATTGGCTGTGTGAGGCTAGAAATTACACATATTTGCTGAGCCAATCGGTAAGAAACTGATCAATAATGATATATTGATCAATTTTCATTCTGCTGCAGCAACATCAGATCGAATGATTATATCTGCATCAACCATTTAGTATAACAGAAACAAACTAGTGTAAAAGGGCATCATTAAAGAATCAATTTCTTCCTACTTTGAGGCTAGTTTTCTCACAAAATGCTGTATTTTTCTTAAATAAATTTCAAGATCAACATGCCAGGCCCTTTCATACAAAGTGAAAGTTTTAACAGCACTAAATTAGAGCTTTCTAAACATCTCACTTAAAATACATTTTTCATATGCTTTTGAGAGAAGGAGCAGAACAGAACTTGCAGATAGAGGTTGTAAAGTACTCACATACAAAACTATTCTTCAACTTAGAATGAAGCTACTGTGCTACTGTCTTTGTCCCTTTCTCATCTATTTTTTTAGGCTGTTTTAAACTGATGTTTAGCTTTTGTTCTATCTAAGCAAAGACATGAAGGAAATTTACGATATTTGATCCCCCATGTCAGAAAAGAGTTAGCTACCTTTTCTCTTTAACAGAGAGAACAGATACATTTTAAAAGTTTATGTAAGTTAACATTACTGTAAAATTATTATATCTTTTATATCTTTTTTGATGCCACCAGAATTTTAGGCTTGCCTACATATAACTTCATTGTTTAACCTACATAGATAAGGTCAACAGAACTGTAGAGAAGTGAAATTCCATGTGCTTTGCAGTTCTAATGAATGTGGTGAAAATATGCTAAAGATGACCACTCCACCCAAGCAGGACTTACTTAAAAACAACTTGTTTAGTGCTATTCAAGCCTTGCCTTGCCAAGCCAAACCACACCTTCCCAAACCAAGCCTTTCTATTCCTTGCCAAGCTGCGCCATACCTTGCCTTGCCATGCCTTGCCTTGCTGCACCTTGCCTTACCACGCCAAGCCAAGCCAAGCCAAGCCAAGCCAAGCCAAGCCAAGCCAAGCCAAGCCAAGCCAAGGCATGCTGCACCTTGCCACACTGCACCAGGCCATGCCTTGACTTGCCATGTTGTGCCATGCTGAACCTTTTCTTGCCAAGCCACACCTTACCTTGACTTGCCTTTCTAAACCAAGCCACACCCTGCCTTGTCTTGCCTTGCCATGCCTTACCTTGCCAAGCCAAGCCACACCACATGATGTCTTGCTGAGCCATACCATGCCACGTCTTGCGAAGCCAAGCCAAACCAAGCCAACCCAAGCCAACCCAAGCCAACCCAAGCCAACCCAAGCTGAGCCGAGCCTTGCCTTGCCTTGCCTTGCCTTGCCAAGCCAAGCCAAGCCAAGCCAAGCCAAGCCAAGCCTTGCTAAGCCAAGCTTTGTCTTGCCAAGTCTCACCTTGCTGTGCCTTGCCTTGCCAAGCCAAACCACATTGCACCTTGCCATCTGCGCTGCGCCGCACCTTGCCAAGCCGTGCTGAGCCTTGCCAAGCAAAGCTATGCTGCACCTTGCTTTGACTTGCTTGCATGGACTATCCCATCCCTAAAATCTGTATGTTCTCCAGTGACAAAGTAAATCTTCAGAAGTTATGAAACTTTCCTGGATAAAGAAAATGAATTTAATTTAATCCACTCCCAGTCGCAACTAATTCTTCTTCTCAGGACAATGTATATTAAATATGGGAATACCATTAACCATAGGTTGTTCAATGCTTTTGTGCTTTTTAGGATCTATAAGGTGTCACACATAACAAAAGTCCACAGAAACCCATCATTTAAATGTTGTATTTCATAGCTGCATTTGTTAGTGCAAAAATTCATCAAAATTCCCTGCATATCATATGGACAGCATGTACACAATGTAAAAAGCAAAAAGTAAATCTATGAAGGTTTAATAAGACCTCAGAATGGAAAACACTGTTGCTGTATTTGTAGAAAAAATATAAGAATCTCATATACAAATGATTTCTATATTAGTTAAAAAAATAAAAACTCACAAAGCTATAAAGACTAGTGCTCATATTTGCTGACAAGTCAATCTTTCTTTCAGACATCAAGAGATGACCTCTTAAGACCCAAAGATTTATCAAGTCAGCAGTTTATTCCCTTAGGCCACCATCTTCAGCCTCTTCCTCTTCCAGTCACGTCTATTGAAGGACTTTGCAAAACCCCATGAGGAAATGGACTAATCTACTTCTTTCTAAAGGACAGGAATGATGCCTATACTGACTGTGCTCTATGGGATGAGAAAGCTAATAAAGGAAAGGAGACTACATCTATTTGTGAAAGATTCAGTGTGATGTTTGCATTATAAGAGAGAGTTAGAGTACTGTAGCTGTCAGTCAGAAAAGGGGTATTGTTGCCCAACATCAGCAACCAGTACTGAGAAATTTCCAAGGAAATTAATACACATTTTTATTTTTTAAGTCTAAAATATCTCCGGATTGAAATAAAAGTCAAAGGACTGTTTGCATTTGCATTAAAAAATAAGCTTTAATCTTCCCTCTCTCTCCTCTCCCCTGTGTCAGTTGATTCACTAACAGATACATACATGTAACTATTTAAAGTAAAAAAAAAAAAAAAAAAAAAAAAAAAAGAACCTCCCCTTAAAAGTACTCTTATTCATTTGTACACTGTATAAGTTTCTTATTGCTCTCCACTTAAAAAAAAAAAAATAAATCACATTGCTGTTAGTAAATATTGCCACTGTGAAAAAGAAATGGCAATACAGACATTGCAGTACCTTCATTAACATATATACTGTACAATTTCTTACCAAATAACCTGGTTGGGGTAATTACATGAAAGGAAATAAGAAATTTTGTCTCTTTTAGCCAATTAACAATTTCCAATAAATAAATCCAAACAAGTTCTTTATCTTTAAATTAGTGAAAAAATCTACATTCTCATCAGTAGTCAAGGCCAGCTGCCTCAGAACTGGTGCAGCCACAGCTGCAGCACCTGACCACAAGTTACAGGGGAACGTCGGGCCCTTGCTTCACCAGGGGTGGCCCGGGACAGCAGCATGACCATGCTGCACCTGCCATCTCTTGCAAGAGAGGCTGACAAGGAGTGCCCATTGCCAGGGCCATTGCCAGGCCCTCTGCCTAGGAACAGCCCCCAGGAGGGCGGTGACTCCTTGCTGCCCACTGCGAGCAGGCAAAGGTGACCAATGGGTGAGAATCACCCACAGCGTGCTGCAGTGGTGGGTGTTGGAGCCTGTGTGGAAGGGCACAGGGATTCTGTCCCTCCTTCTCAAGTCTGTCCTATCTTCTCTGTGACCACAGATTTTACCATGGTCTCCACCAGGCAAAGAGCTTGCCTCCAAAATACTGTGGCGACCCAGAGTGCCTGTCCAGAAACATAGCTATACAGGTCTCTGGCTGCAGGGAGTGCCAGAGCCTGCTGCTGCCGGAGGAGGGTGGCAGATATTCCACCTGTGTGAGGTGCGAGCAGGTGGAAGATCTGGTCAGTTTGGTGGCAGACTATGTTGAGAGACTGAGGGCCATCAGGGACTGTGAGTGGGAGGTTGACTGGTAGAGTAGCTCCCTGGCATGCCAGAGGGAAAGGCAACAGAGAGATACCCCACAACTGGTGGTGGACCCCCTGCCCTGTCCCTGTCAGGCAGAGAAGGGGGACCTGAGGGATGGGGAGGCTTGGGAGAGGGTCCCTGTTCAGCATCATACGCGAGCCCCTCCTCTGGTTCCCTCGCATCCCCAGGTCCCCCTAAGTAATAGGTCTGTAGCATTGAACACTGAAGGGGAGGTAAGAGGGGAGGTGTGAGAAGGTTCCCCTAAGAGGTTACCAAGGATGAGGCAGTTGACTCCGTGTATTCAGACTGCCTCTGCCATGAAAGAAAGAAGGGTGGTTGTGGTAGGTGACTCCCTTCTCAGAGGAACGGAGGGATCCGTTTGCAGACCAGACCTGAGCCGTGGGGAAGTGTGCTACCTACATGGGGTTCAGGTCAGGGACATAACTAGAAAACTCCTGAAGCTGGTTCACCCCACTAATTACTACTCATTACTCGTAGTTCAGGCAGGCAATCACTCAGAGAATTTTGAACTATGAAAAGAGTTTTCAGGGGTTAACAGCAAATAGTTCAAGGAGCAGGACCGCAATTCATGTTTTGTTCTATTCCTTCTGGGAAGGTGAAGGACACAGAGCAGGCTAGGAAAACAGAGATAATGAATAATTGGCTGAGAAGCTGGTGTCAATACAGGAACTTTGGGTTCATTGACCCAAAGTCATGGGGCAGTTTACTCAACCCCTGTCCTGTTGTCGGTGGATGTAATTCACCTGTCTCAAAGGGGGAAATGAATCCTAGTGCAGGAGCTAGCAGGACTCATCAAGAGTGCTTTAAATTAGCTATCACGGGGGAAGGAGGTAAAACAGGGCTCACCAGAGAAGTGCCTAGGGGAACAATATTGAAGCTGGGGGTGAGGCAGATGTCTCATCTGAAGTGCATCTACACCATGCAGCATGCATGCAGCATGGGCAACAAACAGGAGGAGCTAGAAGCGATTGTACAACAGGTTATCTATGACCTAGTTGGAATCACTGAAACATGGTGGGATCACTGCCACGATTGAAGTGCTGTGATGGATGGCTACAAGCTCTTCAGAAGGGATGGATAAGGTAGGAAGGGTGGTGGTGTGGCTCTTTATGTTAAAGAGTGTTTTGATGTTGAAGAGCTTGTCATTGGGAATGGTAAGGTTGAGTGTATATGGATAAGGAAGGCCTGTAGGGGTGACATCTTGGTGGAGGTCTGTTATAGACCTCCTATAGCTTCCTGACACAGCTAGTTCAAGAGCCTACCAGGGGAGGTGTCCCACTAGACCTCCTCTTCACTAACACAGAAGGACTGGTGGGAGACGTGAAAGTTGGGCAGAGTGACTATGAAATTGTGGACTTTTCTATCCTTGGTGATGTCAGAAGGGTAACTAGCAAAACTGCTGTCTTGAACTTCCAGAGGGAAGACTTTGACCTATTCAGGACAGTTGTTGCAAGGGTCCCATGGAAGTCACTCCTGAAGGACAAAAGGGTCCAGGAAGCCTGGACGCTCAAGAAGGAAATCTTAAAGACACAGGAGCAGGCTGTTCCTGAGTCCCCTAAGGCAAGCTGGATGGGAAGAAGACTGACAAGGATGAACCAGGAACATTTATTGAGGCTGCAGGAGAAAAAGAGAGTCTACATCCTCTGGAAGAAGGGACAGCAACTACAAGGAATTTGCTAAGATATGCAGAGAGGAAGTTAGAAAGGCAAAAGCCTAGCTTTAACTTAGTGTTCATTGTTATCTGAAGAGGTCCGAGAGCACTGGAGGCTTGCAGATGTGACTCCCATTTACAAGAAAGGCCATAAGGAGGACCCAGGGAACTACAGGCCTGTCAGCCTGACCTTGGTTACAGGGAAAGTTATGGAGCAAATAATCTTGGGTGAGATCACACGGCACTTGCGTGGCATCCAGGGGATCAGGCCCAGCCAGCACAGGTTCATGATAGGCAGGTCGTGCTTGTCTAACCTCATTTCCTTCTATGGTTGTGTGACCAGACTGGTAGATGAGGGAAGGGTTGTTGCTGTAGTCTACTTAGACTTTGGCAAAACCTTTGACACAGTCTCCCACAGTATTCTCCTGGGGAAACTGGCTGCTCATGGCCTGGACATGTACACTCTTCTCTGGGTAAAGAACTGGCTGGAGGGCCATGCCCAGCGGGTAGTGGTTAATGGAGTTAAGTCCAGCTGTCTTCCTGTTACAAGTGGTGTCCCCCAGGGATTGGTACTGGGGCATATCTTGTTTAATATCTTTATTGATAACCTAGATGAGAGAATTGAGTGTAGCCTTAGTAAGTTTGCAGATGACACCAAGTTGGGAGGTAGTGTCGATCTGTCTGAGGGTAGGGTGGCCCTTCAAAGGGATCTGGATAGGCTGGACTGCTGGGCTGAGGCAAAATGGGATGAGGTTTAACAAGGCCAAGTGCCGGTTCTGCACTTTGGCCACAATAACCCCACGCGGTGCTATAGGCTTTGGGTAGAGTGGCTAGAAGACTGTGAAGAAGAAAGGGACCTGGGAGTGTTGATTGATGCTCGGCTGAACATGAGCTCTCATTGTATTCAGGTGGCCAAGAAGGTCAATGGCATCCTGGCCTGTATTACAAATAGTGTAGCCTGCAGGAGCAGGGAGGTGGTTACCCCCCTGCACTCAGCTTTGGTGAGGCTGGACCTTGAGTACTGTGTTTGGTTTTAGCCCCTTACTACAAGAAGGATATTGAGGCCCTGGAGCGTGTCCAGAGAAAGGTAACAAAACTGATGAGGGGCCTTGAGCACAAGTCTTATGAGGAGCAGCTGAGGGAGCTGGGATTGTTTAGTCTGGAGAAGAGGAGGCTCAGGGAAGACCTCATTGCACTCTACAATTTCCTGAAGGGAGGTTGTGATGAGGAGGGGCTTGGTCTCTTCTCTCAGATAACTAATGACAGGACTCAAGGAAATGGCCACAAGTTGTGCCCAGGGAGATTTAGATTAGATATCAGGAAAAACTTTTTATCTCAAAGAGTGGTCAGGCACTGGAATGGCCTGCCCAGGAAGGTGGTGGAGTCACCATCCCTCGTGATGTTCAAGAAGCACCTGGACAAAGAGCTACAAGGTACGATTTAGTAGCTTAGTGGGTAGTACTGGTGATATGATAGGAGGACAGTTGTACTAGATCATCCTTTGGTCCTTTGGTCCTTTCCAACCTTGTGTTTCTATGATTCTGTGATTCCTTTTCAGGCAATTGAGTAAGTTGGTCTGTTTGGTGATTTCCCTAATGCCATGCATACATCTCTCTCAGCGAACACTGTGTACATTTCCATCTGACTTTTCTTTAAAATACAAAAAAGAATTAACTTTATTCCCTTTTCTTCATATCCCTCTACTGTGAGATTTTTCCTTTTAGTCATGGCAGACAGCAACTAATTTTCAGGTTCAGAAGTGCCCCATTATCTACTCTGCTGGCTGCTACAGTGCTGAAAAAGTGTTACCATGGGGAAGGATAGGAATCAACCTGCAGTACTCTGATAAGCAATCCTTTATGTTTATTTTTGAAAATTCTATGTACCCTGTCAGTTTAGGAATCTGACACATGAAAATACATGAGTCAAGCCAATTCAAAGAAAAAAAGAGTGATTTTTGTCTCAACCAGTTTAGATGAATAAATACTAAATGTTAAATTAAATACATAAAATCTTCTTCTTCTTCTTCTTCTTCTTCTTCTTCTTCTTCTTCTTCTTCTTCTTCTTCTTCTTCTTCTTCATCATAATAATAATAATAATAATAATAATAATAATAATAATAATAATACAAATTAATACAAATCTACCTTATTCATTGTTTCAAAATTAAGAAAGAAGATATGACCACGTAAATTATTTTAGGTCAAGGAGTTCTGGTATGCACTGTACTGAATCTGGAGGGAGATTGGATTGTCCACTGCCAAGGGTGCAGA
Organism: Aythya fuligula; assembly: GCF_009819795.1. Lineage (NCBI taxonomy): Eukaryota > Metazoa > Chordata > Aves > Anseriformes > Anatidae > Aythya > Aythya fuligula. The sequence goes on from NC_045559.1 coordinate 100,902,578, forward strand.
ACTTGAGTGCATCAGTTGAAATAAAGAAGCAATAATAGCAAACACACCACCTAAACCATATGGCAGGAGAATCACATTTTTAATTCTTTAGCAACTATATTAGGTTTCACAAATCATAATGGAATAAACTAGCAACAATACTATGCAAGTATTCACCTTTTGTTCCAGTTCTGGGATCTCCTACCCTTTATAGTTAGAAAGTGCCAGTACAGATACTTCTAACTTCATGGCAAGAACCAACCATTTCTGAAGCTTTCCATTGATCCAGGCAAGACATTTTGAAAGTCCCATTGTGTGCCATCAGTCAGTAGCCACTTTGCGGACTACAGAGAGACCTTTTGCACTCCCACAGTGATGCTGAAAGTACCAAGACTGTCTGAGGGCTTTCACAAGCAGTAAAAATACTGCAAAAACAATGGACTTAACTCATTTGCTTTCTCTAACAACTTTGTTGTGAAATATTTAGGTTTCTGCTTCTCTGAACTTTCAGAGAACCCTGAAGAGTGCATTCATGTCTTTCCACAATTGCTATTTGTCAACTAAAGAAAAACACATTAAATTGGAATGGTCAAATGAAAACTTATTAGACCATGAAAAAGAATGTTGAACCTTAATACAAAGAAAAGGAAATAAAAATATGCTAGTGATATGAAGATCATTCAATTTAAAAAAAATTAGGCTAAGTTCCCATTTCCACACTGAAGTACTAGACATAGGAGAAGATGCACAAGATGCATATTAATAAGTCTTCTCTTTTAATTAATTTTCTGGATACATAGAAAGTCTGAAAATCTGTCAAAGTGCTTGGGTCAGTCAAGTTAACACTGAGGATCCATTCACAAGCACATAAAATAGAATTACTTCTTGATAGGAAAACAAAGTGTATTTGTAATGTTACTGTATATCCTGAGGAGGTTTTCAAGCACATTACCATATAAGAAGTTTGTTAAGTCATAAATCCTGGTTTTATTTGCTATCTCAGACACCAGTAACAAAATGTATATTTTAATTTAACCATCTGACCAAAACATCTGCTACCTGTTGTATTTTGGACCTTGAAATCTGCCTTCTTTTCAGTAGATCCCCACTACGTGTTTTACAGTCTGCAAGTGGCATAAAAGCACATAGCAGATGTTACTTAGTATTGGGCTGCATGACTTCCCATTGTCTAAGACAGCAAATCTTTTTTTAATTCATCACAGAACATAAGGATGCTTCCATAATCCAGTCTTTAACACAACTAAACCATCTACAGAGACACTCAGGGCTTACAAATGCCTTTTTTTCTATGTTTTGTTCCATGAGAGTAGCAGTCAATAAAAGCACTGTCTCTGCAATTCTTCCACTAAACAACTCTCTCAAGCACATTTCTGCATATCCACTGTTGACAATAATGAAATTGGCTGGATTAATGCTTTGAATGCATTTTTGTCTGCAGCTCCTATGTAATCATTGTGCTTTTTCTGGTTTGCTGTGATCTATACTCACAGTAGAAGATAGAAGCTGTCATTATCATTGATAAAATTCTGTCACTATATGCCAGTCTTACATTGACCAAAAGGGTTATATAAACTCTCATCGTCACTTTTTTTAGTATTTTCAAAGGTGTGGTAACTACCAACTGAGAGGTAAGAAATAGCAACCTCCTAAAACACATTTAAGCTGTAAGTTCTACCTATGGTCTGGTGTATTTAAATAGAAATTGAAAAAATTCAGACTCATTTCTACACCATGTCTCCCTGTCTTACATACTAAAAAGAAACATGGCTTTTATGGTTACAGGGAAACAGTTGAAAACATCATAAACCATCTACAGTATCCCATTCATATGAGAATATAAAAATTGTTCCAGAAACCAGATCCCAAATAATGTCTGAGAGCAGTAGAAGATCATTTCCCATTGCTCAGTATCCTCTGAGACATTCCTTCATTGCCCCAAAGTCCCACCAAAGTCTCACTACCTCAATCAACTTCATCACACCCTCTAATAGTAAAAACTTTAAACACAGCTAAGTTGCATGTTGCTCCACAGAGAGTTTTGCTATGGACTTCAGTGAAAGAATCGGGTTTTCAGCAGGCTGAAGTAAAATAATACTTGAATCATGACTACATGACTACAGCCATAGGATCACAGAACAGTTAGCGTTGGGAGGGACCTTAAGGATCACCTAGTTCCAAACACCCTGCCATAATCAGGGATGCCACCCACTACATCAAGTTGCTTAAAACCCCATCCAAACTGACCTTGAATACCTGCAGGGATGGGGCATCCACAACTTCTCTGGGCAAGTTGTTCCAGTGCCTAACCACTCTGTGAGTGAAGAATTTACTCTTAACATCTAATCATAATCTACTTTTAGTTTAAAACCATTCTCCCTTGTCCTATCATTATCTGCCCATGTTAAAAAAAAAAAAAAAAAAAAAAAAAAAGTCATACACGTATACAGGTTATATTTTTATAAGGCTTTTTAAGTATTGAAAAGCTGCAATGAAGCATCCCCAGAGCCTTCTCTTCTTCTCTACAGGCTGAACAACTCCAGCCATCTCATCCTGTCTTTGTAGGAGAGGTGCTCCAGACCTCTGACTAACTTCATTCCAGAGTCCCTCCCCTGGACCCACTCTACATCCTTCTTGTGTTGGAGGCCCCAGACCTGGATGCACTACTACAGGTAAGGCTTCGCAAGGGCAGAGTAGAGAGGCACAATCACCTCCCTCAACCTGGTGGCCATTCCTCTGCTGATGCAGCCGAGGATGTAGTTGAACTTCTGGGCTGCAAGTGCACGCTGCTGGCTCATGTCAAGCTTTTGTTCACCAGAAACCCCAAGTCCTTCTCTGCAGGGCTGCTCTCAATGGGTTCTTCTCCCAGTCTGTATTCATGCCTGGGATTGCCCCAGGTGCAGCTCTTTACAATTGTAAGTGTAACATCTACTTCTCAACCTTGTCCATGTCCATTTGGATGGCATCCCTTCCTTCTGTTGTATCAACTGCACCACTCAGCTTGGTGTCATCTACAAATTTGCTGAGGGTGTGCTCAATCCCTTTGGCTATGTCACTGATAAAGATATTAAACAGTACTAATCCCAAGACAGACTTCTGAAGGACACCACTTGTCATCGGCCTCCACCTGCACATAGAGCAGTTGACTGCAACAATCTAGGTGTGGCCATCCAGCCAATTCCTTATCCATTGTATAGTCCACCCCACAAATCCACATTTCTCTAATTTAGAGATAAGGGTGTCGTGTGGGACTGTGTCAAAAGCCTTACAGAAGTCCAAGAAGATGACATCAGTTTGTCTTCCCTTATCAACTGATACAGTCTGTCCATAATAGAAGGCCACAGAATTGGTCAGGCACATTTTGCCTTTGGTGAAGACGTGTTGGCTGTCTCAGATTACAACAATATTTTTTGTTTCATGTGCATTGCACTTTCCTAAGAATTCAACCCAAGTCTGGAAGTGATTTTGCTTAGTAAAATGTTACAAACACTACAGGCTTACGAGAAAAAAAAAAAAAAAAAAGACAAAAAATGAAAAAAAAGCCTGACAATCAATCTGAATGCTAGCAGTTGCTTTTAACCTATTTTCTCATTGGAAATTGTTCATATATTTTAGAATGAAAATGATTTATCACTCTTTTAATGTAAAAATGTAGATGTTCAAAGGCTTGTAAGCCACTGATGAATTGTCAGCATCACAGATGTTAAATTCTTGCTGTCAGTTTCTTAACAGGTGTCCTCATTCAGATAGAACTTTCTCAAAAATATGTCTAACATGTATATGACTAAGCTAAGCTAAGCTGATTTAGCACCAGACTTTGAATTGAACAGATAATGCCTTCAGTTTTGAGGCTGTTATTGTAATTCCTTCTTCCATCTGAACCATCTTCTGACCATGTGACTATTCCTCTACTGCTCTGTTTCATTGTTAAATTGAATAAATAGGTTAGCTTTTCATCTTAGGTAGGAGATGAAAGGCATTGAAAAACTGCAGGATACTGGCAATATAGAAATATTTCTTTCACCTTAATCGTTAACTCATTTGAAGTGTCACTGGGCCCAAAAGGAAGAAGAGTCCTCATAACCAGCCAGTAGGACCAATTCTATGTGGGTAACCCATTAAGTAAAGATCAATAATTCAGATGCTCTCTGAATTCTTTTTTTTTTTTTTAATTTTCCTTGTGAGCTTTTGAAAATTAATTTTGCTCTTGCAAATGCAGCTTCACTTTCCTAATTCCAGCTACTGCTTACATCTGGTTTGCTTACATCTTCCATAGACTTCTGTTTTCCACTTTCTGATTCCTCTTTTTCAGTTTCCTTCAGGGCTCAGTTTGTTCCTTTATTTTCTGTATATTACCAAGTCCCAAGTCCTCTCTACTTGCCAGGGAAATGTAACCTCTAATGTAGTTTATTTTGCATCTTGGTATGAGAAAACTGAGGGTTTTGTTTTGTTTTGTTTTGTTTTATTTTATTTTATTTTTTTTTATTTTATTTTTTAAGATCATAAATTACATAGTCTTTCAATAGAATTTGAATTACTTGTGGCTGCACATTTGCAGGCATTCAATTCTGGACCCTTATTGAAATCAAGAGATCATTTCAGGCTTTGAAAAATACATGACTCAAAACACGTTAAGTAGATACTTGGCACTAACTTTAGATTCTTTAATTTTAATGAATGTGTCTATATGTTTTCAGCACAAATAATGAAGGACATTATGGCCTAATAAATCAAATATATATTTTCATGCAAACCACTATGGTAATGCCAATTAATTGATCAAATTCTAAAGAAACCAGAATTACTGAAAAAAATATATATAGTCTAAAAGTACGGGTAATATTGTTTTAGTTCTTCACTACCTGAAATTGAGCTGAGTTGTTTTAGGTAGGTAATTTAACATCTAAATCTATTTTATAAAGAAGTTGAAAATATTCTGAACGTGGTACTAATTCTCTTTTACAAGAATGCCTTCCTAAGAAGAGATGTATTACTCTCATATCAATGTGTTAATTTCAGCATTACTACCACAGGATCTTAGTCCTCTAAGTAAAAATATTTATGTAAGATTTTTCTTTAAATTCTTAACAGAAGGATTGTTCTGTACATATCCAACCTATCTTATTAAGGTGGTAAATTGATTTTTTCCCTTTGGAAATTAACAACTCTTGCAATTGGATAGAAACCATCAAAAAGACAAAGTCATTAGGCATTCCTTAACATTTGCATTAGTTAACTGATAAAACATTAAGCCTTTCTTCAGGGTTCCAAAATGCCAATAAAGATGTCCTATACCAAAAGGAGTACTGCTGAACTGGAACAGAACTGGCATTCTGACAGAGACAGTTTTCCTTGGGGGCCTTTTCATTGCTTTAACACTAATCTGTGACAAAAAGGCCTTGTCAGATTCTTATTGCATTTAAGAAGCTTTTGGTGAGATTTATATTGATTTGGAATAAGGCAACTGACAACATTGCAATAAATTTTTACTACTTAGTACTGATCAATATGGATTTTTTCAACCTTTCTCAGGAAAATTGCTTTCTATTGCTTCAGATATGTCCAAGCTACCTGCAAACTAATTATATCTCATGCAACAGGTCACACACTTTATCTAGTTCTAATCTATGACATGAAATGAAACAATTTTTAAAAGTCTAGGAAAAAAAAAAAAAAAAGATGTGACTACAACTAAAAAAAAAAAAAGAAAAGAAAATCCATTGTCTTAATTGGATGATGTAAATAGCAGTCAGTGTCATTAACGGTGCAACATAATTGCCAGGTAAAATGCTGTTGTTGTATCAGAAATGGAAAGTTTCTGCCACTACAATACTCATACAGACTCTACAAGGTTTTTCCATAACCTTGCTATCAGCTTTGAGACATTTTACTTGTGATTTACTTTACTCAGCTAAGGATACACCATCCATATTTACAGAATCACAGAATTTCTAGGTTGGAAGAGACCTCAAGATCATCGAGTCCAACCTCTGACCTAACGCTAACAGTCCCCACTAAACCATATCCCTAAGCTCTACATCTAAACGTCTTTTGAAGACTTCCTGGGATGGTGACTCCACTTCCCTGGGCAGCCTGGAAGGAATGTACTCAACTGTTTGTAAGAAAAGAGTACTTCTGTGATGTTTAGCAGACAGTGATGTTGATATCTCTGCCCAAATTGATATCTGAATTGCATGTGCTAATGAAGCATAGGTTGTCTCTCCATGACCAAGTAATGTGGAGCTAGAAGAGTGGAAGCCACACACAAAGTGTTGAGGACCTGGTATCTATATTATGTATGTTTCAACGGTTTATCTTGGACCAAGTCTAGTCTCATTCTTGACACCTATTTTTTCACAAATGGAACTAGTATGTCATGCATCTTTCAGGTTAGTCCATGGTAAAGGAAGGCTATTTGTACTTATCAAGATATTGATGCAAACCAAAACACAGCAATTTGGTAACAGTCTCATTGGCTCATGAGGGAAATTCTGACAGAGAAGCATTTGCAGAAAAACAGAAGAAATCTAGACATATTTAACATTTTCACAGAATCACAGAATCACAGAATTTTCTAGGTTGGAAGAGACCTCAAGGTCATCGAGTCCAACCTGCTTTAGCACAGCTCATGATGAATGAAAGTATTAACAGAAAACATACTTCTTTATTTACCCCCCTGCAGCAAACTGTTATTATAGGGATTAAAATGAGCTGGTAGCCTTATCTTGCCATCAGAGAATATCTGATCAAAGAACACATTCAGTGCTTCTGAATTAATGATGAAACTACGTATAAGCACTACATGACATGTGTTGTGACACATATACATTTCTTTATCAATTCATCTTTAGAAAATTAAAAAAAAAAAAAAAGAGAGAGGAAATATTAATGCTTTAAAAATACATGTATATATATATTTTCATCACAGATGTTTTTAAAATATCTCCATTGTATGGAAAATAACTGTCAAACATATTAAATTTATTTATTAAAGTTACAGTGAGGTTATTAACTGTGGTTGTGTCACTTTGTGGATATCCATCTACTTTCTGACCTGTCCAGTTGTGTCTAACAGTGTCATTTTAACTCTGAAAGTGTGCCTTCACAACTCACTTCCTCCTTAGACAAATGTAGATGTTTGCTTTGGCATGACCATAACCTACCATCCTGTGAGATAAAATGTCTTATTTAAATTACTTTTGTTAGCTTTAAATAACCTCTTTTGCAATTGGGGTAGGACTATCTTAAGCAGGAACTCAGTAATCCTTAAAGTGTCTGGCACTTGTGAAGCCACAAGCATATGCACAAAATGTCAGAGTCAGGCTGCCATGAGGACCTCATCTCTTCTTAAGCCAGTAAAAACTATAAAACTAATTTGAGAAATCAAATATACTGTTTGAAATACAGACCATACGGGTACACTATTATAGTTATATTTAATTGAAATCTAACAATTGAATTATTAACAAGAGTTTAATTTTAATTGTATTTTATATATAAGATTCCTACTAATATTGGTTTTCGGTCAGTTTGTGGTGGAAAATGTAGCTGCTATCAAAATCAGAAAAGACACACATGTTGGTTTCATTTCTCAAGCAAATGACCTGACTTTCTGAAAACATTAAGGTCTTTATATTCATCTGAACATGCTATAATACATCTTATGGGTGATACGTGCAAAGTCTTGCATGTCATAGTTTATGTAGGTTTGATAAAAAGAGGATTTAACCGGTCAATATCTGTTCAAAGCTGGATTCTAGTGGATACTAGTGCATACAAAAGACTATGCCAAAGAAAATATGTTTACTGGACAGCAAGCATGAGTCAGTTACTAGTGAGAACAAAACTCATTACTTTGTTACTATGTAAACTATAGATTAAATATGAAAGTTAAAAATAAAAAGAAAGAGGAACTGAAAAAAAAAAAGATGGAAAATAGAAGATGTTAAAGCAGAGTAGATACTTTCTTCTTTTCCAGTTTCTGTACATTACTGAATAAAACAGGAAGTTAAGTCAAATTCATCACAGTGAGGTGTTAGTCACAAAACAGAGTCCTTTCATTATTAAAGAAAGAAAATCACACTGTTGCTGTAACCAGAAATGAGGAGGAAGCTAGAACTGCTTCCACCAACAGAGTTTTTTGTTTGTTTGTTTTGTTTTGTTTTGAACATTATTCTGATTGTTCTAAGGAATGACTGGATGAAATAATGGCAGAAAGTTTTAATGGACAAAAATAACCACAACAACAGTAACAAAAAACCTTTGTCATCACAAAGGTAAATTTTGTCAAGCACAACTATTTCTCAATGTTAGAACAATTGTCAGTTGAATGTCTTTTTCTGGTATTTTTCACATGCAAGGGATGCAAAAGTTACTTTAAAGGTATTTATTAAAGCTTAGTGAAAATTAAAACTCAGTGAGTTGAACCTACAATAGTTATTCCCTATAATAGTTACAGACTTAAAATACTTTCTCTCAAACAGAATTTTATATGAAGAAAACTATCTTGAGTTAGCTTGTGTTGCAGAACATGTGGCTTGAGTTAGAGATACTGCCAAATGTAACATAAATAAAATGTTGACTTATTTTTCAATGATGATCTTTAATAATGCTTTTGCATGGTGGTCTAATACAGCCAAAAGTCACCAAGGAAAGTTTCTCAGGTTCTTCCCAATTTCTGAAGCTTTCCCGAGACTTTTTGTTGCTGTTGTAAGATGCTCTTGGCTGTGGATATTACATGCAATTGAGAGAGAAGCAACACTATTTTCAGAAAACTTTTTTTTTTTTTTTTCAGATCTCTATAGAACCATAACTCTGTATCAAGTAAAATGAGACACCATCCCAAAGATGTAAGTGTAAGCCTCTATTTCTTTATATAAGTTGTTAAATAATTCTCTAAGTTTCTAATCATAATGGAAGTATAATATATGAACAGTCTGCCATTTTACCCACAGGCAAATCATAATGATAGTCCCTCTAATTAAACGATGACTTCATTAAAGTGTTTCTCATTATCATTTGCAATATTTTATGATAATTATCTGTCTTTTCTTTTTATAAAAATTAAATTAATGTTTTTAATAACACCTTTAACCTTAGCTTAGGTAATTCTGAATGACAAACAATGCAATGAGTACACTTAAATTAAACTTAAACTTAAACTTTAATTGCCCATCACATTAATTATTTTATAATGAAATAATTTAGGTAACTCATTGTTATTATTATTATTATTATTGCATTGCAATTAAACATGCAATATGCTTCATCAACAATGTTAATACAGGCTTAAATTAGTTCAGTTGCATTAGAGTGTTTATAAACACTCTATATCGATATTGAAGGCTTTGCAAGTGGTTTATTTTTTTTTTCCTATTACAGTGTTCTGATTGAATTTGATTGATTGATGCTATAGAAGCAATACAAAAGCTCAGAGTCCCACTTTTCCATCAGAAAACTATAATATCATATCAGCAAAGTAATATCACCACTGCAGTCTAAAAATGATACTGAAAGTCACAAGACTTAGACAAAATAGAATAAGCCTTCTATGACTTAGATGTATACCAACTACCTTGTGGACACCTGGTACCATTGCTTTGATTCTCCTATAACTAAATCATTTGAATTATAAATCTTAAATGCTCCTGTGGCAAACTGAACTTTGCCCAGCCAGACATGATTTTAGGATTAAGGCTCACAGGCCAGAAACCTTCAAAGTCTGACTACAGAACATGCACTCTAGTTCACTGAAGCTTATTCACAACTTCCCCACCACTCCTTTATCCAGGCAGAGCAACTCATCTTAAACAATATGGAGGTGAACACTATTAATCAGCAGGTAGTGTAAAGTCCTTTATTTCACCTAATCAGAAATCTATCAGATAGCAAACATACAAATGAGCAAGAATACATTTTATATAATCACTTTTCCATCTTCCATGCACAAAGAACAGTTTTAGAAATAACAGTTTGAGAAAGCAAATCAAAGAGAGACTAAAATAACTTTTTTACTTTTTGACAGATCACAACATAGCTCTACCAAACTGGTAGAACTAGAATAAGGCTTACAGGATATCAGCTACAGGATAATTCAGGGATGTCTGTGGAAAGTAATGGTGTGAGGAATATCTAGGTAGTTTCCTTGAAATTTGCATAATTATTATTACTATTTTTAATAATAATGAATCTGTTTATTACTGTTCAATTCCTATTTTAATTTCATAGCTCTGGTTGAGTTGCCTAATGCAGCAGAACTAATATGAAATACTCACATTTTTAGAGTTTTATCTACATATTCTTCACTTAAACTGGAATACTACAAATTTATTTAGATAAATGTCAGGCATTCCACGCTATTATTTTGGAAGTTGAAAAAGCATTAAGTTTATATAGGCATATGATAAATAATAAATTTAAAATGAGTTCAGCAATTCAATTAGCATTAATTCTCATCAAAGCTAGCTCTTTAGCTTTACATTGTATTGAAAGGTTTTCCCTTTTTGCCAACCATTTTAATCAAACTGCTCTTGCACTAATATAGAAGCGGTACAGATTAAGTTTGTCTTGACTTTGCTGTTCAATATGGGTAGATGACAAACAGCTTCTGCTTGACAGCATTCTTAATGTTACAGCTGCTACAGGTGTTACTGAGCCATTTGTTATTTTCTATAGCACTTTTAAATCACAAAATATTTGCTGTAGAATTTGTTTGAAGCTGATTTGTGACATACACAATACACAATTTCACACAACAAGAAATTTCAGAAGAGGCATGCTTACAACTCTCTGAGAATATTATTCATGTGATCAAAGGACTGTACTTGCTAGAAGTACAATTTCTTCTCCGTCACTGTAAAATTCATCATAGAGCCTTTCAATGAGTCTTTCATCTCAGTCAACTATTTAACTGACACTGGTATCTAAATATGTCTAGGCCTATGCTGTAATATCTGGTTAGACTTGACCATAACATACAATGATCATAACAGTAATTTCCATTAAATATAGAACCATCACTTTTAGGGAAAACTTCCCCATATTCATCACAAAGAACACAGATACATGTTCTAATGTGACACTTATCTACAAGAAGGGCAGGAAAGAGGATCTTGGGAACTGCAGATCTGTTAGTCTGACCTCAGTGCTGGGGAATTTGTTGTAGAATTAATTTTACATGGTGCCAGGGAAGTTGTTGCAGAATTAATTTTACACAATTTTAATGTAGCAGCAATATGGGATTTATTTTGTACTTTTATGGTAAACAAGAATCTTAGGTTGTATTGTTTTTAACAAGACTTAATAAACATTTAATCATCAGCCAATTTAACACAAAGATTTCAACAGAATCTGATACAATAGAAACAGTGACTTAGTCAAAGGTTCAAGAATGTCAGGGTTCACCTGAGACCTGGTTAATGAAACCAGCTGTGTGCTTCCAAAATTTCCCTTAGGGTGAATTACTCACCCTACTCCCTCATCGGTGTCTGTCCACAGACAAACTTGTTCCTCTAGAAGCTAGCTTTGAGATTCACTTCCCCCCAGGGGTACCCTGAGAAGCATCCCAGCTCAGGAGAGAGATCGAAGGTGCACCCTGCTTCAGTCCCTACAAAGTTCAAGGGGCTCTTCGTTTAGGACTTTCATAAGACCACAAGCCAAATGGCAGTTAGTACTTTTTCAGCAATCTCTGGAGAGGTCAGATAGACTTTTCTTTGGCCACTATATTTTTAAGTTAAAGTGACTGGCCCATAGTCAGACTGACATTCCTTATCATGTTCTGGAACTCTGAAGTGCAAGGAGCTGTCACATCAAGGCCTACTTTGGCTCATAAACCTGAGCAAGACTTATGTCAAGTGCAGGAGTAGAGTGTACTTACCACTCTCCACCCTGTGACTACAGTCAATTCACTTTATCCTCACAGTGTGGCGCTGCAGTTAACTCAGTGGGATGAATATATTGGTGAATGATTTATGTGTGTATGTGGGTGGCTTTAAGAATCATTAGTATGAGCTAAAGCACAGTGATTATTCCTTTGTTTTCACATGCCCATTTGTATAAACTGGAAATCTAAAGTGTTGTATAAATCAGAGATGTTCTTTCAGCAGCACAACTTGTCTAATCATCCTCCACACCTCATCCAAACCAGGACATATAAACCAATGGTTAACAGTAAATATAAAACAATCAAAGTAGAATCACAATAGGGTATAGAGTCAGGTTCAATACTTCTGTTGCCAAAGGAGATCATCCAAACAGGACTTCCTGTCCTTGATGTTCCCTTCCTTCCCTTTTGACTCTCCCCAACACTTGATGTATTTCTTCACTGTCATGATAGACTGTGGTAAGTCTTTTATCCTGTTCTCTATGCTTGTTGCAGGAGGCTCACCAGATCAGGACAGTGGAGGAGTCACTGGACTAGGGTCAAATTCATTCCAATATGTAGCGGTTGCATTTTGTGATACAGAATATAAGCAAAAGATATATTGTGTGTAATTATGGTGCACAGAAATTAAAATCACAACTGATGATTATAGAAAAGTTACATATGCATAAGTTAGAGTGATTGGTTACACTATAAACAACATCATGTATTAACAAAGATTTACATGATATTCACTTACATGCACATCCTTTCAACATATGTTTGACCACCATCTCAGAAATCTCATTGGGATGTATTTCAAAAGGACAAACATTTGTTTGGTGTTAAGAAAAATGTCTTGGGATTCGATGGTGTTACTCTTCTAAAATAAATACTTGTTGTTCCCATGCAATACACACATTAACATCAGCAGTTTGCCATTTGGGCATCTGTGTCCTAACGGATAGAGTATGTTAATCTATATACTAATATTTTATTAATAACAATATTATAATTATTATATTAATTATTATAATTATTTTTTAGATTTTAATTAATATATGAACCTTATATTAATACATGATATAATCCTAAGTGCAATTATTGGGTATATGCTATATATCAAAGTATTGCATATTGTTAGAGCAAAAGCTGTGGCCTTATTGTTGATGGAATCAAAAGTAAAATTGACCAAATACCATGAGGATTAGAATTTCCTTTCAAATTTGGTTCCATTCATTTGGTACTATCACAGCTCCATTGATTTTTGTCCGTATGCTTCATTTCCATGCATGACCACAGTTGAGGGTTTCAAGTTTATTATTAGAATTTAATCTCATACAGCTACTCTTAAGATTTTCTAAGAGTTGTAGTACTATTAGCATCTGGGACAGGAGTATGAATGCAGCATTTCTGTTTGCCAACCTGTGTGGTGCTGTAAGAGAAAATAGAGATTAATTTCATTGGGAAGTTCCAAACATTCTACCCTGTTAAAAAGAAAGATAAATTCATTATGCATTAATTTTATGTTTAGCTTTTCCTGTTAGGTAGGTCACTAAGTTCATGTTGGTTTAGCTTAAGTTTTAACTTATCTCTTTTAAAAGGTGTTTTTAAACTGTATTTAGTAATAATTGCCAACTTTTTTTTTTTTTCTCCAGATTGCGAGTCTATTTATTTCCTAGCTTAATGTTTCCATTACTGAGCTATTTGCTTCATTCTGTGCTGCTAAAATAAAAAGAGATATTTTAAAATTAAATGGTCTATTAGTTTTCATAGGTTGCTTTTGCATTTTATTCACTCATTTGGCTACTCAGATTGAAGATAAAAATCCTTTCATTCTTTCAAAATTTAATTGTTGTGTTTCTTAAATTCAGTTATGTTAGGTGTGCAGCTTCTGCTTCTGCTGCTGTTTCTGTTTCCCTCACACTTTTAAGGGGAGTTCCTTTACTGTTATTTTTTGTTGGCATAATTTCACATTTTTATGGAGTACGATTGTTTTAAAATTCAGTATGAATAATTACAGCTTGAATAAATGTGGTTGAGAGAAATCATTTGTTATTTTTACAAATTCACTATTATTTTAGAAATTACAACCTAAGGATGGTGGAATTCCATCCTTAGATAGTGCAGGGACAGTGCAAAAATATACATACCATAGCCTTCTTAACAGCTGCAGAAGGTCATGGAGCGAATGCTGAAATTGGAAATACCTGGACAAGAGCTTGTACATATCAATATCCAAAGGATGGGATTCATCTCATAAAGCATCTTTGTGGAGACTGAGCTGAGGAGCTGACTCTTTTTTAGAAGCCAACAGAGAAAAGCAGAGGCACAGTTATTTTGGTCTACTTAAGTTATTCTGTCTTTTTGTTGCCATGTTTGTAATAGACTGTTGTCAAACATGGTAATTCAAAGAAAGGTCTTGCAGGTGAATAACTTTCACCTCTTATATGAAATCCTTGGAAAAAGACTCCTCCTGTAAGACTAACCTTTGCCTCTATGCTCCATCAAAAATTGTCACCAGGAGAATTGAAACATTCTATTTTGAAGACGAGTTCCATTTTGTACATGACAAAAATTATAGAAAAACTTATATCAAAACTAAAATCTTGTGTGAAAATATGTATCATTCTGACAATACATTCTTAAATTACTAACCTCTCTATTGTTGGTATTAACACTGAGTAAAAAGAGACTCCTTTTCTTCCTCCAGGAACAAAACATAAAAATTAAGGGTTTTGCACTAGGTTTGCAAGAATATAAACAGAAAGTTGTTCCAAATATGAGAAGTACTGTAAAATATGACTTATAGTATATAACTAGAGAATTTTACCTTTCAAACCAAACAAGCAAGCATACGGAGAAGTAGCCAGTCACACAGTAGATATAACACTTGTTTAATTTTGGAATTTATATATACATATATATATATGTTTGATTTTCTATGCCTTGTACTTCCATTGAAATACTCTCAAAATACAAGCTTTTCTACATGAAATTATTGCTCTTAGCAATTGCTACCTGGCAATTTGGTACTTTAACTTTAAAAAGTCACAGATAAGCTCAAATTATTTTGTACTTTGTTCTGCCAGTGTTATAACAGACGAAACCGGATTTCATTGGTTTGTGTCTTGTAGTTTGATATGACCATTGAGAGTGATACATACTCTAATCTTTTCCATTTTGGTCAAGCAAATACTAAATCAAGTCCCTGTTGTTTAGGATGACACTGGGCTTCTTGCAAGAACATTTACTACTCAGGACTTATTCTACATTCTTAAAAATATGAAACCTTGGCTCTTTTAAAGGCAAAATTTATGTGGTCAGATATCATACAAAAAATAATAAATAAATAAATAAATAAAGTAAAACTCATTGACGTTAATTATAAGGATAAGTTAGAAAATTTATTCTGTAACAACCTTTCAATTAGTTTATTATTATTATATCAATTATATCATCTAATGTACAAGTTCCTTTTAATTCAGAATTTTAATAACATAATCTTGCATATACTTGCATGCATGAACAGATATATCTTTCTGTGTGCTTGTTTTTAATACTACATGTACAGTAAACTCTGCTCTCTTTAAAGGCAATTGATCATCTTTAATCCGTTGTGACATCTAATAGAAAAGCCTAAGGAAGATATACAACTTGGTAGATATTGTCACGTTCACAATGTGGAACAAAGGGCAAACATGATACTGAAATTCAGTAGTGGAAGGAGAAAGAAGACTGATGCAGAAACTAATCAAAAAACGAAATGTTTATTTGTGAAAATACTAACAACAATTATTGCAAGAAGACACATTACTATCATGTAGTAACTATCCATGTAACTAACCATGTAGTAACTATCCTATCTATATAACAAGCTTATTTTATTCTGTTCTGTGAATTTTGCTTTTTGGAATGTCAGTGGTAAAATTATTATTTCACTAAATTTGAAGGATTTTAGGAACATCTTAAAAGCAAGCCATGGCTTGTAGAACTTCTGTTAAATGGAAATCTGCTCCATCTCACTTTTTTTTCCATTTTTTTTTTTTTTTTTTTTTTTTTTCTCAGACTATGACTTCAAAAAACAAGAACCATGTTTCCTTTTTTTTTTTTGCATATTCAAGATTTTCCAGGGATGTGAAGAAACTTCATTATAAAAGGCAGCTGTATGAAATACTAACAAAACTTTTGTAGGGATGCATCTGAGGTTAAAGACCTCAAGGGTCTGTTTGCTTTCCTCCTTTTCTGAGAGTCATAACATGTACAATCATACTTATCAAGCTTAGGAATATAAATATGTATATAACCTCTCTCAGTTATATATAACTTCCCGTGCTATTTGCATAGTTCATCCAGACATACTGCTCTATTACATCTGTTTTTGAGGAAGATTAATTACACGCATGAACCACATCCGGATGAAAAGGTTTAATCTAATTAACAATTTCCTTTAATCCTAAATCTCCTTTCTAGTAGAGATTTTATCAGTTGTTATTTTAACTACTTAGAACAGATTCACTAGTTTTACTTCAGAATCAACATTTTCTTTTCAACTCTGTATGTTTGAACTCTAAAGTAGAAAATACAGAGCAACTTTTTCCCTCTTTTTAAAGCACTGGAATGACATTTTAGAGGTCTCAGTATACACAGAGCCCTGATTTCCTAGCATAAGCTTTGTTCTAATATATGCAAAGATAGCATGGGAGATAAATTTCTCAAGCTCAAAGCACATTGGCACACACAAAGACACACACAAACCTTTATCAATGTATGATAACTTTAAAAAACATAAACTAATCCTCATTTCCCCCAAATCCTGAATTTTTATAGTTTTTGGACTCTTACTGCATGACATTTTTTTAAAACAGCAACATTTTTGAACATTTTTTACACTGTTTATGCAGCTTCTTTGGAAGGTCTGTTCTCCCGTGTCCCCTTCTGGACTGAATTGCTCCTCTGATCTCAACTTTCTTATTCAAACTTGGTTACATTTAGAAACATTCTCAGTAACTATATTTGAAAACTATTTGCATATAAATATGATCTATTAAACTAAAGTTGTTTAGTCTAAGAATCTAACCACGTTTAAAATTCTGTATGGGAATAACTCTGGTGCTTTCTTTCCTACATTTCTTCCCTAAGAGAAATACATTACCTATGGGAAAAAAATATTTTACATCTAATACATAAATACATGAAACAAATGCAAATGCAAATGAATTTCTTCTATTTGCTACATATTTTCTTTACTTGTCTACTTTATTATGCCCCTGTGCAAAAGTCCATCAAACCCACAAACTGAGGAAACTACATGATCAACTAATGACACCTTTTGTTCTCACAGCATAGAAGGCCAAAAGCCTCCTGGACTGCATGAAGATCATGTCCATCAAGTCAAATGAGGTAATCCTCCCTCTGCTCAGCACTGGTAAGGCCTGATGCCAAGCTTCGCAGTATGAGAGAAACAGGGACTCACTGGAGAGAGTCCAGTAAAGGGCAACAAAAATGATTAAAGGACTGGGACTGGATGTCATATAGGCTGGGAGAATTGGGACTGCTTTGCCTGGAACAAAGAAGGCCCAGGCAGATCTGATCCACGTATACAGATGTGTGATGGAGGAGTAAATAAGTGGGAGACAGTGGTGCCAGTGACAATGCAGGAGGTGATGGGCACAAACTGAAATATGGGAAACCCTGTTTAAAGATAAGAAAATATAAGAAAAATAAGAAAATACTTTTCTAATGTAAGTGTAGTTGAACACTGGAACCGTTTGTCCAAGTAGGTTGTGGGGTCTCCTTCTATGGAGGTATTCAAAACCCAGCTGGACACAACCCTGTGCAACCTTCTCTGGCTGATCTTACTCAAGATGGAGATTGGACTAGATGATCTCCATTAGTGCCTTCCAAACTCAGCTGTTCTCTGATTCTGTAATTACTGCAAAATGGAGGAGAAAACAGTCTTTTACAAAAGAAACAAACACAGTCACAGCTAGAATGGCATTGAAGTGTATCAAATGCACTAATATACATGTATATGCTTGAAGACATTGCATTTTGTTCTCACAATTACCTACTATTGCAATGGATTTGGCAGGATGTTTTCATTTTGATTTGAAGTGGGATTCTATAGCAGATGTATACATGTATGTTCAAGTCAGTTTCAAGTCAAAACAAATTCCACTCCATTTTTAAAAACAAAGAGTGCTCTCATGCTTATTGTCCCATACTTCACAATACTGAACGCTTTCTATGGAGATGCCCTGGTCAGTTTGAGAAACAAGAGAAAGAAACATTGCCACTTGTATGCCTCATTCACAGCTGTTAATTTATTGAAATGGCCATTTAAGGCATGAGTGATCACATAAGGAAGATTTATTACATGCTATAGATTTCCAGAATTTGTCTCTGCATTTGATATTACTTTATTCTATATTCACAAGGGGAAAAAGTTTAAGTCTAGTAGGAAAAGCACATGCACCGTCATATTTTCAAAATTCCTCAGGCTTAGTACATTTTCCACAAAGCAAATAGTTATATTAATAACAGTAATATTTTATTACTAGTTCAAGTGATCCAATTTAATGCACTTGTTATTTCTGACAGTGAGACTTTTGAGCAGTAACCTTAACCACTGAAAGTGATTAGACATGCTGTATATAAGAATTGTTATTACTAAGATCTTTTTTTGGGGGGGGAAATAAAAAAAAAAAAAAAAGAAACAACAACAAAAAAAGCATATCTTTCATTCCCAATAACTAAGTTAAATACAGCAATTAACATGTTATCTGGCATATCATCTTTTCTAAATAGGTAAACTCATCACTGTGCATTTTAAGCTTCAAGATTAATGCATTCCAAGAACACACTGAAGAATAAAGGTACTTCATGCCTGTCTGATTTTAGGCATCTTCCCATCAACCTAAAGTGTAATCCCCTGGAGTGATTATGGGTGAATAATTTAGAAAAGTGCACAATGCCTGAGGTTTATAGGCATAATGTAATCCAATATTTGTTCAGTGGCATGTCCATGACACTCCAGATAGACTGTAATGATATTGCTGAGGGCAGAGTAGATAGTTCACATGTATATAGACTTATTTTTCACTTGAGAGACTTGTCTTTTCTTTGTAAAACAAGGAGAGCACCATAATGACTAAAACCTCATTCCAGGAATGCATTAAAAATCAATGCATTTGGTGATTAAAAATCAATCACCAAAATGTAATGTAATAAAAACAAACAAACAAACAAACAAACAAAAAACAATTATGGAATGTGAAAGAACAACTGGGAAGAAAAGAAACAAACCAAAACCAAAACAAACAAAAATGGCAAACAAGCAAACAACAATGAAAAAGTCTAACAGATTAAGTTCAGTTTTCAACATCTGTGTCATTTAGAAGCTTATATGACATTGACTTCTAGCAATGGGGTTCAACTGCTCAAGTCTCCTTTGAAAGTGATGTGATCATAGAATTATAGAATGGCTTGGGCTGGAAGGGACTTGAAAGATCCAACACCCTTGCCATATGCAAGGTTGCCACTCATTAGAACACATTGGCCAAGTCCCCATCTTACTTGGCTTTGAACACCTCCAGGGATGGTGCATCCACAACTTCTCTGGGAAACCTGTTCCAGTGAAACCTGTTCCTTAGAGTGAAGAATTTCTTCCTAATGCCTTCCTAAATCTAACTTCTTTTAGTTTAAGACCATTAAACTGCTATGATCTCCTATGTTGCATAGGTAGCATATCATGTATTGTTAATTTCTGACAGAATGGTACACAATGATATTGTGTTATCACTGTCACCCTAGAAATAGCTGGTTTCTTTTCCTTTCTCCCCTAGACCTCTGTGTTTGTAGAAAAACATCTATTCCCATAGAGAGTATAATATTTCATTTGAGAAAAATTCATTGAGAATTTCATCTCTAAAGATTCCTGAGACACTAAAATAAATCACAGTATTTTGTGAATCCGTAGGAAATTAGTATAAAAGGGTCTCAGCACAGTCAAAAAGGAAATCTATGCTTGTAAGTTTACAATCTAGAACATCTGTGATGATTGATGTTCTCCAATTCTATTTAATGTCTAGATCAAAATTTCTTCTGTGTAAAGCACTCAAGTTTTTGTTACACCCTGCCAAGCATTTTGCCAAGAATAAAATTCTATATCAAAAATCTTTAAAAAGATTTATTTTCCCTATTGTTCCACTATGTTGGCTCATTTTGCTGTACTTACTTGTCCCTTAGTTGAACTGGAAAAGTTAATCTAGCACACAAATATAAAGAAAAATACTTTGAGTGTAATTATACAATCAATAGGTTAATTCTAGGGAAGAAGTAAAAGAAAAACTCTCAAATACAAATGTCTATAGTTCTGGTTTGTCAGGAACAAAACATGAAAATTATCTCCATCGTGATAAAAATGAAATTTTATAATAGGAATTGTGTCCTATTTCTAATGGAATAAACTGTAATGAAAACAATTAAAATATATAAGTGTAAGCTAGATGTCAAATCCATAGTCTTGTGATAAAGTAAATTCAGAACAGTACGTTAATTTTTTAAATTTGCATGGGTAATTTTAGTCTACATTTCAGACATTGATAATATTTCACTGTCTATTTGCATTTGACAATTCTGCATGTTAGGATCATAGATTCATCTTCCATAAGTCATCTTCCAAATCACAAGTTCCAGCAATATTCACAGGAAATAAATTAATTTAGCTTCTTCTTTTTAAGGCTGACCCTAAAATCTGGATTCAGGTTAGGATTTCCATACCTGCTCCAAATTTTGCACACATGATGATGTAGTATTTATCTAGAGATTCTTATTTAGCTTTTCATATAATTTAGCATTTCTGTTGAAAGTTTCCTTTGGTTTCCTTTACCATTATCTTTAAAATTATGATTAAAATTATTACTTATCTTTGGTTTGTGCTGTCAATTATAATCTTGGAAAGACAAGATATTGAAAGACAAGGCTGGTTGGTATTATCTTTGTACTATTATTTCAGAATTATTTATTTCTTACTAAAGGTCTGTTATGACAACATGCTTAAATTGATTTGTTTATTATTCTTGCATATTTGCGTTGTTGATCTTAATAAAATTTTAGAAAAATTAATAACATTTACAGATATTCCCAAGGTGTTAATTACATGTTAACAATGAGATATGGACTATGTTGTTTTATTCCTACATGTAGAGTACATATTTATCACAGTAAAATATCATTATATCAAAACCTTTGCTTGTATAAGAACAGAATCAACTGAAAGACAGATCTGGTCTTCCTTATCCACAACGTATGGTGCCTTATGAATTTACTTTTAATTCAGGATATGGTAAAGAATCAGTGCTATACTTATACGTATGTTTTTCTGATGTTTTAATATATTATATTTATTCAATCTCCATAGAAGCTATGAGTGACTACAAGAAAAGACTAAGGTGGTCCTTCTGGAGCCAAAAAAAATTAAAAGTATTCTTCATGAACTGTGTCTTTGCGATTTCCAGTTTCACATCCCTAATTTTAATATATATTTATAAAGTTTATTTCAAGCATTTTTTTTTTCACTTTGTTTTATCCATATGAGAAAACAGATGATAATATATTCCCTTTTCTACATCACATCATTTTTTTTCCTTCTCTTCTTTGGATGGTCTTCAGCTATATTCTATTGAAAAAGATAATTTTTGAACTGTCATCATCTCATCTGACTCTCTTCAGAAATTTTAATCAGCACAAGCAATTCCTAGTATAATAATAACATCCACCATTATAAAGGGAATCTCATACTGGATTTCCTATTTTTGCTTTTAGAGTCTGATGAAGGAGAAATAACTCCACAGCAGTGTCTGCTGATGAGCATTTTATTAATTTTGTGTACTATCACTCTACTCAGTAGAACTACCAAGTTTATTCCACCACATAGCTGAACTCTGTACAACACACACATTGAGGAACACCCTATTCCACTATCTCAGTCCCAAACCCCATGCAGTCTTTTCCTAATAGCTGCCATCAACCAAAAGAAGCAGAACCACACAGGCAACCAGCCCAGCATAGTTTGGCTTTTCATCCACAATATTTCTGTGAAAAAGAGGACAAGGGAGGATGCTAAATCCTGGAATCCTGGCCTGGCACCAAGAAATGAGAAATGAGCTACAGGTCAGGATGTTTCTCTCTGGCTTTGTCAAGCCAGATGCAAGACTGCTCTTTTTGTTTGTTTGTTTGTTTTTTGTTAGCAAAACCCAAGTGGGAGAGGACAGAAGGACAGAGCTCTGGAGAGTTGCCCTAGTCCATCCTCTGTGAGGATGAATTCAAAGTTCAGATCCAAAGCCAGCACTCTTGCTATGGAGAGTAGTGCGTTGCACCTTAATGACAATGTGCAACATTGGTTGGATGCATAGTGGCTCTTTTAGTATCCCACTGTATTCAAAAGAAAGCTATGTCCCCCCAAAGCAGGTCCACTATAATTTAGTTACTTTATGAAGAAAACAAATGCAAAATACCTTAATTGTCTTAAAGAAACCTTTTTAAACCTGCTTAAAGGCTTCAGCTATATGCAGCTGTAAGTGGGCAGGGTAGAATATATAAAGATAGAAACTGTGTGTACCAGTCTGTACAGTTGCAGATCCTTAGAAGTGTCTGACAACAGTTACTTATTTATCAAAGGTATGACTAATGAGTATGAGGGTTGAGTATGGATTTATGAAAACATGTGTTGATCTTTCTCTTGAGTAATGTTTGCCCAAGACAACTAATCTAAAGATCATGTGGCAACATTTCAGTCATTTTCAGATACAAAGTAAACTAGAGACCAGAAAGCTAATTTACCCACTGTCTGTGTTATTTCTGTGATCATCTGTTGTGTTTTAAACATAAAAATTTTGATTTATTCCAATTTACACCTTCTGGGCCACGAATTTTAAAACAGTAAAACTCTTGCTTCATTGACAGATCAGCTTATAACCCATACAATGCAGAGGACCAAAGTACGCTTTCGAAACACATAATTTAAAACACAAAACCAAAACACATACACACAAACAACAACAACAGAAACAGAACAAAACAAAACAAAAACACCTCTTTGACCGATATCAGGCACAAACAACTTTCAAATACTTTGTCATTCTAATTTATTTTGAACTTGGATGTATTTTTTTTTTCCTTTTGATTGTTTTCTAGCTCTTTTTTTAACATTTATATGCTACAGTATCAGACAGCTATCTCTTACACGTGTCAGGTCATCACTCATAGGAAAAAAATAACAACCATAGGAAACATTTTCTGAAGTTTTGTTAACTCAGAAATAGAAAATAAAAATCTATTATCTATAATGTGATTTGTATAGCACAGAGTAGGATACTATATATTTTCTGGTAAGATCTATGAATGACTGCACCACATTACTATGCCTGTTTATATGTATACATAGACACAAATATTTCCTCACAAATATGCAGAAATTTAATGGGAAAAACTATTAATTTAAAACTATTAATTATTATTAGGTCCACATTAGGAGTGGAAAAATGAATGCATATTATTCTGTGCAGCTACATAACTTCTTTCTTTGTACAATGCATTGTATTAAATCTTTGATTCAACCTTCTGATCTTTAGTGTTATAAATTTTTGAGCAAGATACAGAAGAAACTTGGCCAGAAACTTAATTAGTCAAGATGTTTAATCAAAGAATACAGTAGCCTAGTTCAGAATTTAAACAGCCTCAAACCTAAAACATGGAGTTCAGCAAAGACTGATCCTCTGTCTTTATTGCTTTTAATGTGTTTTTTATTGCAAGATGTGTTTTTGTTGTTTCTTTATTTTATTCAATGTCATAATAGCAATGTTAAAAATAAATTTAAAAACTACAAACCAAAACAGCTACCTCAAAGTCAACGAAAGATGAAAGAACAAAGGAGAATTAAACACAGATCAGCCTGAAGAGCACCCAAGCCAATTTATAATTCACACTAAGAGTAAATGAGCTGTAGACACACTGCTCTCAGGTCTAATGAATGAACTCAGTGATTTCCTGCTGTACTGCCTGTTCAGAAGCTTTCAATTCTTTCATTCTCATGTCATGGGTATCATTCTCAGAATTCAAAAAACTGAAATCTGGACTCAAATCCTGGCTGACACTCAGGCATCTGACTTGTGTTGGTAATCCTGCTCTGCTGTCCATCCTGTGCAGGAAGGTCTGTCCAATCTTAGGCTCATCACCTGGAACCCATTAAGGTCCCTTGCAGTGCAAGTGCCCTGCTTTCCTGGGGGACTTCAATGCTAGGCTGCTGTGTGGCTCTTTTCAAGAGGAAAGAAAATGGGTCACCTGACAAAACAACAGGCACAGAATGTGCCTCTATTACCTTTCCAATCTCTTTCACATACTGTAAAATGCATAGCCTTTGCTCCACATGTCTTTGCTGAAATCTATCTTTCTCCTCCTTTTGTTTTTTGAAAAGATGGGGGATGTAAGAATCGGTGACCATCATATTTACCATGCCCCCACCACCATGAAGAAATCAGATTTTATGGTATGCTGCCTTATCAAATGATTTCTTGAGAAAGAGGGAAAAATGCTCATGAAAATAGAAACACAGCCAAATATAAAAACAGAATCTTTGACACACACATACTAGACCCCATGCAGCTCTGTAATAGCAATCGTCTCTATTTCTGATTGTTCCCCTTTCCCTTGGTACTCAATCTGAAAGTCCAATTTGCCAGAATAATGTATCTGGTGTGAGAGACAATTTCTACGATTGAAGTAACTGTTTCCTAGCAACCAGAGATGCTCTAGGAAAAGGTTTCATTTTCCCCCTATACCCACTGAGATACAGAATAATTGTCAAGATAATTATAACACATTTGTGATGCTTTTCATAGTTTTTATAAAATTATTTATAGGACTACTCAATAAAATGGAATTGTTAATTGACCATAGCAATGAGGATCCATGCTTGACTTACAGATAGCCACTAGAAATCAGAATGCAATACAGTTACAGTTGACCAGCGTTACAGATTTCTACCCTAGTAAACACATTGTTATTTTTTATTTGTATCACTGTAATAGTGAGAGATAGTCTCAAGTCCTTACTCTCCCCTCCTCTGAGGTCATGGTGCTGTGGTACCAGACACTGCATGCACACAGACATGCAGAAAGACAGCTTGTGACTTGAAAACCTGGCTATAGAAATACACAAACTATAGAAAGCATATGCACACACACACAAACACACACACACGGAGAATCTTGTCCTTCTCAGCATGTAGAGAGGGAACTGAGCAGATTGCTGAGGGTCTAGGAACCAGGTGCTCTCAGACACAAATTTAAAAGGTGGCTTAGAAAGCTTCATAATTCTCAATCTCACTGTTGGAAGACAAGCCACTGTTGGAAGACTGTGGTTCCAAGACACTGTAAGCTGATTTTAACCTTTTTAACCTTTTAATCTGCTACCCTTCCTTTGCTCTGAAGGGAAGAATGCTCTCTTCCCCATCTCTTGCAATCATGTGGCTGTGTGATAAACTGGTTTGAGGAATTGAGCTGGTAGACAACTACAGCAAAAGAGAGCAAATATATTCAGTTAGGTCGGCACAGCAATCTAAATAACTGCACTATTAATGGTGACAAAGAGATGAGGCTGGGATGCCTTACACGAAGATAAGGAGAAAGCAGGCAGGTCCACCCTTTTAAATAGCTGCCCAGTGTTATAGCTGAAGTGTACCGTGAAAATCGTTTTACAGAGGAAACCTTGTAGCTTTCAGATCTGCAATTTTGTACTCTGAGGTGTCTACGATTACAGATCTGCTGTATCAGCAGTTGAGAGACATCTTAAAGTCATTTCAGA
This sequence comes from Aythya fuligula, assembly GCF_009819795.1. Lineage (NCBI taxonomy): Eukaryota > Metazoa > Chordata > Aves > Anseriformes > Anatidae > Aythya > Aythya fuligula. The sequence continues at coordinate 100,928,301 of NC_045559.1, forward strand.
TGATGAAGTGGAAAGCAATTCTACATTCCCTCTTGTTGTCATTCCGTGTTTTCAACACGGAAGCCAGTATAAAAAAAAAAAAAAACAAAAAAAAAAAACATTAAAACATATTTCTGCAGTTCTTTCAAAAAAGCAAAACAAAAACAAACAAACAATAATAACAAAGAAAGGAATAGAAACAGAGACAAGATGAAAAATGCAAAATCTCATGAGCAAGTCATAAATTTACAGAACACACCATTAGCCTTCAGTAGTAGCCATGGTGGAACTGCCATTAGCAGATGAGAAAAAGAATGATTCCCACTGTTGAAATGATAAAGATGCATATTACATTACTAGCCCATAGCTTTGAAAAGTTGTTACAATTCAGATTTATCTACATAAAGGTGTTTTATTGTTACAGCCAATAGCGTGGGACCTCTTTATTGTGAAACGAATTGTTCCTAATACCAATCTTTTCTTATTTTTCAGTCAGTGCAAATCTCCAGAATTAAACTAACATAAAGAGTTCTCATCCTCAGTCTTCTGGATATTTACTTTTTCAGATGGTTATGACTGTCCGTGGAAGACAAAAACTTATAACAGGGTTGCTGCATCAATATCTTTTACTTACAGAAAATTAGTTGACTTTCATGTTTCAACCATTTTACCACCTTATGCCTTCCAAACACTTCTATTATGATTAGATCTTGAAACAGTGCATTACTGAATTATAGTTTCTCTCTAGTTTGTGTGCCAAAATGGCCCTGGGCTCTGGTCTCCCAGGTAGCTGTAATATCCTTTTGTAAACCTTCCATGAATGATTATGGTAACTCTTGCTTGCAGCAGTTCCCTCTAACATTTTTTCCACCCACCTGTCTGTTTTTTTTCCTTTTTTTTTTTTTTTTCCTCCTGATTTTCAATTCCCTATTTTACCTCATACCCTACAACCTAACAGGCTGTCACAATACACTTCTTTTCCCCTGCTGTCTGTTTCTCTATGTAGTGTCAGTGAAACAGTATGATTTTCAAACCTCCCAAGTGATTTTGTGCTAAAAACATCAGTACTAAGCATCTACAAAAATCAAAATGACATAAGAAAAATCATTTTAGGTACAGCTTATGTGCTGCTTTTCATATGAATGGCACTTTAAAAATGTAACTATTGTTCTTTCTTTCATGAACTCCTGTAACAAATCAAGTGTTTCAAAGAGGTAAAATTGGTGCTCAAAGTAAGATCAGTCTTCTAAAACATGATAAGTGTTTTATAAGTCTAATAGTGTTTATCTTTTAGTTAATAAGATTAAATGGAAAAAAATAATGATTTAACAGTACATGTAGGTACAAACCTAATACAACCATGTGGACAAACTCAAGCTAAAAAATGGCATTCAGTATCAGCATTAAAAGAAAATTTGGGGGGAAAATGAGAAAGAGGCGGTGGTCGTGCAAATATTGATTAATTGCTAATAAAGTATAGCATCTCTCTGAGCTGAGTTGGCTTTGTAATAACAGTAGATTGTTATTACACTAGATCCACACCACAACTTAGTGGGGCTGATCTCACTCTTAAGAGACCTACCACTGGAATTGTCCCAAAATGCTGAAATAGCTCAAACTTCTAATGTTCAGATTCAGTAAATAAATAGAAGACACTGGCTGCTTATTTTAGTAACTGGCTGAGTATTGTCTTATGTGTCCTCAAAGCACTTTACCAATGCATGTTACAGGAATCACTTCACTTCAATTACACGTGAAAACAATCCTTTCCAAAATAGAACACTGCAACAGTTAACACCAGAAAGCACTGATCCAAAACACTTCCAGTATCAGTGGTGAAAATTATCTTCCACGGTCAAGAGTATCTATAGACAGAGTATTTATGTGGATAACAACTCAGTCTTAACAAGGACACCCACAATAATATTAAGGCTTATGGAATATGATATGTGCAAACAACGATTCTCAAACAGAAGTTTAGATTTTAAGTAGCAAAAAAATAATAGCTTTAGTTACTATACACATACCTTAAAAATCCAAGATAACATTCACAGTGGGTTTTTGTTTTTGAATTAATGACTCAATCTGATTTTCCCTCTATTTCAAAAACTATCTGCCTGTATGAAGTTGTAACTTAAGCAGTTAGAACAGTTGCTTTCTGGGCTTCTATGTAAGACCTATTTTATTTAGTCAGATTGACTGCTGACTTCTCTTAATTTACCTTGTTAATGTAGATTACATGCTTTTATCACAAACAAAGGAACAAGTCTGGAAGTTCTTATCTAAGCAAAACTCCCCTCTAAATTAACCATATTATTACTTTATAAAATGCTCATTCATTCTTATGGAATCTGTTCTACCAACTTATCACTGCTCCCAAAAATTAAATTGTTGAAGGTTTTCAGTGGTCTCGTAAAACATGATCGATAAAGTAAGCAGTTAACTGAGTTTACTGCATTGGAAATTTCACTTGCATGTAGACTATAGAAATAGATTTTGCTTTCCTGTGTTGCACAAATATCCATTTGGTTTTGAAGAAAGATTATTTGAATGCCAGATTATCAGTGTAAAACTATATATTCCTTTCTCTTTCACTGACTTACTTCTATGCAAACAAGAAAAGCCTCTTTTTTAACTACTGTACCTTGTGTACTCATATACAATGTGTATAATACATTTACTATCCCATCCATTAGGATTAGGAGGACAGTGGTGAAATATCAGCAGGTGACATTTTTTTATCAAGTTTTTACTCCAGGGGCTTGATCACATAAATGGAAAGTTGTCTTTTTCTTCCAAATATTATCAGGAAGATCAGTTATTATTCTTTTTCTTCCTTGAAAATGATGCACGTGTTTTAGTTTTGTACAGAGGGAAGTCATTCTCATTATCTGAAGTCTCTTCTCACCTCCCTATCCCTATACCAAGAAAACTGCACTGGGAACAGACTGCTTTCAGTGTCACTGTTTTCAGATCACTGAAAAGTTTTGTTCTATGAATCTAAATATTATTAAACCATTAAACACTAGTAGGTTCAGTGTACCATGAAAAATGCCATTCAGTGCTGCTAACTCATAGGCCTCAACTACACTGCAGAAAACTGCTGACTTTAGTAGAAGGTAACCATGAAATGTTAATCCTCTCTTTTTTTTTTTTTTTTTTCCTATTTATTTTCCTTATTTTTCTACTTCCTACGTTAAGAGCGAGTCTAATAAACATACATATTTAAATTCCTTGGGACACACACACACACAAAACACACATAGGCTTAAAAATAGAGAGAGTAAATATTCACAGAATTAGGCAGTCGAAATTGTAAATGTGTCCCAGGGCATCCGGGGTTTTCAGCATCTCCAGAAGAGAGAATGATGGTCTCCATCTTGCAGCCACTGCCCCTTAGCATAGTTAAATGAGTAAAAGGAGATCAGTGAAAAAGAAGTTTGAATTCACATATGTACAGCCAAGGGCAAACATATAACATTTCTTCACCACATGGGATGAAGCTATTTTCCTGTGTTTGAATTTCCCTCTTGCACATATAGAGGTACTACTTTCAAGGGGTGTTATAACTCTAGTTTGTTCGACTGATCTGGAAATGTATTCACAGTAAGGTCATATAAAACAACTCGTACCTGCTCATAGACAGGTTCAAGGTCCAGGGTTTAAGTTATTTAAATAGCTTTATGAAAGCAATATGTGTTTATGTAATAAAAGTAGAAGCAATTGGTCAAGAAGGAATAAGGAGGTGAATATGTCACCTGCAATTAATAAGACATTTTTTTGGGGGAAAAAATGACCTTAGGAAAAATGGGGGCACAGAGGGAAGATATCAGAGTTTTTGGTTTTGTCTCACCCTCCAACTCTATTTTAAATGACAAAAAAAAAAAAAAAAAAAAAAAAAAAAAAGAATTTTCCACAAGTTGAGCCTGTTTTGTCTGTGACAGTAATTGGTAAGTAATTTCCCTGTCTCTATCTCAGCCCATGAGACTTTTCATTTCATCCTATTTTCCTCATTTGCCTTGTTAAGGAGGGGCTGTGAGACAGAGATTGTCTGGGTGTCTGGCAGCTGGCCAGTGTTAACCCAAAGCAGCATCATAGCTGTTTGGACAGTAGTATTATGGGCCAACTTGTGTTACTTTACTATTTTCTAAAATAGGAGATGGCTATTTCTACAAAAGATAATTATATCTTTCACAGGGTTAAATCACTGCTCTGGTTGTCTGCAAGTTGGAGCTCTTTAAGACTGACTTTCTCGTTTCCACCATCTGGAACTTCTTAAAAGATCCAGATGATTGATATATAAATGACAAGAGTGGTTTGACAGAATTATTGACTCATAATCTAGATTTAATAAAATGATAATTTTGTTTAGTTGCAGTATTGGATTGAAATTTTTCAGTTATAAAGGCAGAAAGAAAGCCATCGTTTTATGTGATGAAGACTTAAATTAACACATCTATAAAACTGCAGTTTATAAAGGTAGCTACATAAATCATTAGTGCTGGAAATTTGCTGAAATATCAAATTAAAACTCGTCAGTACCTTAAAAGATCTGTATCATGTACTCTGATCCATGGTAGTACCAAAATGGATGAGATATAAAATTTTCTTCTATGCAGTCAGAATGAAGCTTGACAGCTTCAACCACATATTCTTAAGGTGCAGGATGTTCCCAGCAGTGTGCATTCAGGAAGTAATTAGGGAAATGTCTCAGAGCACCAGTTTGCCTGAGCTAGGGAAGCAAGATATAAAGCCAATAGCTCTTGAAATATGGTTGCTGCACTGTCAAATCAGAACAAAATCAAATCCCACAAAATATTCACACCTCTTCATCTTAAGCATTGGAAACCAGAGTGGAAGAAAGAAGGAGGAAAAGAGAGATTAGGGAATTATCTGAAAATAGCAGAGTAAACCATAAAGTCCTAAAACTCCTTGAGGCTCTGCCTAAAATGGGCTTGAGGCTCTGGCTACATGGGATAGCAGCAATGCTTAGGCAGATATGTTGAGCTCTCAGGGAGAATACATTACTAGTTTCCTTCCACATAAAACTACAGATGGTTCTAACTAGAATGTGTTCCTTCAACTTCTCTTGCTTCTTCTCAATTGTCATTCTTTCGTTTTCTCTCTCTGAACATATATTTAAGAGTGTTTTGCAATGCAGGAAACACGACAAAATACCCATAGTGAAGTCAGCAATCCCAAGAATGCATAGTTCTACAGACAAACTTGGTAGGAACCCCTAACTTATCATAAAGTCAGTGAAATTTAATTCACTGAAAGAAATCAAGAAAGAATTTTTGCAAGGAAGACTTACATAACTTATTAGAGTTAAAAAGTGAGATCTTTCCTTGAGAATATATTCAAAAAGATGAAATACTGGATACACACAATATTCCTAAACAATGCCACTTTGTAGCTATATGACATAATGTCTACATTAACTGGTGTATATTCTCCCCTGCCAAAGGTAAAATACTTCTCCTTTGCACATCTTTGAGTTTCATCTTCAATGAAAAGGATTTTTCATATCAAAATGGCTGGCCAATACCTATATGTTTTCTATAAACATTGAAGCACTCATGAGAAAAAAAAAAAATACCAAAGTAGCCAAGGAAATTTTTAGATTTAACAAAATAATTTCCAGTGATGTAAATATCTAGTAGTGTTTTCTTTCATTCAACTCAGTGTTTGTTATGAACTTTTTATTTCTATTTCAAACTCTACTTGATCTAAAAAAAGACATTTTCACATAATCACTGAAAGTTTTTAAACACATAAAGCATTATTAAATTATTATTTTATTTTATTTTATTTTAAATTCAGGGAGCCTTATTAACTGCTGACATTCTATCTTAGTGCCAGTTGCCTCCTCTAATGAAATCACACACATTTCTGAACTATAGCACTGGTCATGGCTTAGAAAAAGGAGCTGTGGGTTGGGCAGTGGCAGAAAGCAGGGCAGCTAAGTAAGGAAGGAGGAGGAGGATATAGAAGATGACAGTGACTCTGATGATGTCTGGGATCTGGGCAGGGTTTGGACTGATTGCATCCAGTGGCCAGTGCTGTACATGGCTGAAAACTGCAAGATGGTAGAGTGGCTAGTGGGGTACATATGCTTCCTCCACAACCACGTGGATGAGCTGAAGAGAAAACAGGAGACCAACCTCCTATGCACCCTGGGTGCTGGTGCCACAGGACTGAGTACACTGGACACACAGTAGACACTGCTCAACAGGTGGTGGAAATTACTCCCGTATATTTTCTCCACAGCCAAATCGTATTTTTGGGACTCTGGCCCTGGACAGCTGAAAATGATGTTATGTGGAGGCTTGCAACAAAGACAGTTTTTAGCAGCCAGGCAGTGACCACCCAGACTCCTGGAGAAAGTCCATTATCTCCAGGAGCTTCAGCCTATGTACTGATGACAATAAATTGCTATATGTGAACAAGAGCTCTGACAATGTCTGCACAGCACTTTGTGGGGGAATGTGGGCACTGGGTGCTGAGTCCACTGCTGCCACAGAATTGGTAAGTGTTTTCCAAAAACACAGAACTGTCTGAGGTTGGAAGGGACCTCTGGAGGTCACCTGGTCCATCCCCCTTGCTCAAGCAGACTGACAAAGACCTGGTTATTACAGGGCTCTTGGTCTCACTTCACAGGGCCTGGTAAAATTATGGAGAAGATTATTACGGGAGGTATTGGAAAACACTTGAAAGACAACATAGTCATTGTTCAAAGCAATGCAGGTTCATGCGGTGCACATCCTGTTTAATTTCCTTTTAAGTTATTCACTTAAAAGTTACTCATATTTTTATGATTGTCTTGTCAAAAAGAAAATTAAAAGAAAAGAAAACATTTGAATGATTAAAAGAATCTGTTTTTAAAAATTACACCATTTTTTCACCTGAAGCTTTCTGTGGTGTTCTTTTCCTATTTTCTTTTCAAACAGACTTTTTTTTTTATTTTTTATTTTTTTTTTTTATTTAACGGCTTTAGCTGGTAGATGTCCTACTAAGAAGAGCTGTGCTTCTTTTTATTCGAGGTAGTCTGGCTATTCTGTATTCATAAATATGCATAAGAACATGCAATTAACAGAACTGTTAGTATTTAAGATATTTTATGCCTCTGTGAAGATTAGTAGAGAATAACATTTATTTTGTTTCATTATAGGTATAGTTACATATAATTATGTCTATATTTCTCTTACAATATCAATACATACTACATTTTTTACAACTATATCAATGTATGCCTCTGACAACTCTAACCCTTGAATTTATGTCAGAACTGGAGATATTAATTGACTTACATCACACTCTAGAGGCAACCTGGAAATGATGGTCATCAGATTTCTAGTATACTATAGTTTCAAACTGTTATTAATGGAGGAAAAGACAACTTATATATGATAAATGCTCACAGAAAATTCTGCATGAAACATAAAGATATAATTGTATGTGCTCCATTCTACAGCAAGCTTCTGCCTAACCATGTAGACTCTATCGCACTGATATTTTCAAATTATCCTTCCAGTTTTCTTACAACATGCACATCAGCTTTGCATCAGGCTATCTGTAGATAAGTCAGTTGTGAAACATCAAACAGAAGAAAACTAAGCTTATTTTCTGATTCCACTACAAGGTTAGTGTCTTTACAAGAATCAATGCAGAGACCTAAATTTAGTACTTTGGTCAATGTCTGTTACAAGTACACTGTGATTCTAAAAGTTATGTTGGAGGATGTGGTAGAATGAAGAAGAAAATTCCTGTCTGTTACTTTTTCTTCATCTTTCTGATCAAAAATTGGATCTATTCCACGTGCATTTGATAAATCGACTGTATCTGAGGTGAAAGAAAACAGGTTACAGTTAGAATGGGCTGGGAGAGGATGAGCAAAAGAGAAGGTTCAGACATCTTTCAGTTATCCTCATCCTTAAAATAAACATACGGACTTGTCAACCTTGACTTAGGCAGGACAACTCATTTCAGAAATGAAATAGAAATTACAAAAATCATAGACATTAGAAAATCATGAAGTTTTGGGAGGGTTGTTTGTTTGTTTGGTTGGTTTTGCTTGGTTTGTTGGCTGTCTTTTTGTATTTTTCTTAACTTAAAATCAAAAAAGGAGACCTTTCTCTTTCTCTCTCCTTCCTTTCTCTGTACATGTATTCTTACTTACAGTAACTCAAATGAGACGGGATTTCACATCTCTGACTGTTGCTAAAGCATGGAATAGTCATCTGAATTTATTATCAGCTGTACAACTTTGGTATCAGTACTTATGGGGTCTGGTATTTTCCTTTCTCCATTGTAAAAAGTAGTTTTGTTATTCCTTCTTTACTTTTGTGCATCTTTATGCATCTGGTCTCAGATCCCGAGGTCACAAGGTGGCACATTACATGTTACAATTCAATTATTCTAAAGGTGCTATTGTTATCTCACTAGAGTGCATTGCCCTTTTCTTTATATTCCAAATGATGTGCCATGAAGCAGATTTCTGACTAAACCCAAAACAGTAACAAGATATGACAATTTTTGCAAGGATTTTTCCTCTAAGCAATTGCATTCACATTGGAAAAATGGAGCAACAAATAAATAGGATACTGACAGTCTTTTTCTTCTTCATAGCCAAACTTTCAACTATGCTTATTAAATTAAGCGTGTTGTTAAAAATAGAATATTTTGGCTGTATTAAAAGAAATGGCAGCTGCTCAATAAAAATCTAGAGTCAACTGTGTAGAATTTAGAATACACTTGCTCTGGAGCTGGAAAGTCCCAGCACCATTATTTTGAGGTTTAAGACATCAAGCATTTCCAATGTTACTATTTTCTTGTAATTGCTTGTAGGGAACAGGAACATTCTGAAGCTGACCTTTGTCAGAACTGTGAAGGGCAACATATCTGCCTAATAAATCCCAAAGGTGGTAACCATCATTTTATGAAGTCCATCTAGGATAAGATAAAGGCTTTAGGTTATAACAAAGGCACCTTTAATAGCTGTAGATGTGAATCACATAGTCCACTTGCTATGGTCATAAAGGCATAATTGAAAGATGAATCGCTACAATCATTCTCTTTCAATCATAAAAAGTTGCTAATTTGTACTTATTTTAAATGAGACTGTTTAGATATTAAAAAGCCTAGCAATCATTTATCTGAAGTGCTTTTCAGACTTGTTTTGTGCCACAATACTGATGCTGACTCAGTGCTATTATGTTTGTATAGAAATCTGAGTAGTTTGTTGCATTTGAGTTTCATGAAATAGTAATAAATTAAGTAATAAGTTTATAAATGATGTGGTAGGATATTGCTCTTATTTATAAGAGTCTAAACTTAATGTTTCTGATCACTTTTGTGAATAAGTCTGAGTTAGCAAATAGCCTGTTGCAAATGGATGAATCTTTATACTATTTATCACTGACATAATAGCACATCTCTAGTTTATGATTTATATAAGTAATCAGGTACAGCATCATACTGACCCAAGGAAGATAAGATGCACTTCTTTCCATGGATGAAGTCACAGCTGAACTAAGCTTTTGTGCCACAGGGTGTTTTAAACTCTATCTGTTGACACCGAAGGAATTAGTCATTCATGCATGAGTAACTCTTCTACTACTAAGGCGATTCTTATTATATAGTTGACCATATAGTGTTATTAGTAGCAAATAAAGGAGACATTTAGATGATCTGTGCTGGCATGATTCTTCCCCAGGAACATTCTGCTATGTCTGCTCTTGTTCTCTGAGTTTCCTTATCAGTTTCTGGAAGATCAGTTGCCGTCAACCTTATTTCCTTCCCCTCATCTCTTTAAGGATATGTTTTGTGTTTTTGTTTGTTTTTGTTTGTTTTTGATTGTTTTTTGTTTGTTTGTTTGTTTGTTTTTTTTTTTTTTTTTTTTTTCATTTTTGGAAGCATACCAACATTAACGTCTAGTGAAGGTGCTAGAGACTGAAGCAGGAATGATATATCTCACCTTTTGTGTTGCTATCAGCACATTCACTTTTATCAATGTGTTCACAGAACGAAGAACAAGGGAAACCATTCTGAATAGTTAATTTAATTTAAAAAAAAAAAAAAAAAAAAGGATTCTGATTGAAAAAGGACTATACCTGAAACATTAATTCTTTTAAACAAGGGTGACAAGCAAGGTAATGAGAGTCAAAAGGAAAAAAAACCAATCATTCTGCTTCTGCCTTTTCTTTTAACTAAATAGACAGACAGACTCCAACATGTGGAATATTCTGGAGATTCATTCACTTGAGGAAAGCTATAACTATTTATTGAGTAGCAGATCAGATACAAATGCCAATTACAAATCAGACATAATTTAAAAGGAATAAAAAAGTACTTATAATTCAAAATCTAATAGAAATTTTCTGTTCAATTCACCATTATGATGCTTTCTATGAGGTTTTGGTCATTTTCCTCATAGGAGAAAAGAAAGATTTTGAGGTATCTGTTGAACAAGCGCTCTGGTGGCTATTTCGTTTTTATTTCTGCTTCTTTTATGTTCATTAGTTCTTGACAATATTGCTTGAACAATAAAATATGTACTTATAGCTTGCTGTATTCATGCCTTTTATATATTTGTTTTATAGTTTTGATTTCTTTCTTCTTTTCTGCAGTGAAAATTCAAGGAACTTTTTGGTGGGAACAAGGGAGTTAAGATTTCCCAATGTAGACATGTATACTTGGAATAATCACTTCAGTTTTCCTCAGCAGATAAAAATTGTTTCTTTAAGATGTGATTATTTTCATCTTTAATTGGATACTGTCTTAGGATAAGGAGAAGGATGCCCCCAAACTACTAGTTTCTCCATCAAGTATAAGGAAAGTCTGACATGACCAGCACAAATGTAGGTGCTGCATTATAAATATCTGTCCTGGTTTCAGTTAGGACAGAGTTAATTTTCTTCCTAGGAGCTGGTAGAATGCAATGGCTTGGGATGAGAAGAGTGCTGATAACATGCTGATGTTTTAATTGTTGCAGAGCATCCAAGCCAAGGACGTTTCAGCTTCTCACTCTGTCCTGCCAGCGGGCAGACTTGGGGTGCAACAAGAGGTGAGAGGGGACAGACCCAGAGCAGCTGATCCAAACTGGCCAAAGGGGTATTCCATACCATCTGACTTCAAGCTAAACAATATATAGGGTTGGCTAGCTGCGGGAAGGGGGGCCAGACTGCTCAGGGTTAGGCTGGGCATCGGTCAGCGGGTGGTGAGCAGTTGCATTGTGCATCACTTGTTTTGTACACATTATTAGTAGTAGTACTATTATCATCATTATTGTTATTATTATAATTGTAATTATTATTTTTCTGTCTTAATAAACTGTCTTTATCTCAACTCACAGGCTTCACTTTCCCATTTCTCTCCCCCATCCCAGGCAGGGAGGGGGGAGGGTGAGCAAACTGCTGTGTGGTGTTTAGCTGCCAGCCGGGTTAAACCACAGCAATATCTAAACTTTCTTTTGAAAGAAAACCATTTCTCCTGGGATCAACTTCTTTATCCTGAAAATTAATTCATTTACTTCTAAATATGTCTTATTTTGTAATAGATAGGCTAATTTACTCCTTGCAATTCTCTTGACTTCACTGGGTCTGTAATAGTTTATGCAATCCAGTAAAATCTTCATTCCTAAGTATTTCTACAAGCTTTGGAAGAATTGCTCTAAAAATACATGACCTTTTAATGTGAGCAAGAATAGCTAGACTGGGTCATAGTTAAGAAAGTAGTTTGTTTACATTCTTTATTCAGAGACCCTTAATTCAATAGTTATGTATTACTTTCATTTGCTATTGTCACTGTGAATATCCACATCAATCAAAATTTAGAAAAGATGTACACATTAATAAATTTATCATTTATCTGTTTTTGTCCCCTGGAGTTAAGCAACTCTGGAAATACCTTTTAAATAATGATACTTTAACTTTTTAAATATTTGGAAATATTTTTGACCTGGTATTGTACCACTGTACATGTATAACTACTTTCATTAGGAAAAGAATAATTAGACCAGCAAAGAGCACAACAATAAGAAGTCAGAATTTAACCACTAAATAATGAATGCCAACTGTTAATTTATGGTTAATGAAACAAACTCTCCCAATCCACATATCAATATTTCATATACATTTTGAAGAAATTTACAAAAACACTGAGTGTGCATAAAATGTCCAGCTAGCTAGTAATATCAAAGTAAATTATATCATGTAAACATAAATCGGTGTTGTAGTCTGTGTATGAAGCACAGGAAACTTTTTTGGTATTTTGAACATGTCATGTGTTTAGTGGCTGCCTTGGGATTAATTTAATTTTAAAAATTTAAAGACTTTTTCCACAGTGCTCCAGAAGCAATAGAATAATTATTTTTTTCCTGCCTTTTAGCTTTAAATATAAGGTTAGGAAACACTACAATATAGAGAATATGCTCTATTAAGGTACATGACTAGAGTTCAGAATGGCTTTTTCCATGTATTCCACCAACATATTGCACATTTATATTTTTTAAAGAGATGAAAAATAATTATTTATTTTCTCTAGCTGGAGATTAAATATGTGCTTATAATACACAGGGATTTCCAAATATGTGGAGTCCAAGGGGAATGTCAGGAACACAGATGCATTGCTGTATGGAAATGCAAGAAACAACAGAAAAACAGCACAAGACCTGGTTGTGTCCAAGTAGCATATGCTGAAACAAAAAGGGGGAGGAAGAAAGCAAAAAATGAGACCTAGCCGATCAGTTCACAAAGTAGTAATTCCTTTCAAAGAGTCTGCATAAAGGAATGATAACGCTTCTACAGGGACTCATATAGTCCAGGGAGCATCTGTGCACCTCAAACTTTGTAGTTTTTTGTTTTTTGTTTTTTGTTTTTTTTTTTTTTTTTTTCTTTCCTGTTACAGTGCTGATTTTCCTTTCCATTCTCGGTTCTCCCCAGTCAGGCAAGCAGTGTTCAACTTGACAATTGCTGGCAAATTACCAAGATACTGTGGAATTAACCTGTTTATGTAACCTCTTGTAACGTCTAGTCACCAAATAGATATTGGATGTTTTTTCTGCTTCTGTTCTAGTGCTGAGGGTGTGTGTGGGGTGTGGAAGGGATAGGAGGAAGAAATGGTGAAGGGGGAGGCACTGCAAAAAGAGTCACAACCCATTGCCTATTCTGACAGCTGTCTTGGCTCCTGTGTATGCAGCTATAGTTAAGCATCCAGATGGCGTTAGTACCCAAAGCTGAAGCTAAATTTTCAAAACTCTTGCACTACCCACACATAACTTTGAGTATTGACCTAGAATTTGGAATGAATTAAAGGAATATTTCCTGCATGCTGCTTTTTCCACCCTTAATAACTGAACCTAAAGCCATAGAGAAAAACAGCTTTGTTTATCCATCTGTCTCCTTAATAGCTTATACACTTAATAGGTTGGATTTTCACTTTCATTTCTGCTAATTAACTAAATCTTTCCAAATTTTTTGCTACCCTCCCTGAAAACATGAGCAACCTTTTTCCTGCTCAAATGAACCAACATACTTCGAAGCTGAGCAATCTTATTACCTTGCCAGGTTATATGGAGGGTGTAATCTGGAAGGCTTTCTCAAAATTACCTTTAATGTTATGTTACACTTCCACATTCAGCTTTTATTGCATATTACTAACTATTTTGAAATTCAGAAACTGAATTTAGTGACTTACAAAAGCATAAAGGACAAGAATAAGCCAATACCAACTAGGCTGCTAAATCATCTACACAAAGAATGAATGGTTATTAGAAAACAAAATAACTTTAGATTCACTGGTGCATATAGAAGCAGAAAACCTGAGCCTGGATTTTTAGATGCCTTATAAAGAAAAGTATGGAAACAAAATAATAAGAAAGCAACAACAGTTACCTTTTTACCTCAGTAGGATCATAGTTGTAAACAGGGATTCAGCAAGTGAGGGGGATGGATTAGTCATTGCCATACAGAAAAGACTATTAGACAGAAACAGAGTGGGGCAGGGCCCTGCTTCTGGCTACAAATCTGTCTTTCCTTTCTTCTGGCATACTTAGAAGAAAAAAACCTGAGGAAATGCTCAGAAACAAACAAGAATCCAAAGGACTCTGAGATGGCTCTTAAATCTGAAGTTTTACTGGGTAAGTGGTATATATTTCTGTTAAAGTGATCTTTTCTGCAGCTAAACAAAAGCTCAATATTTCTACCTTTACTCATCACTGTGCAGTATCACATCATGATCAAGAGTCCTGTCTCTGGCTTTCTCAAAAAAGGCCAGCAGGGGCAAAAGAACCTGAGGAGCAGCTCTCAACACTTCTAGGCATAGAGCACTAAGCAGGTCCTTCAATATTTCTCCGTACTATGGAAGCTTTTCTTTGTCAGAATTTAGAACTAGAAGAGTGGTTATCCCAAGCTCTCAACATAGTATCCAATAAATATTGGGGTTTGGTGCTCTTCAGTAAGATGTTAGGGGGATTTCTACCAGCCAAAAATTACAATCACGATAGAGCTGATGAGGCTTCCCTTCTGAGAGTTCAACATCCTACAGGTCTTCTGTGAGGAAGGACCGAAAACTCTGAAAATAACATCTACAAAATCAAGGACAAGGCTCATTTTAACTTCACTACAAACTTTCTCCAGAGTAACTTAACTCTATAAACAGCTTCAATAAATCATTTAAATACAATATACAGAAATAAACCCAAGGAACTGTGATCAATTCTAGTCACCAACCAACATTTTTTGTTGTAGGTTAATAGGAAATTTGTCAACTGCATGAAGTTTAACAAGGCCAAGTGCCGGGTCTTGCACCTGGGGCGCAATAACCCCAAGCAGAGCTACAGGCTGGGAGAGGAATGGTTGGAGAGCTGCCAGGCGGAGAAGGACCTGGGAGTGATGGTGGATAGTCGGCTGAATATGAGCCAGCAGTGTGCTCAGGTGGCCAAGAAGGCCAACAGCATCCTGGCTTGTATCAGGAACAGCGTAACCAGCAGGGCTAGGGAGGTGATCGTCCCCCTGTACTCAGCTCTGGTGAGGCCGCACCTCGAGTACTGTGTTCAGTTTTGGGCCCCTCGCTACAAGAAGGACATGGAGGTGCTTGAGCGGGTGCAGAGAAGGGCGACGAAGCTGGTGAGGGGCCTGGAGAACAAGTCCTACGAGGAGCGGCTGAGGGAGCTGGGCTTGTTCAGCCTGGAGAAGAGGAGGCTCAGGGGTGACCTTATCGCTCTTTTTAGGTACCTCAAGGGAGGCTGTAGCGAGGTGGGGGTTGGCCTGTTCTCCCACGTGCCTGGTGACAGGACGAGGGGGAATGGGCTTAAGTTGAGCCAGGGGAGTTTTAGGTTAGATGTTAGGAAGAACTTCTTCACTGAAAGGGTTGTGAGGCATTGGAACAGGCTGCCCAGGGAAGTGGTGGAGTCACCATCCCTGGAAGTCTTCAAAAGACGCTTAGATGTAGAGCTTAGGGATATGGTTTAGTGGAGGGCTGTTAGCGTTAGGTCAGAGGTTGGACTCGATGACCTTGAGGTCTCTTCCAACCTAGAAAATTCTGTGATTCTGTGAAAGTACTACCCAACCCACAGACTGGTTAAGGTCAGTTATCTTTTGTCATAATATGTTAAAAACATAAATACATGTTATTTAAAAGAATTGCTTAGCATTTACTATTCTGGCAAAAACCTCACATAAATGTATATTTCTTTGCAATTTTTATGTGGAGTAAGTACTACAACTGTACTAAAAAAATCGTGAAGGTACAACATACTAAGATCATTCAGAAATAATTTGTCAAGCACACCTCTCTTGAGGAGGCAGCGGGGTGGGGGGGGCATGTGTCTGTTCCATGTCCAGGCAACTCTGTAGTTTGATTTTAAGATGAAGATAAATTTGTTCCTACCAACAGCTAGCCATTGGTGTGTTTCTCTGTTACATCTCCTGTATCAACAAGAATTACAGAGCAGCTTAGGAACAGATATATTTTAAGAAACTTCCCATCAAAATAAATCACCTTCTCAGCAGTCTGTTCATTGAATTTCACCAAAAAAAAAAATATATCCCAAAACATAAATTATTGCATATCTATTCATAACAGTGTCAGTTCTCCATATTTAAATTAACTCTCTCTAGATGTGTTTCTATCACTGTAAGAAGTGTTCGTCAGTCTCAGGTATACACACCTTGTTTACTGCCATGAACACAATTTGCCTGGAAAAAAATGCTTTGAAGTACATCCTTACGTAACATGCTTTTCTTCTAACTTACAGCTTCCTTTTCATTCACTTTCTTTTAATTACTTCCATTTAATTTTTAATACTTCACAGTTTTAATAGGCTTTGAAACACTTCACATTTAACTATTTGAGTAATTTGCTCAACTAATTTGCTCCATTGATTACTGTGCAGATAAAAGACCATTCCAATAAAAAGCAGACGGCACAATACAAATTCAAAAATAATTATACATGTTAATTTGAAATTCTGAACATTCTGGTTTGAATTTCAAACCAGAGTAGTGGCTACAGTGACTGCAAATTGTGTGATATTTACAGTAATGTCATATTAGGAATTTAAATTTTGTTACAAATTTTTGTTTGTGCATTCAAAATGAGAGTTACAGTAAATTGCTTCAGGTTATATACCAGTACAAAAATGTCTCTATTTTTGTGTTCCATAAATGGGAGCACTCATTCAAAAGAGATGTTTGTTGTGTTACTGTTCCAAGAACCTTAAATAAAAAGAATTATGTAACAAATATGAAAGTTGTCATCATAGAATCATAGAAACATAGAAATATGAAATGGCTTGGATTGGAAAAGACCTTAAGGATAACCTAGTTCCAAACACCCTGCCACTGGCAGGGATGCCACCCACTACATCAGGTTGCCCAGGGCCCCATCCAAACTGACCTTGAACATCTCCAGGGATGGGGCATCCACAATTTCTCTTGGCAACCACTTCCACTGCCTCACCACAATCTGAGTGAAGAATTTCCTCCTAACATCTAATGTAAATCTCCCCTCTTTTAGTTTAAAGCCATTCCCCCTTGTTCTATCATTATCTGCCAAGCTCAATTGCTCTCCATCATTTTTATAAGTCATCTTTAAGTACTGAAAGGCTGCAAAGAGGTCTCTCCACAACCTTCTCTTCTTCAGGCTTAGCAGCTCCAGCTCTCTCAGCCTGGCCTTGTACAAGAGGTGCTCCAGACCTCTAACCATCTTTGTTCCAGAGTCCCTCTCCTGGACCCACTCTAACAGATTCACATCTTTCTTGTGTGGAGGCCCCATACCTCTCTTCAGGACTCCCAGTGGGCCCTCACAAGGGCAGAGTAAAGTGGGACAATCACTTCCCTCAACCTGGTGGCCATTCCTCTGTTGATGCAGCCCAGGATGCAGCTGTACTTCTGGCCTACAAGCACGTGCTGGTGTCTCATGTATTTTTTTGTCCACCAGAACCCCCAAGTCCTTCTCCACAGGGCTGCTGTAAATGAGTTCCTCTCCCAGTCTGTATTCATGTCTAGGATTTCCCTGACACAGGTGCTGCATCTTACACTTGTAAATGTAATTTACCCACTTCTCAAGCTTGTCCATGTCCCTTGGACATGGACATCCATTCCTTCTCTTGTATCAACTGCACCACTCAGCTTGGTGTCATCTTCAAACTTGCTGAGGGTGCACTCAATTCCACTATGTCATTGATAAATATATTAAACAGTATCAGTCCCAAGATGGTACATCACCAGCCTCCACCTGGATATAGAGTCACTGACCACAACTCTCTGGGTGCAGCCTTCAAGCCAGTTCTGTATGCATTGAATGGTCCACCCTTCAAACCTGTATCTTTCCAATTTGGAGATCTGTATGTCACGTGGGACTGTGTTGAAGGCTTTACAGAGGTCCAGGTAGATGACATTGTTCAGTCTTCCTTAGTCAACTGATCCTGTAACTTCATCTATGATGAAGTATATCATAGAAGACCACGAGATTGTTCAGGAACAGTTTGCCATAGGTAAAGCCATGCTGGCTGTCTCTGATCAATGCCACTTTCAGCGTGTGCCTTTACTTTGCTTCTAGAACAACCTGTTCCATGATCTTTCCAAGCACAGAGATAAGGCTCACTGGTCTGTAATACCCCAGGTTCTCCTTTTTAAAAATGGAAGTGGTTTCCCTTTTTCCAGCCACCAGGGACTTCATTTGAGTGCCAGGACTTTTCAAATGTGATGGAGAAAGGCTTGGCAACTCCATCAGCCAGTACCCTCAGGACCATGGGGTGCATGTTATCAGGTCCCATAGACCTGTACTTGTTCAGTTTTGTTGTGTGGTCTCAGACCTGCTCTTTATTTAGAGTGGGAGGGACTTTGCTGCCTCAGTCCTCACCTAGGAGTTCTGGGACTTGAGAGATGTGGGAAGACTGACTGTAAGTGAAGACCAAGGCAAAGAAGTTGTAAATGTACTCTAGGAGTCTCCTGGATTGCTTACATTATGTTTGAACATTTTCATCTTTACTTGTTTCCAAGTTTAAAGACAATGACTAATGGATGTGTAAAAACAGTATTTCCAACACCAATCTTGCCCTTTAGGTCTCTTTGTAGTTTTCTGCTGTATCAGATAATCACAGACTCTGGCGAAACTCTAATGAAGATCTTTATCTTGCCTTAAATTTAATACAGTATTTTAATTTAGAAACAATATCAGTTCTCATTGCAATGGATACAATTACAATAACTTACAGACAGTGCAGCTCTCCAGCCTCAAATAATGCACAGAAATTGTTATATTGAACCAATGGACTTACCTCTAAAGTCCCTTCTGATTTTTTATTTATTATTTCTTTTGCACTAAACACAGGCCATGATGAGTTTGGAAAAATGTGAAAGAAAAGAGGAACCTTTCTCTTTTCCAAGACAAAGAGGTCTGGTGTGAATTGTGGCCTTTTAAAGGTATTCATGTGGCCATTTGAAAAATATTTCTGCAAATTTCTCTTTACTCCTTCTATGCAGAAACAATGTAATACATTGGAACTTTCCTCATAACCATAAGCCTAATTGTACTAGAGATTTTAGATTAGATTAAAATTTTATTTAGATTACATTATATTTAAATTAGATTTGCCTTCATAAGTGATTGAAGGATCAGCCATAATCAGGTATTGATCACTGCAGTGGAATAGCTGTTCCATTAGAAGACATATTGTCAACATGTACTGCAAAGGAAAATGTAAGCTTTTTTTTTTTTTTTTTCCTTCATCATCTTTACTGAAATTTCGGGAACCAAAAAAAAAGGATATCTTAAACTTTCATAGCAACTTGTTGAAAAAAAATAGGCAAACAATGTAGGCCTAAAAACCTTTGCCTGAAAAGTATTTCTTTTTGGCCAAATTACATTTAAAAAATGTAACCAAAAGAATTGTTCAAACCTGAGTATTTGTAGCTTAATCCGTCATCCCACAGACATTTTCCACACTCGGAGATTAAAAGGACCCATGTGTTTGTTTACGGTTTGGTTTCTCAGTCCTGATTTAACACAGTATATCTATAGTCCATGTAGATGGTATAAAATATATGTTGAAATAGTTCCAGATGACAAATGTAATCTGTTTTCTTGTACTACTTCAGTTTTAGTGTCTTGGAAGTATATCTGCTTTTTAACACTCTTTTGTCCTCTTTTTTACATGTGGGAAATTGGGATCTGAGATGTGATATCTTTTGGGATTGATCTTACGCAAGATTTGAAACAATACAGAACTAGACATTATTTCACCTATGCCTCCATGCCTTCTCAAGCAAAACAATATTCATTCTTCAGCTTTGTGTTCACGTAATATTTCAGGTAATATATCAAAAACAAACAACAACAAAAAAAAAACAAAACAGAAAACAAAACAGAAACACATATTAGGCTTCCATATATACAACTATGTGACAAAATGTATGACATAATATTTGGTTAATGCAAACATGAACATAGAATCAAAGTGATCTTTATTAGGAGGCAATTCTTTACTGTAAAGGGTACTGAGGAACTGGAACACATTGCCAAGAGAAGTTGTGGATGCCCTGGAGGTGTTCAAGGCCAGGCTGGATGGAGCCTTAGCAAACCTGATATAGTGGGTGGCATCCCTGCCTATGGCAGAGTGGGTTGGAGTTAGATTATCTTTAAGGTTCCTTCAACCCGAGCTGTTCTATGATTCTACAATTCTATGATTATATGATCTACCAGTGTATAAAGTAATGTTGTGCATTACATAAACTTGCTGATGTATGAACTCTGAAATTACCTGTGATCATTATGAAATGCTATTCTCTCCCCCACTCACACAAAAAAAAAAGGGGGGGGGGGGGGAGGGAGGGGGCTGCATGTGGCTGCCTACTGATTTAAAAGCTTTTTTTTTTTTAAATGTACTGGATTACAAAAGACTTCAATGTCTTGTAAGTTTTTCTGTAGGCAGTCAATGGCCCTTCTATATTATAACCCATCCCACATTGTAAGAACTTCAGTGGGACAAGATAATAATAAACTATACTAAGACTTGAAAAAAATAATCAATATTTTCAGGTCATCATTCATTTACATATCTCCAAATAATTTGAAAGCCAAATCAGAGTCTGTTTGTAAGAAATATATAAGAATTTAAAAAGAAAAGTATCCAATGTGCAACAAAGACATGAAGAAATAGTAAAAATGAACCTCCTGAAATTACATTCTTAGTTTTCAAACAGTCTGATTTTGTTGTGTTTTTTTTTTTTTTTTTTTTTCAAATTTCTGCAGGCTTTCTCTCATTATTAGCAACTTATAGGAAAAGGACACACTGGAAAAAAAATGCAAACAGAACAAATAAAAATAGCCTGAAGGGCAAAATACACAAATGGATGGAAAGAGGCCAAACAGATCTGCATATACATTTCACCTTGGTCATGTTAATGTTTCCAACTAAATTGATCCAAAGTTGTCCTCCTTAATAGTATTAGAAGAAAAAAGGTAAACACATAGTAAATAAAACAGTTAGTCTAAGATAACTTGGACAAGTGCAAAGACACTACATTATACGTATCACAATTCTGCTACTTCAAATTCTCTTATGGTACCATATCTACTTTTGTGAGGTAGAGGTCACATTTCAAGGATGGCACTTCTTCCTTTTCTGTTATTCTTCTGCCAGACAATTAGTTGTAGGAGGAGAAATGGAGATTGTATTCTCTTGAAACCTACCAAGATTCATACACTGAGAAGAAATTTTGCAGTCCTGAAATATGAACTGATTGCATGACCTTGAAAATCACCTGAGTTAGGAGGCAGATTCTATTCACAGCTTGACAAAATGTCATATTGTCTCTGAGCAGCAGTGGAAGGGCAGGCTGTAAATGCTCTACTTCAGCAATCACCTAAGCCATCAGACCTGGAGAAATGTCATTCTGCCCAGGATCCCAGAAGATGGCAAACTGTGGAGGTGCTGCTCACCCAGACAAGTATTCTCTACTCCAGAAGAGGGCACACCACCTTCAGAGTCATACTTCCGATAGCAAACCTAGCCAAATACTGACCAGTGCTTGTGTCCTAGCATATAAAAATGTAGAGTTCCAGCCAGCCTTAATAGAATCAATAACTTCAGGAGATCTACTCCTGGTAGTTATGTTTGTATAGATTTTAAGATATAGCTTTATATTTGCAAATGAGATTTCAATAGAGAGAGGTAATCTGATAATATTATGAATTTTATTAAAAATAAAGGGCCTAATTCCTCAGTTCATCACTCCAGGATTACATTAATGAATTTCCATGAAGATATAACCAGTGAAAAACTCTCCAAATTTGCACAATTATAAACCTAAAATAATATGCTATGAAGTTTATGTGTGGGGGAGTATTTGTAAGGCAGAATACTTTGAGTGATGAATGGCAAGGTCTGGGTGGGAGTGGGAAGGCGATGAGTCCACTTTACTTCTCTTTTTTCCTTCTGTCTATACATTATGAACATTTTCTGAAAATAATTTGCTCATCAAGTGTCAGATGCAAACATCATTTTAGTTAGTCTGCAGGTTAAGTTACCTACCTGAATGAATCTTTTTTCATAATGAAATAAAGCAGGAGCAGATGGAGAGTGTTTTATTGTTTGCGAGGACATTTGTTTGTCGACGGAAGGAAGACACAGACGCTCAATATGAGTGATCAGTGAACTTCGATTTATTGGATAGCTCAGCTCGTCTTTTATCTAATTCAATATAATTAGCTCATACATATTGTAAAAGCTAAGCTCATGATTGGTTAGTACATTTCTCTATTTTATCAGCTAGTTTCTCACTCCCATCAACCGAAATAACACAGTTAGTACTTTCCCAGACCACCAACAGATATCATGTCCTTGTACCTGAAACCTCCCTGAAACCTCCCTGAAACCTCCCAGAACGTACATTCCTTCCCAGGCCGCATTTACGTACTTTCTCAGGCTCATATGAGCTCTGTGTTCGATACTTTGTTAGCTCGCGACCTCCTAGCTGCCTCAACATTCACATGACCTACTTCACTTAACCATTCCTCCACATTTTCTTATCTACATATTATTTCAGATAAGACTGATATTCATTGGAATTTTAGACCCTATGACTCAACTATTTTAACAAGAAATGTTAATGCAAGGCAGTTGACAGGTTTTATTTTGAGGACTAAAAATGGTTTGCAAATCAGTTGTTAATATTTCAGTTTGTAACAGAATATAGTTTCTTTAGCTACAACAGAGTGGCTTGCTATACCAGAACACTTGCTTTTCAGCTATTATGAGGAAAGGATATTATGTATCTACCATTTTCAATGGCTTTATTCATAGCACTGAATTCAACACTAAAAGAAGGCATTTATTAGATTAGGCCATGATACACAATCCTACCACCAAGTTAGAAGCAACAGGAGACAGAAAGAAAGGTATGTTTTACTTCACCAAATATGTAGCAGTAACTTAATAACATGAATGGTGAAATTAGTGTCAAAATTTAAGTGTGAATAGATTTACATATACCTTTTTTTTTTTCCTTTTTTTCATTATGGTATATGCCATATAAAATTAAATTACTCCTGGAGTTGGCCACACCAAAAAAAAAAAAAAAAAAAAAAAAGAAAGGAAAGGGTGTTTTGTTGTTGCAAGTTGCCCACAGAAATATGAATAGATATTGAGATTAAGGGTAAAGGAAACACTCAGAAATGCTAAAAAGTGCACTCAGAGAATTTCTCAAAGGCATATCATTCTTAGTGTCAGTCTACTACAGAAATATCTCAGTTCTTTTCCATCTCTGCAAGATTGCAAGATTGTGGGAAACAAAGAGAGTAGCAATTAATTCTTGTGTGTGTCTAGGTCAGCTAGTTCTCCTAGGAGCTGCCCATAAGATTCTGGACATTGTTTTGGCTCCTAATTGCTCTGGCATTAGCAAAATGGTATTCAGCCTCATTTTCTTCCAGATGTACAATAATATAAAGATATAATATGAATATTATATATACATATATATGTAAATATGAAGATATAATTCCACTTATGGGTGCTAAGTAAGTAGACAAAGGATGTGGGAGAAGAAAGAGGTCTTGATTCTGATTTCTGAGCACTTTTGCAGTAGTGATCTCTCTCTGACTGTAAGGGACCCTATATTCATGTATCCTGCTGTAAACAGAAGTTGATACAAACCCAAATAACTCGTCACAGATCTCACCATTTGTGTCACTAATACCAGAAGACTGCAATAATATTTTGCTTATGAACTGTAGGCACAAAAACCTGAAGCACCTAGATTCCTTGACTCCATATGGATAAAAATGGTGATAGAAATGTCTGTATATATGTGTGTGTGTGTATATATATGTGTGTGTATATATATATGTATATATATATATATAAACTTTTAGGAAGTTTTATTAGATTTTATTATCACTTAATTGAAATGGTGTAACTTGGCCAAATTACTTCCAGTGATATTTTGGTACTGCTCTATGTTTACTATCAGCTGTGGAATAAAGAAAAATAAGCTGGAGAAAACCTATCTAAATATAAATAGAGTGCAGAAGTGGAAGTCATTTTAATCAGAATGTTATGATAGAAAAGAATATATATATTGTGTCTTAACCTGGAAATTAATGTAATATAGTATCAAATATTTCTATTAAGTTCCGACTGCTCTGAACTTTTTTGGCTTAGACGGCTGGCAGGATAGAAACCAACACCTTATAGAAGCAAATCACCAGGGAAAATTTCCAGCCAGACCATAAATAAAGATTTATTGACTTGACAAAATAAATTGGAACATGACAAAAACAGTTTGATCAGCACAGATAATGAAAAATTACCAGCAGTAAAGTTCAGATTCAGTTGTGGTCATACATATGTGTAGATGGTGTTAAATGAGGAATTAACTGAAAGTTTTAAAAGCCTGAAAAAAAATTGGCCAGCATCACGTCAAATCTGCAACTTATCAATAAGTAGCATAAATACTTGTTTCATATTAGTACAAAGAGTCGCAGGCTAAATTTGAATTCCAGGGAAAGGGAGAAGCAGGGATCTGTTACCAAAACAAACAAAGAGAAAGAAAAAGAAAAAGAAAAAGAAAAAGAAAAAGAAAAAGAAAAAGAAAAAGAAAAAGAAAAAGAAAAAGAAAAAGAAAAAGAAAAAAAGAAAAAAGAAAAGGAAAAAGAAAAAAAAGAAAAAAGAAAAGGAAAAAGAAAAGGAAAAAGAAGAGGAAGAAGAAGAAGAAGAAGAAGAAGAAGAAGAAGAAGAAGAAGAAGAAGAAGAAGAGAAAAAAGGAAAAGAAAAAGAAAAAGAGAAAGAAAAAGAAAAAGAAAAAGAAAAAGAAAAAGAAAAAGAAAAAGAAAAAGAAAAAGAAAAAGAAAAAGAAAAAGAAAAAGAAAAAAAGAAAAAAGAAAAGGAAAAAGAAGAGGAAGAAGAAGAAGAAGAAGAAGAAGAGAAAAAAGGAAAAGAAAAAGAAAAAGAAAAAGAAAAAGAAAAAGAAAAAGAAAAAGAAAAAGAAAAAGAAAAAGAAAAAGAAAAAGAAAAAGAAAAAGAAAAAGAAAAAGAAAAAGAAAAAGAAAAAGAATAAATCCTTTTTTCTTTGTAAGCATTAAAAAAAAAAAAAAAAAAAAAAAAGAAAAAATAACATGAATTAATTCTTTTGGTTGAAAAGATAATTCATAATGTTTTTTCCAGTGAGGTAAAAATGGCCCAGTGAAACTGCTTGCTGAAATACTGTATGTAATATAATAAAAGTCAGAAAATTGTGGAAAAAAAACAACCATCAGTAGACTTATAATTGGTTTTAAATAGTTGATGTTCTGGCACTACATTTAAACCTAGAAATAAATAGAACACATTAGTTTACATTTTCAAATAAGCCCTAAGAGCTGTGTGTGTGGCAGGCACAATTTATGACATTCATAAATCCTTTTGTGGAATGTTTTGAAAAATTGACCTCTTTGGGGCTAATGGTGACAAAAAACAATTTAATGCAGATATATGAATAGTTCTGATAACTTTGATGAGTATCAAAGGTTTTTAACACATCGTGCAGTATGAGAAATGAGAAGAAAAAGAGCAAAGTTAAGCAGGAGTGTGTATTTGTGAGTCTGTCATCATGTGTTCACATGGATGAAAATGTCAGCAGTGGGTGATTCCTAATGGACTTACCTCAACTTAAAAAGACAACTTTGACAAGCCTTTAGCAAACACGATTATTAAACAAAAATAATATTTAGTGAATAAAAAGTGATAAAACAATGTAAAAGCTTCATAAATAGAGAAAACTATCATAATGAACTAGAATAAATGACCAGTCAGCTAGAAGAGCTATGAAGAATATAAGAACGTGAAAAAGGGATATAATAGGGTTAATAGGGTTTTACTATTACTAACTATTACTAAGGAATTATCAAAACTATTATTTGAAAAATAATTTCTCTTTGATGGAAAGTACTCCATATGCCTAGAATCATATAATCACAGAATATCCCAAATTGTGAGGGACCCACAAGGATTATTGGGCCTCAAATCCTGGGTCCACACAGGACAACCCAAAAATTAAACCATACATCTAAGAGCATTATCAAATAACAGATTACTGATGCCATAGCCTTTGGAGAAAGCACCATAAAGTCCAGCTCAACTTCAGTAGAATCACGTTGTAGAATCATATCATAGAATCATATCATATGGATTTTTCTTAATGACCACGAATGTTCACTCCTGAACTACATGAATTTCATAAGCAGTATGTTGTGTAGTTGAAGCAGCAGTGACACTTAATTGTTTTAAATGCTGAAGCTAGGGTTCTCTGGAAGTACGACTATGAAAAGAGATTAATCTTAAATCAATCTTAGTGAAGCTAAAGGTCAGTCTAACAAACTGACATTAAAAAAATAATAATAATAAATAAAGTAAACAGTCTAGAGACTTGGAGACTTAAAGTAGTATTTTAAAGTAAAATATTAAATATTTTAAATATTATTAAAATAATAACTAAATATTAAAATAATAATTAAATATTATTAAAATCATCGATTAAATACTATTAAAAATTTTAAATATTATTTAAAATATAATTTTAAATTAAAGTTTTAATTTAGTAAAAACCTACTTTCACTCTACACTATAGTTATGAACTCAGTTAAAGCTTATTGCAGTAAATAGTTGTTTTCACCTTGTTTACACATATGCACCCAGTAAGCAAATACAGAATTTGATCTATTGGACTTAGCAGAAATTAGGGGGGAAAAAAAAAAAAAAGTAAGTAAAAAAAAAAGTGAGATTATGTGGTTCAAATTCCAAAACCGTTACTGGCACCAGACAGGAATCTGATCAGTTCTGCTTTCAGTGAGATAGTGAACTCCTATCCCATAACTCGTAATGAAAATTCTCCCCTAATTCTTGTAACAAATTTCATAGGCCTCCCTTTATGTTTTAATCTATCCTATTCCTAGGTCCAAAATACAATCTCCACCATTTTTTTTTTCCAGCTGTGATGTTATATTTTACTATTTTGCACTTCATTTGGGGTTTTCTTTTCTAATTATCACACTAAGTAGATCCGTCTCTCTTTCTCACAGCTTGATCACTTTTTTTCATGTGTGATACCATCTGTCTAATAGGCTTTCTTATCTGGCTTAAGGGGGGACTGCTATTGTAGATTCTGCTGTATATCCCCAGAGGTCTTAATCCATGTTTTCTTATCACTAAAAGAAAAATCCATTCTCATTTTATAGCTGATTTCAGCAAGAAGTATTTTAGCCTCATGTAACAGAATATGCCTTTCTAAAGCATACACATACAAAGCTCATAACAATGTTCCTTACACAAGACTATAGACAGTTACAAACTTTTTTATCCAAACGTGTACCTCCAAGAATTAGTCAACATATGCATGTCCCAAAATAAACGTATTTCCTTTATTTTGTCTACTAGCAGGGCAAAAATATCACCTGGCAGAAATCAGTGTAGATCTGATTGATTTTAGAGATTTTAATAATGAGAGCATGCTGAATAATTTTACGGTGATTGTTTCTGTTAGACAAATTAATAATAGAAATGTTCCAAGGAATTAAATACTCAGCTGCCAGTAGGGAGTGTGGGTGCCTGGGGCTGAATTGAGATGAGCCTGTGTAATTTTGTATCCCTTTTGGAGGAAAGATTCCACTCTTTGTGTTCAACATTTTCTGTAGTGTAAGAGCCAGAATATCACCATCTAATTTACTTACTGTATGATTCATTGATTAATCATTTCTTTGCATTCAATGATACAGAATACTATACAGAAGGAATCCGAGAAAATATTTGCTAGACAGACAATAATTGATTTGATTGGCAAATAACTTGTTCTACAAATTTTACTTTCAGAAGGGATTTCTTTGTGTTTGATCTTGTGAAGGATATTATAACTGATACTTGGAGGTAAAGCAGAATATAATTAAATCCACAATAGGAAATGGGAAAATAAAGATGCGGTGTCCTTACTTTCTGAGGCTGCCATCAAAGATTAACACAGAAAATATTATTTTACTTTTACTCACACTTTATGAACCCTGACCCTCCCCCCCCCCCCCCCCCCCCCCCCCCCCCCCCCCCCAAATGTCATGGAAAAGCACATCTTGATTTCTAGAGAGCAAGAATTCTACCTATATTGTGCCACTGATATGTTGAAATCTGTGTTTTCAATGACATTATGCTTATATTTAAACTGTGTTAAGAATATGGGTGCTATCATCTAACTTCAAACTGTTGAGCCCTTATCTTTTTGTCTCTGATGTTCTATTTGTTGTTAAATCATAAAAGCTAAAAAGCTACAGGTCAAAACACTAGGTTAGCAAGTAACTTGAAATTCCAGTGACTACTCTGACTTTATCTCAGCAAGGTTAGGCCCAATTTGTTGGGTCATATCAAAACACATAGCCAAGGAAATGGAACAACTTAGAAAAATACCAATTTATCACATCAATGGACAAGCAGCAAAAGAAGAATGACGGAAGCCTTCTCTGTCATTCTGATGGATCAGATCTGATGGATCAGATAAGGCGTCTGTAATTGTTGAAATTTCAGTCGTGTGGCAAGCATCTCACAGATGCTTGCTTTGATTAAGTTCATAACATAGGTTAATATTAACTCCTTACCCTTGACTAGTAGGTACGTGTAGAATAATAATTTTCTGTTTAGATCAATGCTTTCACATTCAAAGAAATCCACGTAACACACTAAACACAGAGTTTTTGCCATCATTGCTATTTCAGCTGAAATCAGCCACTTTGAATAGAGTCATACCTAATGATAGACAGGATGATCTGATCCAAACAGCACAGGGCAGTTGTAGGG
Organism: Aythya fuligula; assembly: GCF_009819795.1. NCBI lineage: Eukaryota > Metazoa > Chordata > Aves > Anseriformes > Anatidae > Aythya > Aythya fuligula. The sequence continues at coordinate 100,957,093 of NC_045559.1, forward strand.
ACTGCACAAGTATTCGATGAAACTACTCATTTCTTTTCTTTTGGTTCACCTTAAGTGGAAACACAGCTTTGCTGCAGCCAATTGAGTGCACTGCTGCTTGAGCTGAAATATGCTCCACTGCATGACATAATTATTCTGCCATCTGCACAATGCCAGTACATCTAATGCACAGGGAATTTAGATATGGCCACAAATACATTAATTGCAGTAGTAAACCTTTTTCACAAATCAATACAGTCTCAGCAGCTCCTCTATCCTACCCTGAACGCAATACAATAGAAACTGGTAAATCTCAGTTATTCATTAATTCTGTCATCAAAGGTCCCCTACATACCTCCATTTTCATTATTGTTGCTTTATTTGATATCTCTGTGGATTCTGAATAGACTCTCCTGAGTACTCTGGTACACTCTACTGAATTGTTTGATCCATGTTTCTTAAGAGATTCTAGTTTGACAATATCTATTGCCTGTAGCTTAGCTTGAGCACCTGTGAAAGATATTCCTTCATTTGGGTTTGACTGAGGAGCCAGTTAATTTTAAAAGAACTGCACTGTGAGTAGGACATCTGGAAAGATACATCACAGTCATTTCCGTGATTTGAAATACCGACCTTCTATATGTATAATACATGATGGTTAGGTCCATCCCATTATTTAATTGATCCATCATTTTCCAAAATATTTCACACAATAAAAAAAAAAAGAAAAGGTTTGTTTTGTTTGTTTGTTTGTTTTTCTGTCTCATCAGGAAGAATGGTTTGCCAAAAACTTATAGATTGGAGAGGCTAAAATAGGCAGAGATAAAATAAAATTATAAAGAAAGCATAAGAGAGAGGAAAAAAAAAAAAAAAAAGGATATCTTAACAATAAAACAATAATAATGTTAATAATAATAAAGGAATGAGGGACAATAGAGAAGAGAAAGAAAAAGATAAGAGAGAGGTTACCAGCTTCTGTAAAAATAAAATGGTTCAAATGACATTGAATAAGTTTATTATTATATATATAATAATAGGTTATTATTTATAGGTTATTATTAAAAGGTTATTATTATATATATATATATTTTTTTTTTTTAAATAGGGAGGGGAAGGGGAGGGGGGGGGGAACCATATGGGGAGATTCTACTCATTCTACTACCCTACATGAAAATACTACTCCCTCTCTCAATATTTAATATCAGTACTACTTTGTAGGGTAGAAGTAAAGTTTTCCTAGGAATGTCTTAATTTTAAAAGCCCTTACAATTTAAAGAATGATACTAGTAAGTATGGTATTAGCAATAACAACTAAAATGAAAAGAAAAAGATAAAATAGCTTTTTTCTTCCACAGTTTCCTGTCTAGTTTACCTACAAAATACTCTGTTTTATTTCCTCTCCTTCTCTGCTTTGATATACAAGTAAATGTTGGAGACAATGACAGCTACAAAATGGATGCCTGTTTAACTAATGACTGCTTTTTAAGTACAGGATTTTTGATTTTTTTTTTTTTTTTCCTTGATAGACTTCCTGAATTGTCTGATTGGTTTCATGTACAGAAGCAACTATCACCTACTCCAAACAGGGAGAAGGTCAGATAAAAATGCATCTTCTGAACCTGAAGAAAGCTATTTATTGTGAGAAGCTGCAGTCATTTTATCTCCAATGCAGAACAGTTACATCAAGGTCTCAGATCTTGGAAGATTATCAGATTAAAAGCTGATAATTATTAGCTTTTGAACCTACAGTTGAGAAAAGTTTCCTTAGGTCCTTACCTAGCTCAGAGAAAGATGGCTATATGATTCATATGACTCAGTCTTAGAGACCTGAAACACCTGAGATTAAACCTAAATCATCAGTTAAAATATTTCTAAGGATCTTAATGAAGATGAACGTGAAAGGAAAAAATAATCAAAGACATTATATCTTTATGATATCTATTTATAATATATTCAAAGCTAAAACAAATGTTTGATTTTCAGCATGATTTTTGCTGGAGGAAACTGCAGAACTTTTTAATGTTTACTCATGCAAGTTAATAACCTGTCCAATCTAAGGGAATCCTAGAATCAAATCTCCAACAGCAATATAAAAGAAAAAATGCATAAGGCTGACAGTAGGCACCATGCTAACAACTTAGACCCTGAAGTCAGTGCTTAGCAAGAATAACAACTACCTGGAATGAATGAGTACTGCCAGACATGTTGACATTCCCTGCACCAACCCAGACTGAGCAATCCAGTATCTACTGCTGACAACCAAGATCCAGAAGTGTTCCTCTGAAAATGACCTTTCTCAGGAAAGCACCTCTTAGCGAATCAGAGCACTTCACATACACACACCAAAAATTGTAACCAAGGATGTATGTGTCTTTGATATCAAAGACCACAACATATCATAATTAACCTAACCTAACAATTCAAACACTAGAAACAGAAGTTAATGTAATGTGTTGTTTTTTTTTTGTTTGGCTGTTGGTTGGTTGGTTGGGGTTTTTTTTAAGGGTTTTATGATTTTTTTTTTGGTGGGTTTTCTGGGAATTTAAAAAAGAACTCACTAGTTCCAATAGACAGCATCCAGATTAAGAGGGTGGTCTGGAATGGAAGCGTTTCCTCCTTTCCCATTAAAGCTCTTTTTTAAGCTGTGGAGAGAGAGAAAGGCCTAATTGAGCCAAAGACAGGCATTGTGGTTTGGTGTGACCAAGGAGATAGTGGTCCCCTGGGCTGCTCTATGCCATTTATCATCAGAGTGTCTTTTGATACTGCATAGACTATCATTAAAAAGGAGGGGGGTTTGAGGGAGTGGGGAGGGAGAGGCAGAGAGAGAGAGAGTGTCAAAACTACTCCCCATAAGCCTCTTCAACATTGCACATGGTAGTCACATACCTACATTCTTCCTAAATCCCTAACTTGAGACTCCCCTATGTCATGGGTATTTTGCCATCAAAATATATGTAAAGAAAAATAAAGCAATTATAAAATGTAAGAACCAAAATGAAATCTGTTAGCCTAATGGATTTTTGTCCAGCAGAAAGAAAGAGCACACATAGTTATGTGATAGATACTCAAGTAATTTCCTAGTAAAAATATATTAATCAACATATATGTACCAAGAAAAAATGTCAAAAAATCTGCCTTTTTTTTTTTTTTTTTTTTTTTCCCAAGGGAGACTAGTTTTCTAAGCATCCTAATTTTTACTATGTACCTTGGGCAAAATTGTAACATCTCTACCTGCCTGTAACATCTGTAACATCTCTACCTGCCTGTAACATCTCTATCTGCTCAAGGCCTTCCCAGCAGAGATTGTCTTTTAGTAATTATATAGCTAGGTCATCTGTGACTTTTTTTTTTTTTGGAGGGGGGGGGGGATTGCGGGGGATGTACAAAGTAGAAGGAGCAGGGGGGAAGGGAGAAGGGTTTTTGCAGCAAATTGCATTCAGCCTCAAAAATTTGGATTAACTAATTTTTTCATTCCCTGCACCTCTGAAAGAGTTCATTCCTGTATCAAACAGCCAACAACTCTTCACTTCTCCTCTGTGTGGTGTTCTGACATATTTCTCAGTATTTATGGATGAACTTTTAAAACATTTTAAAATCTGACAAACTCTGGAACACAGAACTAATTATAGTTCTGGCATTATTTATAAGATTATAGTCTCTCTTCCAGGTGGAATTCTTCCATTACCAGTTAGTCAGGCATTTGAAAAGATTTCACTGGTAAGTGCAGAACAGAAGTGCTGTCATCCAAGACCAGAAGTGCTGAGAACAAATTTATTATTTAAAATAGGGGAAAAAAAACATATATAGTTTAATTATTTTATTATTTGACTGTATTAAAGTAAACTGTTAATAGATAGATTAGATAGGTAGACAAATAGATAGGTAGGTAGGTAGATGCTGTTCTGATTCCATTTAGTTTAAGGACTAAATGGAGTAGTCATTGCTATTAAGTTTCTTCAAATCATTCTATGTATTATATGTATTATAGATCAGATAAATGGGCCCACTTCCTGGATTCCCCATCACACACAAATGGTAGATGTGTCGTGTTACCATAGTAATGGAACTGCAACACAGAAAGAGCCATATAATCATATCTGTGTCTTGAATGAAGACACACATAACTATGCATAAGAAACTGGCATGCTGGGATTGCTTCCTAAAATTATGATGGGATTGCCTCTAAAATAGCTGCTTGTGATATCTGCAGTGTTTACAGTGGCTGATTTGAAAGCAGAGTACAAAGAGGAAACAAAAGAAAACCTTCAGTAAGAGTAAAGACTTATACAAAGTATAAGCATGGGGGAGATAGGAAAATGCAGTATATGTAAATGTAACAAACAATATGCGCTAGATTCAGCAAAAGAGATGAAGAAAAAAAAGTAATTAGAGAATGAGAATCTGAAGAAATTGTAAGACTGGAAAGAAACAGCAACAAAAAAAGCAGAAGAAAAAAACAAACGTCAGAAAGGGAAACAGGAAAATGAGAGGCAGGGCATGAAAGTGAATTAAAAAAATAATAAAAAATAAAAATAAAAAGGTAGGGATGAGAATAACAAGGAGAAAATCCCTAGGAGAAAATGTATGGAAAACAAAGTAGTAAGAAGAAAAGCAGAGGAGGAAATGTCAAGATTTGAAAGGAATTTTAGCACAGGCATAGTAAATAAATAAATAAATAAATAAATATCATAGTTTGAAGGCATAAACCACAGATATTTATATTTTTTCTTAATGTTGATAACAAAGCAATATTGAATCTCAGAGTAGTACTTTTTCAACGTTCACTAACATTAAAAGATAGAATAAGCAGAGATCATGAAATTTAGTAACGTTTTTAATTTCTGGAAAAAAATCATCTAAGTTTTACATAAGAATTGTTCGTGTCCTTTAATTCCATTAATTTCGTTTGCAGGTATTTCAGCACTTAAAAGCAAACAAATTAAAAACAAACAAACAAACAAAAAAGATTTAAAAACCAAAAGCAAATTAAAAAACAACAACAAAAAATTCTAAAACCTCATTCAGATACTAGGTACTTGGCTGGCTTTTCAAATATTCAAAGGACTCTCATAGCAGTTGACAACAAGAACAGCACTTCTGAAATCCTGATTGTTTATTTTACATTTTACATTTTACATTTTATTTACATTTACATTTTATTCACATATGTAGATAAGATACATGGTGTACTTTTTTTTTTTTTTTTTTTTTTTTCCCTTTAGTCTCACATGGACAGTTCAAAAACACAGAAACATTTTCACATAAGTAAATAAATAGTAAATTAAGAACTAGTATGCCATTAAACTTTATTCTTATTACAATTTATACCCTACTCTCAAACTTTGGAAAATGATGTGGTTCTGATTTTTTTAGTTTTTCTTTTATAAATTGTCTGTGTTTGGTGGTGGAAGAGAATGTTACAGTTAATTCACTTTTAGTTTAGTGAGACTCTCAGATTTTTAGCCATAAAGGAGAATTATTCAATCTGTTTTAGAAGTTTTTTTTACCTTTTAAATGTGTGTCTTGATGAAATATGTCATCATAAGAGGACATTTTTAAAGAACATAATCTGAAATTATATGTTATGTAAATTTATAAACATTTTAAAAAATAGTATCAAGAACTAAATTAACAATCGGCAACTTACACAATTTTATTTAATCCAGCTCACTTAGTTAGCAAGCTCAAAAATATACATGTATGACATTAAATGACCATACATATAAATGCTTTAATTCTACAAAAGTGATCATGTTATATCATTCTTACAAAAATGTATTTCCGCTTCCTTATAATAATTTAGTCTTGTTTTGACATAGAGTAGTATGGAAATTAAGTCTGGAATATCAAACAATGACAAATTCAGGATTAAAGTATATATACCTGAAGGCCTGACAAATGATAAATTAGAAAGGGAACCAATCTGCTAACTTCTCCCATGTTACACTCAGGGACAAATCTCTGAAGGCACTTCCACTATTGTCAAAGTTTCATTAAGACACAACATCCTTCCTAGGCTTCTTTAGGTGCCAGTTTGATGGATGTGTACTAAGCAATGCGTGTTGGGCACTGAAGGAGGTTGAAATACCTGCTATACAGCTGTCAGGTTCTTATTAACTTCAGCGCTTAAACAAAAACGGCCATGTAAATACAGAACAAAAATGCAGAGTAAACAAAGGCTTAAACTGCAAAGGAGAAACAACACCTGGAGAAGCCCTAAGTCTGGAGAATTAAGGCTTCTGTATGAAAAATCAATTTTCTGTTTCCACTATATTCTTAAGACTTTCAAAAACAGAGTTTGCAACAATTCAGTTTTTAGAAAACAGAATTCATTTGCAGTCCAAACTTAATACTCAAAAGCCTGAATTGACCATTGCTCCATTTTTATCCTGTTATAGGCTTGTTATGAAAACAAAAATATGTGTAACAAAAGGTGCTAAAATATTAAGCATAAGTTACCAGTCATTTTCCACAGCGTCAGGTTCAAAAATAAAGTAACAGAAGAAAAATCAGGCTAACAATACATAAATCTCTTTGTAATGTTAATTACCTTACTAGTAATATAGTCTCTCAATTTCTTCAAAAAATACAGTGATAATGAGGTTTTGACCTTCTCTTATATAACCAAATATCTAAAAACAATATTCTTTTCCTCCCTCGCCTATTATTTAAAGGCTTATAATTGAAAATACATTTGGTCATTTAAATAACATGGTTTCATTATTGAAGGTTGAATGAAAAATCTTATAAAAGACAGTACATCAGTAATATAGTTGTCATCAAAATTCCCTGTGAATAAAATTAATTGCAATGCATAAATTAATTTGTAACTACTGTAATCAACAACATCCCAGTGAAATCACAAATATATTGGGTAAAATTAGCAACTCTGAAATATATAGGATTATATTAGTATCCATGTTATTCAATTAACATGTAGGGTGAAATGAAGTGAATATTTAGCCTATATATAACTATTTATAAGATCTTAACTTTTACTTGTAACAACCTGTAAGAATAAAATTCACTCCAACTTAACATGTGAATAACAGGTTTAAAGAATGCATATTATTCTGAAAAACCTTTGAACTTTTAAAGGTTTAAATAGGTACCCATGGCATATTAAAAAAAAAAAAAAAAAGTTTACAGAACATGCTAGTAATCTCTACAGATGAAATATGTCTATTGGTACCACATAAAATGTTTTGTTTATTATCTATTTATATGTTTGGTGGTTAAAGCTACACAGTAGATATAAATGCATATACTTCAACTTTTTGGAAAGCAAATACAGACACTTTTGCTGAAATTAAACTTTAGCTGAGTTAAACACTCATTTCCATTTTATTTAGCTGAAATATTCTGCTGCAAGTTCAGAATCAAGAAAATGGAAAACAGGCTGAAAGGGACCTTCTCCTGCTTTAGGGGAGTACATCAAACAGTTCTTCTGCAGTCTTGCAACACAATTCATATTGAAGACAGTTAAATTCACACTACCTATTTTATCCTGTCTCATTGGTCAGAGGGTTTGAAAGCTGCTTTTAATTTCTAGCATAAATTCATATATGCTGAGGTTATCTCAATTTGTCCTTTGACAAATGTTATCCTTTAGCTGAGAAGAATTTCCCTTTTCTCCATGCTTGTCTTTTATACATTTAAACACAGCTTTTATTTTGCTAGGTCTTTTCATTGCCCCTATAAGCAAGGCTCCCAGTTCCTAAATTCATTTTTTTACACTTTCACTTAATCTTTCTGAACACAGGCAACAAGAATTGCACGCGGTGCTGGAACTGATATCTCTTCTGTCTTCTGTATGAAAGAGTAAGAATGCTTTATTTATGCTGGAAATGGCTCATTCACTGCATCTCCCATAATGTCAATCCTATCAGGGGAAACAACCTCCCCTTGCTGCCAGTGGCTTCAATTCAGAGATAAGGATCATGAAGGTCTCAAAATGCTGTGCAAAACAATCCCAATGACCTCATAAGGTTTTGTACTAGCCCCTGAATTATTAGCTCTGTCTGCAAGTATTTTCTTCCTCTCTGCTTGTCTTCTGTCTTCTTGAAATTGCCCTATGAAACATCAATGTATTTCTTCTACATACAGGTTTTTAATCCTGTCACACAGTACTTTGCTGCTGGTGCAGCCTCCCTATTCATGGTGAATGCCTGCATGCTATTTCTATGCTTCTTCCATGTGTCTCATATCATGTTAATTACTGTGATTAATATATCTGACTTCCAACCTCTTCAGTTCTCAGGCGGTTTTAATATATATATAAAATATAAATTAAATTGTGTATAAATTAAAATAAAATTGATGTTCCAAAAGTCAGCAAAATATTACGTTTACCTTATTTTTTATGTGTTAATTCTGTACTCTTATACTGCTGTAAGTGTTCCTTCTTCAGCAGATAACCAACAAATCTGATGGGACATTTGTGTGTATTTTATTATCATGTAGTCTTGAGTCATTTTTGGAATATCTGTTCATCTTGCAAGCTTTATGCTTTTACATGTGAGATGACTTTAACCGTAAGAAACTCTCTTCTTAAAGAATTACATTTAGAGAAATTTCTTCAAATGCCTATGCTGCTACATGGACCCAGTTAATTAAGAATTCTGAGCTCAACAAATTATATCACAATATTCACATGAGAAATATAAGACAACCTGAGCAAAATAATCTGTATTTTTCACTATTTACATGTATATATATACACGTGTGTGCATGCATGTACAAATATTTGACTCTTCAATTTTAGTTCGGAAGCTTTTAGCTTTGCTATTTCTTCATAATGATATCAGTTAAGGAAGACTTCTTCAGGAAACTGAAATTATTCTGTCATGTTTATTTTTACCTTGAAAGACTAAAACTGGATATGTTTTAAACTGTCTACAGTATTCATATTTGTATCACACTACTTACTGAAATTAAAAGTAAATCCTAAATCTTATACTGCTCATTAGAATCCACTATAATCATTCACTGGAAAATATTTATTGGGAGGAATCACACTTTCCTCTCAGGAAATCTACTTGCAACACCTGAATTCGTGATTCAACTTCTGTAACACAAAAGGATGTGTTATGTGGTAGGGCTGGGAAAGGGGGAAATCTCATTAGTCAGTGCAAAGCACATGGTTTTTAGTCACTGGCATCCCCAAATCCATCCCCTCAATTACATTGATCACTGGCTGAAAATCATGTTTGAGTTGACAAAACTCTTCCTAGCACCAGAGGGGAGGAGATAGGGAATGCTCCCATTCCTCCAGTCCTCCTGCACTCTGTGCTTACTAGAACAACTTTGAAACTAAAATTAGATCAGGGAAGATCCAGGATAATAAAAACTTTTCCACTTTTGAGCAAATCCTCTAATCACTACAGAATTAGATAAGGTTTTCTTTACATGTATAAAATATGTATGCTTATAACCACTCCCATCATATTTTTTTAGCAGTGGTCTCATTTTAAAGGGAAATGCGTTACATGCTTATAGCTGTGGATATGAAATGCAGAGGGTTAGGATCCATTTTGGCTTGGGTGCCTGGGTAAGAGGATATGTACACTTAGAATATATATATATATATATCCTCTCTCTCTATATATAATATATTTAGATTTAGATATTACCTACATCTATCTATCTATCTATATAGATATAGATATAATTATAGATTATATAAATATAGATAGATATAGATTATTATAGATATATTATGGATTATTATGGATATATTTTATATATCTATCTATATTATCTATCTGTCTAACTATTAATGGCCTTTCTCAGCTTGTAGGAATGGCAGAGCTAGGCCATATACGAGCAAATAACAGCTCTGGCCATTAATAGTGTCTCTGACTAACATCATTCCCTCATCCGCTCTAGATTCCCATTTCCAGAACCGAGCAGGTGTGGCACTAAAGGTGCCAGCTGACTGTGGTGCCCAAGACATGCTCATGGACGTGCCTGCCATATATCTGTCTGGACTCTGTTTTGGCATTTTATCCTCAACTTCAGCACCATTAAGGCCAAATACTGAGAAGATACATGTTGATACATACCAAGTAGATGCCTGAATCTTTAATTTTCTTTAGCCCTGGGATGTGTGTGGTTGGGGATATTTTACCCCTAACAAGTCTTCACATACAAAAATGATCTATGCTTCATGAAACAGTTTCTTCCTTATGAAAGCAAAAAAGCTGCAGGGCAAAAAATGTTCTATTTCTTTGAGAACTTACAAAGTGTGATTTTCTGCAGGTGATAATTTTTGGCAGAGCTGTAGCCACTGCATACCCTGAAGAAATAAATCCCCAGCCAAAGCTCATGCTTTATACTGTGTGAATGAAAATCTATTTTGCCTTCTTTATCCTTTACCCAAAACAAAATTTTAAAGGTGCCTTAACTCAAATACTTAAACATGCCTTATGCATACATCTAAAATTCCCCAGTAAGATGCTCTTCAGAGAGTCTCATTAGCCAGTAGAAAACAGAATTCCATACATCAAATTTTAAAGAAAATCTAAATTTCCTTTACATTTTTCCCTGAGAGAAGGACAGTTTGACATTGGTATTAAAATTATGCCTGTCTATTTTTCATAATGATTAGTCAACACAAAAAATGTTCATAGGCTGAATTGCAACTGGTCTTTCCCTTCTATACTCCCATTTCAATGTAAGCATAAGGATAATGGTTTTGGAAAGTAAAATATCTGTGGCATTTCTCCATGACTCTTCTACTGTTTATTTTCAAGCCATTGTACATTTACTATAAAATAATAAAATTAAAAATATAGTAAACCCTGCTTTGAAAGACCATTCTCATAGCTTTCTGAATAAATAATCTGAATCAGATGCAGTATTTTACAATTCAGTAAGAGAGGAAGAGCAATAAAATTGATAAGAAAACTAAGAAATGTGGGAATATTTTGTCCTGTTACAAACTCATCACAGTGGTTCTTTGCATGTTGATGTTACCAAGTTTTAAGGAAGTGACATTTCTATTCAGGCAATAAAGCAGAGTCGATTTATGCCAGCAGGTTTTTCTGCCTTAAACAAGGATGAACGTTTGAATTCAAATCCTGACTTAAGTATATCAAACACAACACACTGCAGATTGAGTCAGCTGCGGGAAATTAGAAGACCTAAATCATGACAAAAACGTGATTAATTTCACTCGTTATGGAGAAGAAAAGTTACTTTCTGAAACAAACAAACAAAACTAAACAAACAGAAAAAGGACAAGAAATCACCCCGTGAATTACTTTCTTTCTGAAACTATCACTGGAGCCTTGGATAAGAGTTGGCAGTACAATCCAAAGAGTGGTCCACAGCAGTTTTCAGCTTTACTTTAGCTTTACAGACACTTTTGCTTCATGTTCTACAATTCTATATATGGAAATCAAAGGCAAAAAAAGAGAGAGAAAGAGAGAGGAGAGAGAGATTAAAATAATGTGATGTTGTGTATGTTCTATAAAAAAAAAAAAAATGTAAATTGCTTGAAAATGTTACTTTCACTCCTTTTTTTTTTTTTTTTTTTTTTCTATATATATATTTAAATAAAGTAGTTATTTTTTTTTATTATGTTTTGGAGTATGCTTTAATAAGATATTAGTTAATAAAACTGTACTTGAAAGAGAATGGCAACATAACACTCCCTTTGGTTTTCCTGTAGATGTGCCCTTCCCCAAGACTGAGACTGCAGACCACTGTAAATTTGCTTAAAAATTTACAAATGATAATGCAAGGAACTATTCAAATGGAAGGAATGAGATGTGAATATGATAGGAATATTAGCCTATTTATAGAATATTTTTATGCAAAACAAGAAAGTTAAGAAATAGTGATAGAATCAAATGTTTTATTTTGATATTAGCTTTTCCTCAATTTTTATTGAAAACCAAACACACCTTTAAATATATATTTAATTAAATACAGATTTAACTACATAAAATATGAAATGAAAGATTTTTGGAACTATGTGTTTATAATGTAAATGGGAATAAAAAATTGAATGGACTTAACTCTGTGTTTGCAATATTAGATTTGATGACGATCTGATTTAGCACACAAAAATTAAAGGAAGAGAAGATTTTTTTAAAATTATGAATTCATTTGTAAGTACGTAAATAAAATAGATTTATAACTAAATATATAAATATAGATAAATAGATAAATAATGTATATAATAAATTATAAATATATAAAAATTATAAATATAATTCTTATTTTAATCCTCACATCTATAATATCATCACTATCATAAACTTTGCTTGGAAAATATTGAATGTGTGAAGGCAAACATATAGTAGCACTCATAGGGAAAATACATGGAGTTCTAGATCCTTTCAAATATATATTTGCATATATACATATATATACACACAATGTATATAAATGATTATACCTGTATGGCATTCAAGGTCCTGCTTAAAAATTGGTTCAAGAATTACCTCTAGACTATCTTTTTGAAGACTTAAGCCCATGTTTCAGATGGGTCTGATTTGAGCTGTGACCAGAGAAACAGAAGCCACCCTCTGCACTGGAAAACAAATCCGATGCTCATTTGCAGTGGCTTGTAGTAGCCCATAAAAACCTGTTCCTTTATCATTAAATTACAACAAATATAGACATTAACTCAAGATTCAGCATTGTTATTTCTGTTCCACTACTGTGAGATCATTATCTTCACTCTCAGTTTCTTCATTCCCATCTCCCAGGCTTTTTTACTGCTGAGCCTCATGGATTTTCCTATAAGGGTGAAGGAGCAGAGCAGCACCACTTTTCTATGTCAACCTCCTATATTCTATTCTTCTATATTCTATTGTTGATCAGCCTTCCCAGGTCAGTGAGGATTAATAACAGAATTCAAATCACTCCACATCCAAGTCTCAAGCTATGGCATATGTCAGAACAAAACCAGTAAATATTAATATTAAACTGCCTGATAATTCAATGTGTCTGTTCATAAATGAATTATTAATAAATAAAATATATAAAATTAAATGGGTAACAGTACAAAGTTATTAATTATAGTATTCATAACCATTTAAAAATCATCTGGAAAAAATATATATTTTAATTATGTTCGGGGGCTAGAAAACTAAATATAATGATTTTATAATAGAAGAGAATAATCCAAGAAATTAAAAAAAAATAACATTAAAAATAAAAATAAAACAAAAATAAAAATTCTTGTTTACAGAAAAATCCTGATGGTTGTTTGAATAGACAAATTAAGAACATGGTCTAAAGCATAAAAGTTCGATAAATAAGTGAAGAAACCATTAAAAGAATGCTAGTATATGAACCACAGAAAGCTACAGTAGGTGTCTGAAGGAGTTGATGATGTTCAAAAGAACAAAGAGAATGTGAGGGTCCATTAATAAGTCTTTCAAGAGAGCTGGACTTGAGCCACATAGTGCTTGGTCTGCAAATACTATGTTTAAAAATCAATCCTTTGCTTCACAGGAAGCCAATGTACTTTTGTCAAAATTAGAGCTATGTGAACATCTTGTCTTGGAGCCAGTTAACTATCTCACTGCTTGTACTTTTCTATTTTATTCTTTACCCCCATAAGAGGGGTAAAATTAAACTTCCACAGAAACCCAAAGATTAGTACATTTCCTGTGGTATGTCTGTACTCCATGAACACACAGTGATAGAAAATTCAGTGCAAAACAGGACTCAGGACACCATGTTTCAAAGCAGTAACTAAAGCCTGAACAAAGTTAGAAGCAATTAAAATATTGAGAATAAATGAGAAATTAGAAGCATGGGCTATTATTTCATGCCTTCAAAAGTTACATTTTAAAATATTTCAAGTATGTTTATTAGGAAGTACTGACTAACAAAACGTTGATGATAGAATATAACTGACATTCTCCAGTTTCAGTTAGATTTTCTTCCAAAGCAGGGTTTGAGAAAAAGCATTTTGTTGTTGCTTTTTTTCAAAATATAAATTTAACATTGTCAGAAGGGTGAAAGGGAAAAGGGGAAGGGGAAAAGAAAACTGGGATTCCTACCAGGAATACTTTTTACTTTTAATATATTTCTGTGCATAGTCATCACTACCCAAAGGATTAAATGACTACTGCTGCAACCACTGCTGAACACTCTCTTTTGGGAGAAACATGCATGCGGATGCAGGTGCTTTGTACAAGGAAGCAGAATAAGGCTCAGCTTTGCCTTCTGAATTCTGCCCTGGGGACCACCTGGCTGAATACTTGCATCATTTGGCTGTCATTCTGACCCTGCTACCTTCCAAAGGGCAGGATTTTGCCCTAGCTCCTTATAGAGTCCTTTTGATGCCTTGTAAAATATCTGATTATAGTGTCATTTAGTAGAGAGACATGCAAGTGAAACATTCCTCCAGCAAAGCTGTCACACTGGGAACTGGAAGGTTGCGCCCTGAGCCTCACTCTGGTAACAAGTCTTGAAACCCTGCAGCAAGCTGCAGATTAAATACCTCAGTCTCAGAAGAGCAGACACATCACGGATATTGTGTGACCCGCTGGATATCCAAAAGGAAGAGATGAGATGCTACATCCTCAAAACACATCAAATTCTTATGCAACACTGCCTGGCACAAACTAAAGTTTGCAATAGGCACTGCCACTTCTGCCAAAGGCATGCTAGTTCCCATTTCCTCAGCCCTGGTAAACCACAGATACTTACACACCTGGGAAAGTATCTGTCAGGAACCATTCAGTGCACTCTTATAGGGCAGATTTCATCTTGTGTTATTGGCTACAATAAATAATATTTCAAGCTCTTAAAAGAAAATTACCATATCTTAAGAATAAAGTACTATATAGGAAAAGGGGAAGGGGAAGGGGAAGGGGAAGGAGAAGAGAAATAAAGCCTTAACACAGAAGAAACAGCTATTGGCTGACTGTCTCAACTGGCCCTTGAAGCTAAAAGAAGGTAAAAGAACTTCACGGACATTTAAACTCAAGATTAATCTAATGATCATTTTCAACATCATTTTCTGTTTGCTGCTAGTAAGCAGTTGAAATTTTGGTCTTTTTCAAGCCTATGCAAAGAATAATAGGACTGAATGGGGATTTTGGTAGTTTGCACAGACCTTTTCTCTTCCTCAAGGGACTGAATACCAAACAACACACTAAAAGTCATCAAGCTCCATTTTTCCCCATGCATACATGCTGAAGAAACCTTTGCAGTACACTGATCATCAGATTATCTCATGTGGAAATAAGTTTATGCTCCCGTTCCTGTACACAAACTCTTCTCAGGTAATAAAGACAGACAGGAGGAAGCTGAAAATAAGGACTCCTTGGCTGCTTTAGCACAATTGTGCTGTTTTATGGTAAGGAATAATATTTCCATTTCTTTCCTTGGTGATAGTTCATTAATCATTTTAAAGTAATCTTTGTAAGTTAAAATTCAGTTATATCACACTTTGTATGAGAGTCCCAGAACTCTAGAACTTGGTGAAGTAAAAGTCAATAGTAAGTTTTATTATTTTTTCCTTTACACTTCACACAAATAAAAGGCACTTTAATAATTAGAGAAAGCAATAAACAAGATTGAAAGAAATGTGATTATGACAAATTGTCATAGGATATGGAATACTGTTACATTGATATAATTAAGGACCAGAGATAAGGATACATCAAAATAGCTTATGCTAATTATTTCATTTGAGATTTGAGAAATATTGCATATGTATCTAGATCCATATTTGTATCCTTATTTACATATTTATAGCATTTTAACTATACTAGGACAATGGCTATTTCCATTCTGCTCCTTACAGAGCCTCCCTGCAGTGCTAATCAAATCCTGACGTCTGACTCTAACACTAAGAGTTTTAAGATAATTAAGCACTTTAACCTAATGAACTTGCATTTTAATCCACTGTATTTGTTTAGGGAGGACCCAGGAGACTAGTAATGGGATATGGAATTTTACACACATTTAGACTGAATGTTCAGATTAAGCCCAGGTCAGGACCAAGACAGATCTGCAATTTCATCTTGCAGGCAAAGCAAAACAAAGTGATGGCAGAGTACATTACATGAAATTAGATTTTTCTTGATGAAATAAAAATGTATTAGTTGTTTCAATGCTTTTCTTGCTTATGGATCCCCAAAATATCCCCCCACTGCAATCAACTTTAATTGATGCTCTCAGCAGGCCAAATATTGAATGGAAATGGAGCCTGTGCGAGGATTTTATGACTGTGACTGTGAAAGGAAAAGGATAAAGCATGCAGTTGAAACAGCAAAAGGAAGTTTGCAACTGCCTATGCTGTGGCTTTGGGTATCATCCCCAAAGTCTGTTTCATCAGCATTGCATTCCTTTACACAAAATGATATTGCCCAGAGCTAGGGGCAGGCCTCCAGTGTGCTCAAATCCATGGTAGCAGACAGAGTTATCAGGTATAGAGCTCCACAGGGAAATGAATTATCCACCTATTCACAGCAAACCTTACCAACAAGAGGGAATATGAGGTGGCCATGTTTTCTCAGCTTAATAAAGGTTTACCTCTCCGTGAAGAGAAAGAGATCCAGGAAAGAGATTCATTTGCCGTCTCTGCCTAGCTTTTTATTCCTTACCCCACAAGTTTTAAAATTCATATATTCTTTTGTTGCTCTGAAGGAAACCAATTCTATTGAAAAGGAAGATAAGAGATTCTCTCCTTTCCAACTACTGCTCTGTGTATGATTCAGAGAGAGGAGTTCAACCTTAATCTACATCTTGGAGGCATCGCATAGCCTACAAAACTTATTTATTCCAGCACAAACACTTTGGAGATTTCTTCTTTGGAGCTGTTCTTTCCTTGTAATAAATCACTTTTCATCATCATGGACTCTGTAGCCCAGCAACACAGTAATGCATAGGAGACTAAAGCTGAAGTCATTGCAGCAGCAAGGTGGGATGATTCCTGCGGGACAAACCGTGACATCTACTTTGCTGAACACCCAACAGCATGACAACTAGAGTACTCCCCTGGGCTACAGAAGACAGCTTTAAGTTACTGTTCTGCTTCAGCATATGCTTTTTTGGCAGCTGATGTGCCACTGATAGCATGGAAAGAAAGACACCAAATTATAATGCATAGCAATACAGCTTCTAACCATTCAGAAATAATGAGCTATTCCTTTCTCCCTAAATATCCTTGTTATCTCTCATGGTTTTCTTATTTCTTGATTTTTAAGGTAACATTTTCAAAACATTCACCACAACCATGAATAGTGGAAGATATGGGAATTTCTGCATTTGTCAGCTAAAGAAGTCAAGCAATACCTTGATTTTCCTGGATAGACTTTTATAAAGTCTCCTATTGTTTTAGAGTCTCTAAAGAAAATAAAGACAGAAATGTGAACTGGCAACACTGAACACAGAGTTTCTCCTCCAGCAGCATACCACATACATGTCACGTGTGGGAAGAAATACAACACAGAAGCAATCTTACCAAGGGATGACCATGTGGTCAACAACCCTAGAGAAAATCCAGCTCATCTGGGGTGTGGTTCTGGTTACATTCAAATTCAATAAATTGACAATACAATATGATTTTCTCATTCATTTACTGTGGTACAATTTCCTTTATTAATTTTTGGATGAAAACCGCATAATAATAAAAATGTTTTTGATGGGATAACAGTCAAAAGAATTTTTCCCATTCTGTTCTGATAGATCACAGAAAATTAATAAAATAAAATGAACATTTAAGATTGTTTTAGTATTGTTTTAGTATTAATTAGTATTAAGATTGTTTTAGTATTAATTTTCTTTACAGTTATGAGATTAATTTTACTGTTCATTTTTGAAATTCCTTTGTTTTTCTGAAAGATTAAAATACAGTATATATCACTTTCAATTCTTTGTGCTCAATACTTCACATGATACCAGTTTGTTTTGTTTCTTTAAGTCTGTCTTTCACAGCTAAGCCTAGGTACAAGTCTGCCGCTGAACAGTCCCATAGTTAAAGATCCACAATGGTAATCATAAAAGTAACCACAGCAGTGGTAAATTGTCCATCAAAAATTAAGTATTTGTACATGTAACTTGTTAAGCCAATGTTAATTGTTTTTCTCACTGTTAATGTGATCACTGAGTTTTTGGTAGAACTGTAGCCTACTGAGATCACTACAAAGAGCTAAGAGCTTCTGATAAGAGCACTTACGTGGATTTTTAGCTCAACCATTTTTAGCTGAACCAGATAGTTTAATAGAAATATAGTCAAAGGACTCTCCTGCCTGAGTTGCTTAGAGATTTAAACTGTGTTCTTTTGTTTTGTTTTGTTTTGTTTTGTTTTGTTTTGTTTTTCCCCCTGCTTCAAAATCATATTTTTTTCTGATGAAATCATAGAAATCTGGTCTGTTTCCAGATTACTGTCCACCATCACCCCATCACCACTGCCACCAGCTTGCAAGGTTAACTCAGACATGCACATGATCTCCAATTTAATGTTTATGTGGAAAAAGTACTTTAAGAAGCACACATCAATACATGTTTCCATAAAACATGCATTAATTTTAGAAAAAAAAAAAAAATCAAATTATAATTCCTCTGTTCAAAAACTCAAGATCCCACAACATATTTTTCCTTACATTTCTTATGAGAGATAAGGTGATTTAGTGCTAAATAAGAAAAACTGGATTCAATTTAATGTATATATTAAAATTATAGATGTGAATTTACAAAGTGGTTGTTACATATATACACATATTTGTACACTTGATGTAGTTTTAGAAGTCATTTGTCTTCTCTAGTCAAAATCCACAGATAAAAGTTGTTTTTCATTAAATTTGTAACACTTCCATTTTTGCAACAAAATATTGTACTAATAAAACTATGTTATCTTTTATTGACTTTTACATTAAACATCAAATTAAGACAAGTCAATGCTATATATGAACAGATTAGTACTCACTATTTTCAGACAAACTGTAGAGAAGATATTTATCTTTCCTCTAGAGCAGAGGAAAGTATTTCATTAACTTCATATAGATTAATGATGTGGCAAACAGTTGTTTGTTTCTGTTTGATGGTGATCCCATGAAACTGTTAGAGGTCCAGCTCCAGCTATTAGTCACAATTCAGTGGCAACTGAACTCCAGAAAATCCAAATGCAACACATCTCTGTGTCATGCTGATGAAATATTAATCACTCAGGCACCACATGCAAAATGTAACAAAAAAAAAAGGAAATCAGAACAAGAAAAAAAGCACAGCAGGGGTGCTGTATATTAGCATCAACAAGACACTTTTAAAAGCTAAAGCAAAATGCAGCAACCCTAGTCCCACATGTTTGTAATTTTAAAACTCTTGTCATAGCTAAGCAATAACATGGCCACAGCAGGATGCACCAAAATTAAAGGTAAAAGCTCTCCTAAGGGGTGAAGAGAAGAGGTAATAGTGCTAGTGGTCACTGAAAAAGCCATTTATCTTTTTTTTTTTTTTTTTTTTTTTTTTTTTTTGAGAGGGAGAGAAGGAGGGAGAGAGGGAGAAAGCAATTGAGAGAAAGCTCAAGGAAGAAGTACTAGATTCATTACAAAGATTCATTTAGTAAGAAATAGATGAGAATAGATGAGACTCTTACACTTACAACAAAATTCATTATAGGTAGAGGAAAGGAGAGAGCTTGTTTTTGTTTTTGTTTTTGTTTTTTGTTTGTTTTTAGCTATAAATCTAAATGTCTGAATTTCACTGACCACTAATTCTTTCCTTCTCATAATTTTGTTGATTTTGTTTGTTTGTTTTATTATTAAATCAGACTAGGATTTTCAAATGTGCAGAAAAAAAAAATGAAAAAAGAAAGAAACAAGACAGTTAAATAACAGGGTTTCATATCTTTCCCATTGTGTGGCATCAGTGCGGGAATCCAGTGTGTAATACAGGAAGTGTAAGAGCAGAGGCGCATCACAGCTGGACAAGTAATATTTGAGGAGCGTGCTGAAAAATCAAGTTAAATTGAAGACAACAGTCTTCAACTGAAAATTGAAATCCCAATTTTTCTCTGATACCAGGCTTCCTGTTTTGTAATCACTGATTATGAAGCCTTGCTGCATCTCATACTGGATTGATTTTTATGCCACATGTGTGAATTAAACGGAAGCTTTCAAAAGAGGGAAAGGATATCAACCAGAGATCAGCAAAAAAATCATTTAAATCCCCTTTTTCTCTAAATTGAAACTCTGCTACACAAGGCACACTAAAGGCCCTTGCCATTTGACCTCCACCCTCTCTGTCAATACTGAAACATTTAGATATTAAGCCAAAGCCCAGAGATTTTGCAGGCACCTCATAGCCCAGTAAATACAACTCTTTTACACTTACTAAGAAAAGGTCCCAGACTTTTTACTGAGCTGGCAGGTTGGGGCCTTAGGAATTGCATGGGCTCACTCTGGGTTACCTGGCTGTGGGGCCACAGCCACTGCAGCTTTTGCTTCTAGCAGAGTTGAGGGCAGGGCTCTGGAAGACAAGGCAGTGTGGAAGAGAGCAGACCCAGGAGGATGCCAGTATCCCCACCTGCAAATACAGAGAACAAGCCATTATGAAGAAAGTGCATCCCCATCAGTCAGGTAAAAGCAATTTTAAGAATAACTAAAACCAAAAAGTGATCATAAAGTAGAACTGGGTAACAATGGGGAAAATGCAGGTTGTGCCAAGGAGAACTACAAAATAATCCCAGTGCTGGAGGAGGAGGAAACCCCAGCACATACACCATACTACACCTGGAAAACGGCTCAGGATGCCGATAGCTTGCCGAAACCCCATGTCCCCATCCCGATGAAACTTTGCCCTCAGGGACGAGGAGGACATTGCAAGGGTGACCACAGCCCCAGGGTAAAAGATGCAGATATTAGAAAAGTTTTGTATAAAAATTTAAGCTGCATTATCAAAGAGGTTTTTATATATGAGGAAGAAGATTTGGCTGCAGTTGTTGGTATCATTGCAGGCAGAATGAAAGTAACTGTTTGGATTTTTTTTATTAATCAAGTTGTTAAGATTTTAATTAAACTTATATCCACGTATAAGCTGTGTTCTCTTTTGTCATAGCAAGACTGTGAATTTTACATCCCTTCCCACTTTTCATTTTTACATGATAGGGTAATGTACCATCATTTACTGTTTTGCTACTCTGTCCTCCCTTTCATTTCGCAAATGTCACTTGTCAGCTCTGCTTTTAAGATTGAGATAGCATATCTCCTCTAACAGACCATACAGGAGAATTGTCCTTTTAGTGCCTATAAAAATTAAATGGTTATTATTATTAGTGGAGGTAACTTTAAAAAAAATAATAATAATTTATGTGCTTTTACATTGATGTGAATTTCTTCCAAGTTCTTTGGGTTTCATTTTAATTTTTTTTTTTTTTTTTTTTTTTTTTCTTCTTGATGAAAACATGGTCCCATACTTTTGAGGGAGACATTTATACCAAGAGATTAACTGCAATGACACCTATTTTATAAACAAAGAAAAGGTTACTAAACATGCTAGCCTCCAAACTAGAGCTTGCAGGAAAAATCTTTTTTTTCAAATTGCTGTCAGCAAAGACAATAGAAATAACAGTTCTAGAATTTATCCAGAAATTGAGTCTTTTTTTTTTTTTTTAACATTTGAGTAGTAAAACATACCAAACAAAACAATAAGCTACTTATAAACTTATCACAGATCATTGTGTAAATGGTGAATGAGATTCTGTAATGTGTTAATCCTACAGGTAGTTCAGACCTTCCCACATGGAGTCTGAGCATTCTGAAACATCATAGATTCAGTGGCATCAAAATTGACTGTTTTTCTGTGGCAAAGATTTTAGATCTCTCTCTCTTTTTTTTTTTTTTTTCCAATTTCATCATAAAATAACAGCAACTTACAAAGTAAAATGCATCTTTATAACCAAAAATTACCTCAATTCCTCTTTTTCTTAGTATACACTAAGTTAATCTATCATGCTCCTCATATTAAAATTACATACATATCTATGAATACCTGCAAATGAATTATTTACTTTATAAAGTTCAATTATTTACTTTATAAAGTTTATAAATTTCTTTATAAAGAACTCTATGAACAACTGAAAATGGTACATAAATTCTTACAGGTGCTCCTTTATATACTGATTCACACTACATTCAAGTACAAGCTTAAACATGTGCTGTACATACTATTATTTAATAATAGTTTTGCATCTAGATAGTTGTTTACTATATTAATAACCCCTTTACATGATTTTGTGATTGGTTTCAAAGTACCATTCTCCTGATGAAGACTGAAAAATTCTAATCACAGCAGTAAGAAATCTATTGACATGGAACTCTCTCCACCAGGAATATGGGAAATCTCACAAATTATTTTGTTAGATGAATCAAGGCTATGTAGCCTACAGTGCTGGGCAATGGTGCAATTAACCACTAAGACAGATAAGAGATATATTACTAGGAGATAACGAATGCCTTATATAGCTGGCAAATTCTGAAACTGGGAATAAGCAAAAGAATGTAAAATCACTGCTATGTTCCATAGATTCAAGGTTACGTTAAGAAAAACAGTAATTCAGCATTTTTTTTTTTTTTTTTTTTTTACTTAAGGCAAACACTTAGTTTTTTCCAATGTAAAAAAAATTAAAATAAACAAATAATACATTTGAAGATCTGTAAATGCAGGTTCATCTAACTTTATATTTTTACTAACATTGTCATGAGAAAACAAATGAAGAGTATGAAAAGTGTTGTTTTCATTTTAACTCATAAAACCTATAATATCTTTGGCTTTGTTCACTAGCTAATTGTTAAAATATAGATTAAAACACTCAGCCTGGAGTAAGTCACTGTACTTTAAGAGTAATCAAGACAACATCTTTTAGTTGTGAATTGTCACATTGGGGAATCATGAGTTATATTTTTGAGGTCTATCAAAGTTTATTTTTATTTTTATTCTTCCCAGCCCCTCAAAAATATGTCCTCAATTTCAGTTATCAGCTGGAAATGGACATTTCCATAAATTAAGTACATTTTATTTTATCAATGAATGGGCTCATCTTGAAAGATAATAATTATTTTGTAACATCAAAAGAAGCTTTTAGTGCAGAAGATGTATGTGGTAACTGTGTCTTAAAACATGCACCCTGATGTTGCAGCTCAGGTTGTGCAGTCTTACCTGGGAGTCTCAGGAAGCTTCCAACACAGTATATAGGATATTTCAATCTGAGTAATCATGATCACAACATTACCTGCCCACTCATCCCAACTCCAGACACGGAATGCCATCACTAGTCAGTACTCTCTATTTGCACAAGGACCAGTAAATAAATCTAAGAAAGAACATCATAGAAAGTAGTAGTCCGGATATCTCCAGTAACTAATCACACATAAATCCATATCAAGTTTACAGGTATTCCACTGGTACAGATTGATTTCTTGAAACTGGGTCCCTGTACACATTTTCCACCACTTCCCTTCATCATTGTGGCATTTCAGACACTAATAGTGCTTGATGCTGCCTTATATTGCTTTTATGTACACATCTATTAAAATGTGTTAATGAAAGTAAACTTCTCATAACTTGTACTTTATGTAAGGAGTACACAGTGATGCCTGCTTTCTAGGTGTTTAGGCAGTGACCTACATTGAAAATATTCCTGAATAGGATATCTTTAGATGACTTTTTATGCTAAACTACGATTTATCTTACATTGTATTCAGCTAAAATGGAATTGAAAATACAACCCCAAGATTTTATCACATGAAGAAAGCTGTTCCTAAAATGAGAACTTCTGTTTTGACTCATGTTCTACTTTTCACATCACATTCCTTCTTTCTTTAATACTTTATTGCACATAAACAGAGATTGGTCTGGATGAAAACTTCATTTTCTTTTTAAAATAAGTCATTAACTCTTTGTCCCAGTGCATTATGCATGAGCAAAAACAGCAGAAATGTGTAGTTGCTTTCATACACAGGACACACTGGCTAATAAAAGTAGGCATGGGATTGCAGTCTCAGTCACCCATTGGAATAAACAGATCTCTGCCAAGCTCTGTGATGGAGGGATTGATGGCAAAACATCCTGTGGGTCAAATTGAAGGTGAATAAGCAGAAAACAGATGCACTTCTTTCTTTGAAATCCTATGCAATTCAGTTTACTATTTGTTTGTTTATTTAGGTAATTTGGATTTTTTTTTTCCAAATGTTCTCTTCTCATGTTAAAACACAAAAAGACTCATCATCTTGAGACAATATATACATGAAGCAGTTTGTAGTGTTATTTTAATAATTGATTCTTGGGTGTGCAAAGGGAAGCCATACTTTACAAGTTTCTTCTCTTGTATAGCTGTCAACAAAAAACAGGTAATGTTACAAGTCAGGAAGAACAACTGTTGGAATGGTTCTCTTAAGCAATAAACCCAGTCTTTCTTATTGTTTACATAAGAAATTTACCTGGATTGCAGCAAGCCAAGCCCAGCTGAACAAAAGTACATCTGCAAACAGACCTAAGTGGTTGGTGGGTCCCCAGTGTCAAATCATACACTGAGCTGCTGATGGGATCTGTGCCACCAGATGCAGAACAGGCACCATCAACAGGCACCTCTTTTTCATTTCAGAGCCAGCGATCAGGGCAGCCTGTGGGCACCTTGGGACCTCTTGGTTCTCCCTAACCCATGGAAAAAGGACAGATGCTAGCCCAAATACCTGCTGGGGCAGCTATTACTGCTGGCTCTGAAGTTTGGAGCAACTCCAAAGAGCATGTGGATATAAGCTCTAACAGGAGATTGCAACCTACAGCATTCCTCATAACTGTTGCAGCTAATCCACTCTAAAACCTATTCCCCATGGGGCAGAAAAAGGGGAACACAATGAAACACAAGAGACTTTTCATTCTTGTTTCCTAGGTAGGCAGACTGTTGTTGGATGTATTTAGGATATATCTATCAGGAGGTAAGAGAAAAAAAAAAAAAAAAAAAAAGAGAAACATCTGTAGCTTTTATTGCAGTAGTTCACAGCTCTGCTGAATGTGGTAAATACGGAATTTTAAAAGAAAGACTAATAAGCAGAAAGGCCAGTGATATAAAAAAGAACAGTTTATTGGCACAGCTTCCTCTTATGAGTCTTGGCTCTATCCTGACAATAGCAAGAAACCATTAAGAAATGCAAAATGCAGTCTATAACATCTGAGATCATAGTCAAAAACATTTACAGAGAAATGTTCAATTTTTAAACATATAGATCCTAGGTTATTAAATATATATATTTTAATGGCAACAAATAAAATTAACAGATAGGGTATAAAAATGACCATTACAGGGAACGTCTCTCTCTAGAAATTGATATGTAGTGGTGACTAAGAAATAGCTTTTCATACCAGTACTTTACAGCTCATCAGAGATCTTTATTATTATCAGCTATAAAATATCTAATTTTTTATGTATATTCACATAAACTTTCTAGTCAAATTTTTATTCCCTATAAAAGTCATGCCTTTCTTACAACTATCTTAGATTACTGGGAATCTTTAAATGGCAATGAGAACTATAAATGCTAGAAGCACAGGAAAATGAATCTAAGTGACAGTGTATAAAAAACAAAACAAACAAAAAAAAACCTACAAAACAAACAAACAAAAACAAAGGCATCAAATACAATCAGTATGTGCAGAAAACAAATAAACTGCAGACAAAGAAATATTTGGGACCCAGGATAAAGCACAGTGCAGTCTATAAAAAACTTCCCTTGACTTCAGTGGTCTCTCAGGCGCCCAATAGTGAGAGTAATGGGAATCTTATTCTGAATATATTATTCAAAACAATTTAACTGAATTGAAAGAGAGCAAAATCACAAGAAAGTATTATCTGATAAGAAAAATCTATTTTGTTTAAGATACACAAAGCTTTTCTTAAACTCTCAAATATTTTAGCCATTAAAAATTATACTTAAAGTTATTTAATAATGAATAGACCAATTAAGCTGCCTGACCTTTTATAGAAAACAGATTGTTTGCAAGATCTACAAGTATGGCCTACACCATGGACTTTTGCCAGTGGAGAAACTGCAGAAGAATTCCAGTTTGTACCAAATGAAGTAATATTTGGTAAATTTGTTCTTGATTTACTACAAAACTTAATTCCACATTTGTTTGTTTGTTTGTTTTCCAATTCAGCAGTTGTAAGCTATAAAAATACAGCTTAAAAGTACATGCAGATTAAATATGAAGCCTGCTATTTATAAATAAATAAATAATAACTGCATTAGTCATACAAAAATGCCAGTAGTATTAATTTGAATAACTTGTAAGCCACTGAGACTTGGTGAGTTTTCCTGCTGAACAGGGGGAGCAAAAGCAGATGTACAGTCATCAAGGGACCTGAGCCTAAGATCAAGGGTCCAAGATCTGGGGATTCTTGAGGAATGATGTTTTGACCTGTTCAGTTCCAGTAACTGAAACAGAGAAAGTTAACCTATTTAGTTGTAACATTCAAAATCAAAGGGAGATGAAAGTCTAAGATGAAGGGGTTTTAATATTTTGATATATATATATTTTTTCTACACCTAAATGATTCCTATTTAAATTCACAGATCAAATCTGAATTTAAAGGCTTCCCGTCAACCACACCAATCATACCCTCCAATGGGCCAGCAAGCTGAGGAATAAGTGCTTGTTGCATCCAGGTTTCCAAGGATAGGACGTTGTAAATCTTCAACTTCAAGGTAGATATAATACTTAAAAGAGAATATCAAGTGAGATCAGATTTAGGGGATCCTGCTTTAGGGAAAAAGCAATTGTCCTTAATACAAATGTCCTTATGTCCTGACAAATTAAATAAATACACAAATAAAGATATCTGCTTTTTGATAATGAAAAGTGCTGTGAAATTAATAGCTCCATTTTCCACAGATATTTGGGAACCAACCAGGAATTAAATACAAAAGGAGAGGGCAGAATAATGTCAGCAGAGAATGAAAGTATTTGCTCCTACAAGTACCAACTCACAAGGAAATAATTTGCTCATCAGTGCTTATGGGGACTGAGAACTTCTGGGCAAGCAGCTGCAATAGCAGGAGATTATTTTAAGTTCTATTTCTCTGGGCTGGCTCTAACTTTCTAACATTTAAAAATGTTAGATTAACCCATGGTTGAATAACCCATGCAAAATACCATCTTGTCAAATTTGTCATACAGTTGATACAGATCCTTTGCCTTCACTATTCTTCTCATGTACATCTATAAAGTCTGCTCTTGGTCTGCCATACAATGGTGTTTCCAGTAACAAGGCCAGACCCCAAGTGCCTTTGCTATTACAAACTCCGTACTTTAAGGAGACACAAGTAAACCATCCTGCACACATATCAGTCTTTTAGACATGGTGGCTGGTCCAGGTAGCATATCAGACCAGACACTACAGTTGGAGAGATCACAGTAATAATTGTAATGCAGATTAAAATATTAAGATTTCAGCCTTGGCCCTGAAGTTTTTCACAGAGCTTCTGCACACAGCATTCCCACCAGCTTTCCCAGGGGCTGTGACAGGGCCAGGGCCAGAATCACCTTCTCTCTTGGTACATCTTTCTAACTTTTGCAGTGAAACTGCCTTGGCTGCAACAGCTAACTTCTATTTTGCAGAATGTGGCTCATCGATTATACCATCATAATGCCCAGGAAACTATAGCAAACTTTTTTTTTTTTTTTTTTTTTAATTAAAAGGGCTTTTGCAAAAATACACAGTCCCCAATCTTCAGACAGTACGTCAAAACTGCACTGCCATAACAATTCTTAATTAAAGATAGGCTTTCCAAGTTATGTATTGTGGCTTTGAGAGATAGCTGATACGCTTTCAAAAAAAAGAACAATTCTACAAAATAATGTGTACCTTCTTAACTGTAATGAAGCTTATTTCCCCTTATAACAACAACATGAAGCAGCTACAGAAAAATAGACAAGGAAATTAAATTCAAAAGTTATGTTAGACATAATTAGCATTGTGACATAATCTGACAAAAGCCGGGAAATTGAAAGCTAAGTCTGACACTCTATCTATAATGCTCTCTGCTTTTCCATGATATGACTTAAAGCCTGAGTTACTGCCTTAACTTTAAATTTCCTGTCTTTTGTCAGTTTGTGTCACAACCTTCATGTTATGTAAACATCGGTTATGTGCATTTAATTCTTTATTACCCCTTTTACTGCTGATTCACATTCAATAAATCAGAACATTCTAAAAATTCTAAAAATAGTTTGGGAAAGGAAAAAAAAAAAAAAAAAAAAACAACAAACAAAACACTGTATGAGTTTGAAGTTGTCCAAGTCTTGCATTTGACCTTCACTACATATTTTTTCCAAATTAAAGTTGGCAGAAAACTAACATTTGGTGTCAAACACTGCTATTTCATTTATAAACTGCCTATGATCAAAATAAATCCTTAAGAGTAAATAACATATTCTATATTCAGTGGAAAAACAAACCAAAAGATTTTTCTTTATCACAATTGTTATTTAATGCATCTGAAGATACATCTCATATTAATAACTTTATTTTGTGGGGTATAGTAAAAAGATGATAGTAACTGTCTCCATGGAGTTCAACATATGAATGTAAATGTTCTGAATGTCCTCAGACATCTTGTATAAACAAAATATTGAATTCCAAGGCAAAAATATTACTATTGCCCCATTTTGAAGGTATAAAATTGCTTGTAAATGCGTTAGTAGTTTCAAAGCACTACAAAAACTCAAGAATATTTACAATGTATTCTGCTGACTTTATAGGAGAAGAATTATTTTGATCTGCAGGACCAAATTAATTCCCAATGTACATCTTGCTGCTAGTAACTTAATATTTTATTCCAAAAGCTTGTATTTCCAACTCATGCAGATTAGGTCAACACAGAGATGATAATTTAGAAGATAAAGAATATATATATATATTCTGCTACAGTACAGACTTCATTTAAAATAGATAGGAACAGGTGTATATATTTTCTAACAAAAACTCATAAACACTTTAAGAGAGACAACCAAATCTCATTTATTGTCAAAGCATTTCACAGTTTTAAAAGTAGTGTAAAGAAAAAAGGTAATAATGTTGGTTGTGTAACTTTAGGCATTGTATTAGTTCTAATTCATCCAGTGAGTAGACAGGAAATAGCATACTAGGAATCTTTCTGCAAACCAGTAACATCACATTTGAGGAAACTAGGTTATTTTATATCTGAGCATGTGCTTAACACAGTGAATTCATTGCAATTACACCAAGAATCTTCCTTTGGGAATAATTTTACCTGGAGGTGCAGATCTTTCTCTGGTAAAAATCCCCTAAGCTACTTTGACTTGATTTATGATAGCTAGGAATGAGGCTGGTTGAGCCTAAAGAGCAAAAGTTTTGTTCCTCAAGAACTGCTAAGATGAAAAGTAAAGCATTCTTAATTGTAGCACACAATAAATACATATTTTCCTTACATTTATTTGTATAGTCAATTCTTTTTAATTAACATTTTCTAAAGACCAAATGTTTACAGATTTTAAAATAGAGTTTCAGATATAATATAGCTATAGACTTTTAGATACAATATAGTGTAATAAATTAATGTATTTCCTGATCAAAAATCTCCTTGACATCAAAGCAAATTCATTCACATCAAATCTCTTCATAACCCAAAAGACATGTCCACATGTGGTGTTTAATGAGATTGTCCAAGGTATACACACCCGGTTCCTACCCAAAGATGTAACTGTTTATATCTCATCCCATTATGAAAGTGAACATACAAACCATTTGGCTCAGGGCTGAATTCCAGGGCATTTTGCACTCTTTGAGGAGGATCATGTGTCCAGTAAACAAATAAATTCAGCAAACAAATTGCACAGGTTATCAGTCTTACTAAAATCCTAAAACTGGTGGCTCCACTCTTGATTTAAAAACACTAAAAAGTTCCAAGCTCAGAAAGAGATGATACAAGATAATACTCAAGCATATTGAAACTGTACTTCTTTCATTTGAAAGTAATGTAAAATCAAACATGTAGAGTTTTTTTGACTGTTTATCTCCTTTTTCTGTTTTATCTTTAAAGACCTAGTCATTATGGATAACATAGGTAGACTGACTTCAGACCTGTTCCTCCATGGAATTTTACATACTACAACTGTAGAATGTGGTACAAGAATGGACTTAGCGAATGGTTCATTTGAAAGAAAAGCTGCATAGAAGAAAAGCTGCATTGAAAGAAAAGTATGTAATGCATACTTTCTGCAGTCTGGAGAATACCTTTGAATTTACATTAAGGACATAACTGATTTATATGTAAAATCTACACTTCTCTCTATAGGCCACTTTTGGATAACTTGTTCCTTTACCATTTTTGCAAGTCTTGCATGTGTACTAAAGATTTTTTTTTGGCAGTAGTTTACAGACCTCCTCCCCCACATTTTCTTATGAACTCCATCTGGCCAGAGTGAAAGAATCTAAGTTGAACAGTACATCAAATCCCCAAGTGATATACTCTTAAATACATTGTTTCTCATAATGTTTTAAAGAATTATGTTTGAGTAAGGAAATTGAGGACTTAGTAGTATATTGATAATTAACACAGCAGATGTTGTGCAAGTCTTGGCTGCAAAAGCATTTCTTTCTGAAAAGAAAATAAGTAAATTAGGCAACATGAAAGAATTTCAGGGGAGTTGTTTTAGTTTGATTTTTAAAACAGTTTAGCCTTATAAATGTCTTATTTTATGACTTTAAATATTCTGCAGTCCTTAAAACCTGCTTTTTCTCTGTATGTGCCTTTTTTCATTTAAGCTCAAAATGAATCCATATTGCCTGTGATTTATTGGGTAACATTGTAAGAGAGGCAAGACAGTAACCTCAGGCAAACCATATGTAGTGAACAGGTTCCAGAGACACTTTATTGCTTTCTACCAGTGGTAGGTTAGCACTGGCAGTATTCCTTCTGAATAGGTTACAACTGCTATCAGATACATCTGTTCAGCATTTTACTGCAAAGAGAATGTAATGCCAAAACAATGCTAAACTTGGATTGCCCATTTGCTGAGATTACTGCTCTCAAAAAGTTCACATAAAGTTTTCTGCTCTGTAATTTTAACATCTGACAAACAAAATCTGAAGCAGTATTTTAATTTCATACATTATCCATAAACTTCTTCAGAAAATATAACTATAATTAGTATAATCACTGTCATCTGCCAGCATAGAAAATAGATTCCAGAAATAATTTATGCTGTTTAATTTTGTTTTGTTGTTTTTGTTTTATTTGAATGAAGAAAGTCTGCTTTGCTATGCTCTCACCTTTCTTGTTGGAACTTTCTAGGATATTATTTATCTTTTTTTTTTTTTTTTTTTCTTTTTAATGCAAAGATAGCTTGGATTTTATATCATACAATTTAGCTATTTCAACACCATTTCAGAAAGAGATTTTACTTTAAAATTGGTAATCTTAATGGAGCCTTTCTACTGTTTGTGTAACATAAGCTCATACAGCCTTGTAACATGCACCTCAGACAGTCCTCAGGCACTGAAAAAAAAAAAAAACAACAACAAATAAACAAACAAACAAAACCACTCACTACATTTATCTTCTAAAATGTCGATGTCTTTCCATCTATGTAGAAGATTAAGACAAGAAAGGACTAATCTAGGGCACAATGAGGGTTGAAGCCTGTAACTTAATGTAAGGAAAAAAGTCAGTTCTGGAACATCTCATTTCATGGGCTTTTCCTTACTGTCTTTCTGCAGTGTAAGTGGTGTAAATGAAATGTATTTGTTCCTGTAGTCATAGATCAAATAACTAATGCCTAGCACCCACATTCACTTTCCCAAAACTGGTTTTGTGAAGCTAAGGTAAATGGTTCTCTAAATTATGTGGGTAAGGACAGGCTGGACCAATGGGCTGAGGTCAACTGCATGAAGTTCAACAAGGCCAAGTGTCGGGTCCTGCACATGGGATGCAATAACCCCAAGCAGAGCTACAGGCTGGGAGAGGAATGGTTGGAGAGCTGCCAGGCAGAGAAGGACCTGGGAGTGATGGTGGATAGTCGGCTGAATATGAGCCAGCAGTGTGCTCAGGTGGCCAAGAAGGCCAACAGCATCCTGGCTTGCATAAGAAGCAGTGTGGCCAGCAGGGCTAGGGAGGTGATCGTCCCCCTGTACTCAGCTCTGGTGAGGCCACACCTCGAGTACTGTGTTCAGTTTTGGGCCCCTCGCTACAAGAAGGACATGGAGGTGCTTGAGCGGGTGCAGAGAAGGGCGACGAAGCTGGTGAGAGGCCTGGAGAACAAGTCCTACGAGGAGCGGCTGAGGGAGCTGGGCTTGTTCAGCCTGGAGAAAAGGAGGCTCAGGGGCGACGTTATTACTCTCTACAGATACCTTAAAGGAGGCTGTAGCGAGGTGGGGGTTGGTCTGTTCTCCCACATGCCTGGTGACAGGACGAGGGGGAAAGGAATAAAGTTGCGCCAGGGGAGTTTTAGGTTGGATGTTAGGAAGAACTTCTTTACCGAAAGGGTTGTGAGACATTGGAACAGGCTGCCCAGGGAAGTGGTGGAGTCACGATCCCTGGAAGTCTTTAAAAGATGTTTAGATGTAGAGCTTAGGGATATGGTTTAGTGGGGACCGTTAGCGTTAGGTCAGAGGTTGGACTCGATGATCTTGAGGTCTCTTCCAATCTAGAAACTCTGTGATTCTGTGATTCTGTGATACTTAGAGTTGTGGTACAGTCTAATCCACATGGTCAGATCCATTTCATAATAAAGGAGTACATTGCCAGGCAAAACTTTCACCACCAGTGAAGCATCTTCTTTTTCAGCTGCTCTGGACACGTGGGAGATATCAGACCTTCAAGAGGTTTTTCAGGACAAGCCTGGTATTTCCCCTCCCATCTGCTCCCGCACACTCTTGTAGCACAAACTATATGAGTCTTTTAAGGCAGCATGAGGCAACATTGCACTATACACTATGCACTTTGCACTATGCACTTTGTGGGAATAAATTTGTGGGAATATATGAAATTTATGAGATGCCTATGGGAATAATGAAAGACTTAGAAAGGGAGGGGGTCCGGGTTGATCAGGGAGGCACAAGGATGAGAAAATAGAGGAAAGAGGTGCTAAAAGTAAACGGTTACTTTTAAACTGGTGGCAGGTTGGTACATTCATCTAATCACAGCACTTGTTAATGCAGTCAGTCCTACATTCTTGCAAAATCCTGTCTAACTGTATTCTGTGGGGAATGCAGACCATCCTCTGATCCTCTGCATTCAAAAGCTAGCAAAGGTCAAGCCCGGTAAACTGGTGAGTAGCAGAAGAGGTCAAGCCCATCTCCTGCAGCAAGGGGCTGTGGACTAGAGGAGCTCGTAGGGTGTGTGCATGTGTCCGTGTCCATACACAACATGGAGCAACACGTTGCTCAGCTTCACTGCTGACTGGGGCTGGAGCATGGAGCCGGGGCAGCTTGCATCCACCAGGGCAGGAAGACACCCATGGTGCAGCTACAGGGAAAGCCTTGCACAAGGCAAAATATAAGATGAAATTTCACCACCTGACTTTTCCAGACTCCATAGCTGACTTCAGTCTTGGTGTTATTTTTGACATACGTATAGGCAGTGCTACAACATTGTGTCCAAAATGCAAGATAGCCAACAAAAAATAGTCGAAGAAGGATCAGAGCTATGGTTTTATTTTTATTATTTTCCTGTCTTAATCCTATGGCCAAACATAAATGAACTGGTGACCAAAGTAGACAGAAAATTACTTCAAGAAAGGTAAAACTATGTTATTTTTCAAGACACAATGTTTTAGAAGTGTTTCCAGTGCTAAATGTAACATTGGAAAACAAGAACTTACACTTTTTTTTTTTTTTTTTTTTTTTTTTTTTTTGTTAAAAGATGAGAGAAGATTTTTATATTCCTAGCTTTGTCAGTGATTTAACATGGTGCTTTGATTTTTTCTCTTTTGTTGTTCCTCAGTACCAGATTTTCCTGGAAGGGTGGGAAATATATGACTTGGCATGAAATACTAAATGTATACATTATTATATATATTTCTTTATACAACCATATTTATTAGTCAAGAACATGATGTTTAGTCCAGGTTTCAACTGAGATTGAGTTAATTTTCTTCATAGAGGCTGGTATATGGCTGTGTTTCAGATTTAGGAGAAAAATAATGTGCTTACACAAGGACATCTCTGCTTCTCATCCCTGCCAGCAAGGAGACTGGAGGTACATGAGGAGCTAGGAGGGGACACAGACAGGACAGCTGGCCCCAGCTGGCCAAAGGGGTGTCCCATGCCACGTGGTGTCATGCTGAACAATAAAACTGTTGGGTTGGCCAAAGGGCAGATGGCTGCTGCTTTGGGATGGGCTGGATATCAGTCAGCAGGTGGTGAGCAATTGAATTATGCATTACTTGTTTTGCTATTTTATATATATATATATATATATATATATATATATATATATAAACAGTTATTATTATTGTTATTTTCCCTTCCTTTTATATCCTATTAAATAGTCTTTATCTCAGCCCACGATTTTTACCTTTTTTTTTTCTGATTCTCTGCCCATTTCTGATTCTCCCCCCATTGATGGGGGGAGTGAGCAAAGAGCTATGTGGTGCTTAGCTACCTGCAGGATTAAACCACAGTGGGTTTCAGGAAGGCAATTTCTGCAGACTATTCAGAGATATAAGAATAATTATATAGCTATTGCTACTGTAAATGCAGTGAATTTTGTAGTTGTTTTATTGTTATGATTATTATTTTAATTTTCTATGAAAACTTCATCTATTTCATATGAATTTTATTTTTATTTTATTTTATTTTTAGTAATCCAAAGATTTCAAAGTTCTATACTAAGCACAAACACTTATAAAAAATATACTTCCAGCCCAGACGTGTGTGTGATGACATATCTGTTGGAGCAGCTAACAAAGTTTCCATAATGCTTAGAGATGAAGCTTGCAGTCTACAACCCCTCTCATTCAAGGAAGCCGTGAGACAACCAATTTAACTTACACCTGAAATCAAAAAGGAATGAAAGGAAGCCTTCTCTTTTCTGACTACATTTTGCCGATGGGAAGCCCAGTAAGTTTTTTCTAAATTATATTGCCTTCTCAACGTATGACTTGACTACCTTGTACTACAAAGAGAATATCCAGAATACATGTAAAAAGAAGACTCACTTTTATAAGAAGTTATTCTTTTGTTGTTGTTGTTGTTGTTTGTTTGTTTGTTATCAGAACTAATACCATTTTTGTTCTAGATAAGTTTTATATTTCCGTAGCCCCCATGAAAAGCAGAATAGTAAAATACTACATGATACATTTAGCATGAAGTTCTAATAATAGCGCTCAGTGAACTAAGAAAAGCACAGCAATCTGGAAAGTTACTAAGACTACACTGACAAAAGCATCCAATTGTTCTCTTTACTGAAATAAATATGTTTAAAATTAGTGTGTATTACTCTAGTTTGATAAAGAAGCTGAAATTAGCTTTTGTTTAAAATTAGTCTCTTACGTAGTTCCAAAATGTGTTTTTTGTTTTGTTTTGTTTTGTTTTTTTGGTGAATTGAAATTTTAAACTTGACTTGGTTCACACATTTGTCAGTACCATTGCATCTGGTCCATGTGAAACAAAGTTGTAGAATATCTTCCTGAAAGTAGATTTCTAAAGAATTATCATGCATTGACTGATGTCTGAGCAAACTTTGTTACTTGTATTTGTTTATCACTGTGACTACATTTCACCTCTGAGTCTACCCATCCAATCAAATCTATAGCTATATTTTTATCACTCCTTTATAAATACTAGTCCTTGAATTATAGATGTCAATAGAAATTTTACCACTGTCCCTGAAATGCTCAGGTTTAGACTACTGCTATTACAGTTGAACAAACATCTAGGAAGGATTCCTTGCTTTCCTGCAAGTATATCAGAGAATCATAGACTATTCTCACAAACTGTCCAACATTATAATTTCTAAGCCAATATCAAAATCATGCAAGACCACTGACACCCTCAGCTTCATCCCAGTGCAACTCAAAATCTGTATTCGGGGGTGCATTTTAAGCATGAATTTAAATAATAAAGAAATCAGAAATATTAAAACATATTCTTTCAAAGTTCATCTGAAAGGCTTCACTTGCTGTGCCCTCAGAATTTGGTTGGGTCAGGACTTGCAAGAATTTCACGGACACTATTTGCACAGTTGCATGCAAATCAGTGTCACTCAGCTATGTTCTAGTCCACAGTGGTTCACACTTGTAAAGCTGGGATAAAAAGCAGGCCATGCTCCATTCTGAGTTAACATACATGTAGTTGATCATAAGTGAATGAGCAGTGACACTGTTCTGCAGCCACACATGAAATCTTAGTAGTAGGACAGAGAGCAACTATGCTGAATAGTTGCAATACCTCTGGAGCCCCAAATAGTGTTTCAGGCACACCCTCCCTAAGCAGGAAGGTTTTACTCATTACTATTGAATTTTCAAGGCAATACAGTAACTAAAATCTGAAAGAAACTAACCTAAACAGTTTCAAGATGCAACACAAGAGGATACCGGTGTGGATGAAATTACATTATTAACTCCTGTGTTACTGTACATTGATTTGCACTAAGAAATATGTGGGTGATCTATACCAACTGGACAATTCAAAATATGTACATTTTTATTTTTCAGTGGGAAATTAAGAACAGGTTAAATCTTTTATAGCATTGACTGCAATGCTTTCTACAGCAGCAAAAAACTATTTGGCAGCTGTTTTGATAGGAAAAATGTGGACAAATTACATATTTATATTAAAAAACAACATTGAGAAGCCTAAAACAAAAGCAAACATTAATTTTTAGGTTTAAATACCAGAAGTGTTGAAAGTTTGTTTTGTGTGTTAATACTGGAAGAAGGAAACAATAAATTCTGTCTATGATCAGGCATGGACCTAGTATACTATAGGTCAGCCTGATTTATTACAAATATTTATGATTTTCTTTTCTCCATAAACAATGATTAGCTTAATATTAAGCAGATCACTCCATGAGTGAAACGCATCAAGCAGTGTGAGACAAGTCTTATCTCAGCCACTGGACAAGCTGTTAATAGACACTCAAATCTCAGCACAGTTACATTTACTTCTTCCTGTTAAGTAGAAAGGTGTTTGTTATTCAGCTGGTGTTACTAGAATGATGCTAATGATACAGTTTATCTCCTCCTCACTCTTGCATAGCTCAAGCCCTATATTTAAACCAGTGGTGTCAAAAAAGAGAATGATATAATATAACCCAATTTTAAAAGTTAATCTCCACTTCTGGCATCACCCACGTGAATGTGGTAAAATATTCTTTCCTTTGGCAGGTGAAATTGCTGTCATAAACACAGCAATATATGCCTCCTTAACCACTGATATTTACTCTGCAATGAAAATGCTTCTGTTTGTGCAAATAAGTGTGTTTTTGTTTTGTTCCCCCTTCCATCCCTTAAAACTGGACTGTGGCCTTACAAAGCATATTATTTAAACTACTTTGATTTTCATTAGTAATTCAAACAACTTTGAAACTTCTCTTGAACTCTGGGACCATTGGGAATTTGTTGAATCATGCCTTTCTGTTGCTTCCAGTTTTCTTACTGTCAGTCTTCTCTATCCTCTAAAAATTGAACACCTGTGTTATTGCCCTATCACAGACAGGGATCTTCCTGCAACACAATCTCTCTCTGACATCTCAACCAGCTTTACACCATGAAATGACAAATTCATCATTTTTTTTTTTCTTGGCATCATAACAGATTTTTTCTGTTCATTTTGGTGATATATAGAATGCTTTCAGTAATGCAGTTAAAGTTGTTTTCTTTCATTCAGCCAAATAAATGCCAAAGTGGAAGTTTGTTGGCATATGGAAAGCTATTATATCTAGCTGGAAAAAAAAAAAAAAAAAAAAAAAAAAAAGTGGATTTTTTCCTGTGCATTTTTGTTTTCTTTTCCTTCTTAATATATAGTTAAAGTCTTTCTTGATTTATTGCACTTTATTTTTTGACAAGTTATTCCATATTTTATCTTTAGATATGGAATATCTAATTAATCCATATTCCTTTTAGCTTCATCAGAATATCATCACTGCAGAATAAGGCAAAAAGGATCAATAAAGACCTGATTATTTATATGTCAGACTCTTTACCATGTGAAAAAAAGTGCTCAAATTTTAGAACTTATAATTTCTCAACCTTACCTGCCATATGCCACTACGGGTTCAGGACACCACAGAGTTTAATACATAGGAGCACATGCTCAGAAGTGCAGGATGGAGGACTGGGATTCACAACCAGAAACTTGCTCCACTCCAAATCACACTAAACTCAACACTGAAACCAAAATCTACCTTTAAACACTGTTACTTCTACACCCTGGTCAAGTTATTGAGTTGGTATCCAATAAATAAATAAATAAATAAATAAATAAATAAATAAATAAATAAGAGTATGGTTATCGATCCAAATCAAGTTTATGGATTTACAATAGCCTAAAAAATCTCCAGATGCATGCTTTTTGCAGGAATTCCAGCAAGGCTTTTGGATAATTTCCTTTATATATATATGTATGTATACATACATAGTATAGAAGTTATGATGCAAGAATACAACAGAAACAAGAATCCCAGAGACAGGTTAGACAGCCAATTAATAGAGAAACCTAGTCTGTTCCTAGGATCCAAAGTAATGTGCTGCATTATGTAGGCATCAACCTTCTCAGAGCCAACTCATTATGGTTATAAAAATATAATATATTTATTATATTTCTCTACACTGTGTACTCCAGGTATAATGTTACACCACTCAAATCATCAGCAATCCTCTTGTCTGTGAAATCCATTCAAACATTCAAACATCTCCTAGTCATAGACCTTGCACTCAAAATCACTGAGGTATCTAACATACCACTGCACCACTTTTATG
Organism: Aythya fuligula; assembly: GCF_009819795.1. Lineage (NCBI taxonomy): Eukaryota > Metazoa > Chordata > Aves > Anseriformes > Anatidae > Aythya > Aythya fuligula. Next base: position 100,995,988 of record NC_045559.1, read on the forward strand.
AAATAACCTTAAATAAAACAATTTTGATTTAAAAAAAAAAAAATCCCACAAATTGTTATTAAAGCTCTTAAGTTATTTCTCTAGGATACATGTATCTATTCTATCTAAATTCCTTGTTAGGCCACTCAAGCAGCTAACATTACTATTATTCACACCTACAACACTTAAATATATACATATATATATTGTAATCCCTATGCAATCTATTTCAGCTCTATTTCAGTTTCAATGCTCGTTACATCCCCAACACATAAGCAACCTATACAGCTACAAAATAATTTATTTACAAAGATAAACGTGCAACACTATGTATTTATTTTTAACAGTTGGGAAACTTTTGCTTATGGAACTTACTGAAATGAATAATATTTTGTAATGCAGAGAATAAAAATTACTAATTCACTATGATGATTGATTAAAGTGAAAATAAAACAGGCAAATAGACATTTGCATCTGGGCTCGTAAATTTTCATGACTATTTTGCAAAGCTTTAATATTAAGTAATATTAAAACACTTGGCAATAAATCATTTTTCCACTATTTTCATTGGATTAAAGTTGGTTGAAGCTAAATATTTGCACGATTTGCACTTACTGAAATCACAAGGATTTTCTCTCTCTCTATATATATGTATATATATATATACACATATATTCACTATTTATCCACAATATGTATTTAATTGTTTCCAAAGGCATTTACCCTTAAACTACATTAATAAACAAACAAACAAACAAACAAACAAATCAGATGCTGATAATAAGCCACAAAGAGAAAAGGAAACGAAAATCCATGTGTTGGCTAGAAAGATCTACTCAAGTAAACTTGGTGGAGACAATTTTTCTAGTGCTAATCTATAGTTATATTATAATTATATAAATATAAAGATATATATTATATTTATATTAATATTATATATTTGTTTATATAAATATATATATATATATTAGTTATATTGCTAATTAATAGTTCTTGCTGTCCATCTTTCAGGTATCCAACTCTTTTCTAGATTGCAATACAACACCACTTTTAGTGTAATTTTTTTTGTTTCTTCTAGCAAATGAGAAAGATTACTTTTGCTCCACTTCAAATTTCTTTTTCTGAAAGGTCTGGTGTTTCTATATTGAAAGGCTTCTTTAAAAAGCTTTTTTAAATGTCCATAATTTTACTCCCCCACTAAAATGGTAAAAGTTCAACTTGAGAAATTCCATGGGAAATACCAACATATAACAAATAAAATAATAAAAAAAAATACAAATTTATATACAGATGTAGAGTATCAAATAGTGTATCACACAAAAATGTGTCCTTTGAATGATATTTGGTGTCTGGGATTCCAGCCAAAAATAAAAAGCTTTTAGGTTATATTGTTTCCTGATTAAAAGATTTTTTATTATTTATTTATTTTTATAATCTATGAATGAAGAGGCAACAGACTTACAGTATGTTGTCTTTCGTCCTTCTAGCCTTCAAAATAACACTATGTAGGAAGACAATGAGAACTGTCTGAAAAAATGTGTAACATAATAAGTACATTAGAGATATCCAGACATTTTATAATATTGATCTTACTGAATTGCAGCTTATCAGATAAGTAAATAGGTAGATCAAAAGCATAGTGTTTCTTTGGTAAGTGATATTCAGGTATATATAAATATTCAAATATTCAGACATCATTAGGAGTGCTATTGCAGCTATTTATAAGGGGGATAATTAATTTTATGTGGTACAACTTTGTTCCATCTTAAAAATAGCAAGAAAGATAATAACAGTAGTTTGTATGGGTAAAAATCAGGTCTATTGTTGTGCCTTTTTTTTAAGTTTGATTTCTATGTGCTTTGTAATTTAGGGCATGTGGTGATGCTCGATGAAAACACAATTGGAATTTAACACCCTAATTCTGCCTTATGCTTTTCAGATAACTTAGCTATCTATGTCAGCATAAGTAAATGAGGACCTTATGATCTTTCTGAGCCTGTCTGAACACAGCATTTGTTCCTTAGTGGACTGGTTAATACTCTTTTCAAGGCTTACATTTCCTCACCTAGCCTTGATATATATATATCTGGGCTAAATTCAACATACTGCCAGGTCACAGTTTGACATCAGAGTTATCATCAGCTAGCAAGCTCCAACAGTTTTCTAGATTTTATAGACATATCAGCAAGGTCAAGAAAAGTCCTGGCCTTGAAACTTAAAAAATGTTATACTAGTAGTGGACTAGTAACATTTTTTATGCTTGTCAAAACAATACTAACAAGACTAGAAAGGGAAAATTGAAACCTCTAAAACAAGTAACTTTTTTATATATCAGTACACATGTTATTGCAGTGTTAAATCTCATCTTTTGCTGGTTAATTAAATTTTGTTCTCAAAGAGATAGAGGTGAATTTGTTAGCCAAAAGATATGTTGGTCACTTATATGTTTGTTGACAAGTCTGAAGGGATGAAGCTGAGAATTAGGAATAGGATAAGGTAGAAGAGCAGGACTTAAAAAAAAAAAAAAAAAAAAAAAAGAGAATTGGCTGTGGCCAGTTTCCATTGCTTCTAATCTTGAATAATCATCTATATTGCATAGAGCAGGTATATACAGTTACTATATCATGGCCGAAATGTTGAGCTGCTGAAGTAAAAATGATACAAGGTGATCCTTACTGCTTTGCAGTTTGGGCAAACCTTTTAATTGTGGTAGAGCAGCATGAAGCACAGCTTTTCTTGTTTGATAGGACTTTAAGATCTCAGTTTCAAGAAGTAAATGATGGCATAAAGCAGTGGACTAGGACATGCTGACTCTTTCACAGACTTTTCTGTTTCTACATTACACCTCTCTCTTCTGACTGAGGTCCCCTGGGATCAGGATGATAGTATCTTCTATACTTAGAATGTATATCGAACACTAATGAGCCATAATGATACATATTTTGTATACTTTCCTTGGATTTATTTCTTATGCATGCTTTTATATTTTAAAATAAGATGCTGACATGAAAAATAAGTTCACGTTGACGGTAATTATGAGAGGTTTTAAAACTTTAATCCTACACAGACAGATTCAAAAGAGATTTCTCTCTGCAGAATTGTCTTTACCTAGAGTACAGGCACTAACTTTTCATGTACTAATGTCATTTATGTTAATGAAATCTCTTCCTGCATTTTTCTGCCCTGAATAGAGATGCAGTAAAAAAAGAAACCAGTAAAATACCTGCAATCTTAATTCAATTGTACAGATTAGCTCCTTTGAGCTAGATGATGATATCAAGTCAGTCTATCTTGTTTACCCCAAGCTTTGTTTACCCCAAGTCTGGGATGTCAAAAAACTTACGTTGGACTTCAGGGTAAATTTCTTAAAGTTCCTTCAGTTAGGTAATTAAGAATCCAAATTAAGAAGAAGAAGAAAAATTCTGAATTGAACGCATGCTCAGGACTATGATTCCAGAATGCCTGAAGTTGTCAAAGCTAAGGTTTGCAAAAATCAACCCCATGTTAAAAATATGTACTACAGCTATCAGACCTTTGGCAACCAGTCTCTCAAATGTGTTGGAGCAAAAGCAGTCTCTGTGAAAAACTATACAGTGTTTGCTGTACATTTTTAGGTTAGGAATCTGAGAGTGAAAGGAAATGAACTGCAGACTTAGTGTGTTGGGGGACAACTGAGAAGTATTAAAATGCTTGGATTCTTCTCAAAGCCCCTCTACATTCTTTGATAACTGTCCACACATAGGAGATCACATGACATGATAGACTATAGAGAATAAATGGCTTTTTGTGAAAGACATCTGCCATGTTAACAGAAGACATATATCAGCTGATTTATTTAGGCAAGGCGGGGAAACTTGAACGAGAAAACATCATTAAAAATCACTTTATGCCATTTCATAGTTCTTTTAAATTAAATTTTATTATCCAACAATTCTATTCTCTACTGGTGAGAGAGAGAGAGAGAGAGAGAGAGAAAGGAAGGAAGGAAGGAAGGAAGGAAGGAAGGAAGGAAGGAAGGAAGGAAGGAAGGAAGGAAGGAAGGAAGGAAGGAAGGAAGGAAGAATAATTATTAAAGCCTTTTCAGATCCTGTTAGGTTCTTTAAGGTTCTTTAAAATGCCACTGTAAAGGATAAAAGTCTAGCAATGTTTTTGACTACTGAACGTAGACTAACAGTTACCATTCCTACCATAGCTACATTCACTATAGACTCATAATATAGGATTGATAATACATGTATACTGACTGGAGCTAAAAATATCTACCGCTTGAATCAGAAAACCACTCTGCTCTTTGTTGTTGTATACAAGTGAAAGCTTCCAAAGCTATTAGTAGTAGTAAAATAGGTAGCAGGTTTTTTTTTTTTTTTTTTTTTTTTTTTTTCTATTCTGCCTATGAATGTGGGAAATTCCTCCTCACATTGAAAAAATAGTCACAGTCTTAAAAAATAGTTCAGATGCATAGCACTAAAAATGTCAGTTTTTCCACAGGAAATTTTTTGTTCTATTTCTGATTTAATTTTTAATAGTGCACTGTGTATTTTTAGTGTTGTAGACTAAAATATAAAAAATAGGACCAGTAGGAATTCTTTGAAATTTGCCTCTACAAGACATTAACTAACACATACAAAAAGTTTCACAGTTAGTATGGGAATTCCATAGTAGTGACTAGCCTAATAGGTCTTCTTTCTGTCCTATTACACTAACCTACTGCTTTTTATTCCTTTTTTTTTTTTTCTCCTTAATTTTCCCCCCAGAGGTGTAAGACATCCAAACTATTGGTAGTGTGTCCACCTTTCCAGAAGGTATCAAATATACAAGATGGACATATCCGTGATATGTTAATGTCTAGGTCTAAAGCCCATAAGACAAATTGTATTGGTTGGGTGTTTAAAATTCCAATATAACTATATATATAAAGCAGATGTGCAGTGTTTGATGTTAACTGCACACCAAATTAAATCAGAGATTTTCTTTTTTAGAGTGAAATTGATACAGACCAAGCAACCGGGAAGGATCCTTTCTCAGTTAGAGTCTGTCTCTGCTTCTCAGCAGAGACAAGGCAAGAGAAACATCTGTGAAGGAGCTCTGAAATGTATGATCTAGAACATGATGTATGAACAGTAGCTGGAGAGGAGGAGACTACGTGCTATGGATTACAGAAGAAGCACTCAAAGACATCTCTTTAAATCTCAAAATGCAGGACCAATTTAAGAAAGTAATGGTCTGGACAAACAAACAACAACAACAAAACGTGAAAGCTGATTTCATTTATAAAGATTTGAAACCTCAGTTTTGAAGAGATGGCAGGTTAAGGTTTGACATCCTCTGTCTGAAAACAACTAATTCTTTCTTTTCAGCCTTCTTGATGGCCAAGATAGAATTCTTTAACCAAAATAAATAAATAAACAAATAAAATATTAAAATAAAATAAAAAGAAGACTGCCATAGTTTATCTTTTGACAGTTCAGCTGGGATTTTCTCTATTAGGTGATGAAAGTCGATTTCTAACATTCTACCCTAAGTTTTAAATCTAATGGATAACCTGCATAAGAAAAAAACAGGTTAATAGTAAATTTCTCTGGCTACAGTACTTGGGCAAGTGTTTTTCTCTCTATCCAGAGAGATTCCTTTTTGGTTTGTTTTATTTATTTACTAAGTTTTTGTCCTAAAATAATTATCAAGGCAACAAAGGGCAAAAGGAGAAATCTTTAAAAGACAATTTTTAATCTGAGTAATGCAATAGAATTAAATTCTTTGTTTCTGTTGGCACAAGCCCCAGTGGTAGAAATAACACTATTCATTGAAGTGTCCTTTCTCCATTTTACAGAAATATTGTGAAAGGGGAAGGAAGGGAAACACACTTCTTTAGAGAAAATAGCACAGTGAAAAAAAAAATAAATAAATACCAACACCAAATAAATAAACAAAAACAAACAAAACAAAAACACACACAAAAACAAACAAACAAAATATATCTCCAGAGTAGCAACTTCCTCTTGCTATTTGTTAAAAAACCTGAACAGCTACACAATGTCAAAAAAATGTAGTAGAAAGGGATTTACTATTTCTACATATAGAATTGGATATTTAAGTTCAAGGTCTAGATTTTTTTTTCATATATATCTGCAGTACTTCTGATAAAGAAAACAACCTGTTCTTTTTTACAGTTTATATGACCATGAACATACTGTTACATTTCAATAAACTAGTGTTTACAAGCAGACAGTAAAATATTGAGAAAACCATGTTAATAACTGTCCAGATATCAGGTTCAGTATTAAATCTTCAATTATTACAGCTTGCTGTGGAAACACAGTGGTTTAAGTGCTGAGTATTAAACAGTTTGTGGTGGGCTATAAATTTCAGTTGCATTTATGTTATATAGTACTGTGCAAATCATAATCTTAAAGTCAGTTTCATTTTTGCAATGTGTGCTTTAATAGAAAAAACAGTTCAAGCATGTGTGCTTTCCATTTTTACCAAGATTTTAAAGGATTATTTAAGTTGAAGGAAAAGCAGTTTCTAATGAAATTTGAGCTATAGCATGAAGAAAAGATCACAAGAAATACTTGAATGGGCTAAGCTTTTAGTAAAACTCTAACGTTCTCTGTTTCATGACCAATTTAAATGTGTTCTTTAACATTGTGGGGCAAGGGGGCAAAGTCAAAAGTACCTTATGAGATACTTTGAGCAATCATACCATGCAAATTACTTAACCTGTACCAGTGTTAAGGGATTTGATTCCAGCCAACTCTCAATGACTGATTATTTCAATACACAATTACTTTAACAAGCAATGTAGCCTCATTTCCTTGTGCCACAAGAACTGTCTTCCTTAGTTTTGTCCACAAATGAAAACCAGTGGGTAATCTGGAATGAGAAGAGAAAGAGCAAAGGGAAGAGAACATTTGCTTAATTGCTTGCTCTTTGCTTCTCTAGAAATCCTGCAGTCACTAAAAATGAGAGTGGATCCAGCAAAAAGCTATGCTCTGCAGGAAGCACACAGAAAACAAAATACTGTGCAGTTGTGGTTGAATGTTAAGGGAGCTCCAAAAAGCACTTTAGGAATTGCTCTGCCTCATGCAGAGGCAGACTACAAAGTGAAGGGAGGAAGGGAGGAAGGGAGGAAGGGAGGAAGGAAGGAAGGAAGAGAGGAAGGAAGGGGGGAAGGAAAGGAGGAAGGGAGGAGGGAAGGGAGGAAGGAAGGAAAAAAATACTGGGGAAAAATAACAGGAAACAGAGGAAAGAAGAAAAAAAAAACAGGAAAGTAGGAAAAAGGGGGAAAGGAGGAAAAAGGAAACAAACAAAAAAAAAAACAACATACAGAAGAATCAGGAAAAAAAAAAAAAAAAACACACACATACCATGTGTGATATTTTTTCTCCTTAGGGCATCAAGACCCCATAAACCAATGGTAGATGAAACAGAAATTGACAGCTCTGCACAAATTTGTTTATTTATTTATTTATTTATTGTGGCATAAGAGTAACTATGTAAATTGCTCAGTTTAAGTCCTTAGGCGATAACCAAACTGTTGACTTAGTTTAAACATATTCAGTAATCTCTTGAATTAATATTTAGCAAGCTATAGGGTAAACAGGATAACAGAGAAGTGATGGTTCTGGAGTAAACTCCCCAGAGATAGCAATCTACTGGTCTGTGCAGAATGTGTGAGTATAAAATGTTCCCAGTCACAGAGATGTGAAGGAACATAAAGGTAGCTCTCAGAATCAGTGGTCAGGCAGTTGGACTTTATGATCTTTCCACATCCCTTTCAATTGGACTATTGGATTATTCTATTCTATTCTGTTCTGTTCTGTTCTGTTCTGTTCTGTTCTATTCTATTCTATTCAAATAGAACATTATAATAATTCTATTCTATTCTATTCTGTTCTATTCTATTCTATTCTATTCTATTCTATTCTATTCTATTCTATTCTATTCCATTCCATTCCATTCCATTCCATTCCATTCCTATCCTATCCTATCCTATCCTATCCTATCCTATCCTATCCAAGGTGGGACCAGCCAGAGATGAATAGTGTTAGAGACTGCACCAATTGATTGACTGTGGGAGAATTTATTTCACCCACCCTTTTCTTCTCCTCCAGGCCACCCTAACACACCAGCTGGGATACGGGGGTGGCCAACATAAGGTTGTGCAGGCCTAAGCAAGCTGGAAAAATTTAGCAGTTTGGGAGCGCCTGTCATAGTTTATGTTACTGTGTTGCTAAAGTTTACCAGAGCTATATACTGGCAAACATATTCACTGTAACTCTATGTGACATGACTGTGCTTGAGCAATTGCAGTTGTACCTTGCAAGGCTTATGCCATTAAAGGATCACTGCCATATGTACGTTTACCTAATCACAGTCTTTTTCTTCACTGGATAATACTATTCTTGTGTGCATTTTTGCCAAAAGCCATTTGTATCAGAAGTTCTTCAGATAGTAATTTCAAGGCAAAAGAAACTGATTTATATGCCTTATCTTTACTATTTTGTAAAAGGACCTTCTTTCACACAGATCCCGAAGGTTGCCTCAGTTAGACAATCTGGCCAAAAGAATAGGATCTTAAATAAAATATAGACTGGCAAACTTTAGAGGGAAGATGGTTTATTTATTTTTAAGTAGTTTGCAGGCTCTTAATGAGAAAGAATAACACAGCACTAATAGTAGAGACCGGCCTGACTGTTAGATCTGAACCAGAACACAGAAATATTTCTTTTATCCTGTACAAGACCTCTAATCTTTTGGGATTAACAGATAAATTCTAGCAAACCATGAAGTAGAAATTAACACTCTCCCCATGTTCTTTGCCAGAGCTTATCATTATCACAAGGGAGTCAGAAGAAACTATCAGTGACAGAGAATTCAAACTGAGATGATATGTTTCCTCCTGCTAACATTGCTGAGAGACAGTATGCTCTTGGGGCAGAATGCAAATTGGGGTTAAAAAACCCAAACTACTACAGCAGAAGTTGCCAGTGGTTGTAAATGAGTGAACACATTGGTTCAAGTGTCATTCTGTAATAGTGTATAAGTGTTAAATATATTGTTTGTTAATCCAAATATACTGCATTAATTTAATGGAGGGTTAGTTCCCATGAGCAGAAAAGAATGCAATGCTTTCAGATAACTACCCATCTAGCAACACTTGATACAATGGCTGACCCCTTGTTGAACTCACCAGACCAGGTTGTCAAAAAGGAAAGTCACAGAGAAAATGAGAAGTCAAAGGATTTCAAGCTGGTTAAAAAAGTAGACTTTTCTTAAGGGAACAAAAGCAGTAACTCTTCAGAAATTGTACTCAGATAAAGACCACTGCTACAGTTTATAAAGAAGTCCATATTCCTAGGTTCCAAGAAAAGGGAGAAATACACAAGTGAAATAACCATAAATGTAGATGTTACAAACTTCCCTTTGTTAGTGTATTGTGGTCCCACAGTTAAATACTTTGAGAAACCTGTCTGGTCACCATTCTTGTTGTTGGTCATGAAGCAGCTGCAGGTGTTTGAACTGATCCAGGGATTTCACACACCAAATTGCCTTAAGAATTACAAGTAGAATTACATTCCACTTAGGGATCAGTGATAGCTCAGAGCTGATCCCTACTGGGGTATGATCACAAAAACAACAAAAGATAAAATAACCCTGTAGTTAGAATGACAATGCAGTAAATATTGTTTTGATAGTACTTTTCTTCCTGAAGGACCATCTTTGTTAATAATATTGTAGTTCTTATTCTTAAATTAGCCCTGTTTATTTAAGGCTTGCTTTTTTACCTTGTATACTTCCAGCTAGAAAAAAATTACTTGTCAGAATAGCCTGTGCTACTCATGGCAAAATTATTCATCAACACCACTGACCTTCTTTTGTTATCCTAATAATACATTCTCAAGCAAGTCTGTTCTAGCCTGAAGATTAGGGCTGCTGATGGTCTTCATACTGGAGTTATAATTGCTCTGTGTACTTTGGGGGATACACAGTATCACATCTTTCCATTATGTACTTGGCACATTATTCTCTGAAAAGCATCTTAAAAGTGTAAAATGATTCCTGTGTTCCCAAGCAAATTTATCACTTCAGTAATGGTAGATAACAAGTGGCTCAGGGAGTCCAATTTTAGTTGGATTCAAACTTCTAATTATTTATGTATTATTTTCTTGACAAGGAACCACTCAAAGTAGTCAAGATCCTCAAAATCTTAAAGTCAAACTAAGGTATTTGAAATCAAATTTCACCAAATCCCAAGCATATTTGTCACTACTGATCAATAAGAAATTCTACTCTAATCTCATTCAGTCTTAATTTAGCAGTCACCTTTTATGTTAGATTTATTTTAGATGTTTTTATATGGGTAACAAACATCTGAAAGTAGCCTTTACTTTGATTTGGACTAAGTCATAGTATCTTTTTCCTGCAATAAAAGGTTACATGATATAGTATGCCAAGGAAGGGATATCTACATTGAACATTGGGTACAATAGATTTTCATGTCATGAAGTTATATATACACTGGCTCTGTTCTTAGAGAAATTCTCTTTCTGGATGCCTGTGTTTTAGAGTCTTTCTGATAGCTAATACACTGTGACAGGCCAGGAAAATGAGGCCAAAGTTAAAGAAATATCATCAAAATGTTTGGTGTTTAAAATGGCTAGGCCAGATAACAAAAAGGCTCCTTACCAGACTACAGAAAAACAAGAGTAGACAGACTTTTTATTTTTATTTTTTCTCTCATCCAATGGCAATCTAATTCCCAGAACTCAGTGTACCCAGCAGAGAATCTCAAAAGCTGTTTTTTAGGGGAAGGCCTGGTCGAAAGCCCATGAAAGTCAGTGAAGATCTGGTCACTGCCTCTCCTATGCATGGCTCGTTCAATAATTTAATGTCAGATAGGGTTCTTTTTTGTTGTTGTTGTTCTTATTGTATATTGTTATATCTATAAATATTCATATGCCTAAATATATCTGGAAACATATACACATTCTCATCACTGTCATATTAACAGGAAATGTTATGATATATCTTACACCTTACATGCAAAGACTTGATTGCTACCACACATTAATGAGGGAAGATGTTTGGAAACTGCATCTCCTTGCAGGAGGAGACAGAACTGCTCTGAAAGATCTGGTAGTCTCCTGAGGTTACAGAACCAAGTTCACAGGAGAAGAAAACATGGCATTAAATGAGGAAGAAACCTCTCTTAGTTCTATTTCAGCCATAGTTTGTCCATCAAGAAAATAGCAGCATAACACAACAGGAACAGAGATATCCACCTTTCTATTTGAATTTTCCTCCTCCTAGGAGAGCACATGAAGTCACGCCCTGGGCCTAGAACTTGAGGGATCTCCTGAAAAGAGAGGAAGGGAGAGAACGTGAATGCCAGCACTGAATCTGTCTTTCAGTTGCACCAGGGGAGGTTTAGGTTGGAAATGAGGAGAAAATTCTTTTCAGAGAGATTAGTCAGGCATTGAAATGGGTTGCCCAGGGAGGTGGTGGAGTCACTGTTCCTAGAGATGTTCAAGGAGAGGTTGGTCATGGTGCTTAGGGACATGGTTTAGTGGGAGATATTGGTGGTAGGGGGATTGTTGGAACAGATGATCTTAAAGGTCTTTTCCAACCTAATGATTCTATGAAAATACAGATGACTACAGTAAGATTATTTTATGACTTTGCTTTGTGAAGAACCCAGACATAGACACATTTATTATTCTCTGAACACATCTCTTGGATTGGGTCTGTTGATAACCTTAGACAGTGATAAGCTTGCTTTCTGAATCCCAAGTACTAAGATCCCTTACCTGAAAAGAACCAGTATTATTGAAGAAATTGTTCAATGAAACTGAGATTTTTGATGACTTGATGAAACAGAAAGGGTTGTTCCAGCTGGCTGTAGGATAGAAAAAATCCTGTTGCACTTATGCTATTCATTGTAACAGTGTTGATCCAGCATTAAACTTATAAATAAAACTGAGTCAATTTTAATTAATATCAGTTCATTTAAAATATTGACTCTCACCACTATATTGGTGGCTATACAGGTATTATCAAATGAAAATGAACTGAAATATCAGCAAAAAATATTATTTCCTACCAGAATCTCTGGTTTATAGGTTCTCTAGGCTTAGATTTGGACCTCAGCCATGTTACTGAAGACCTGTTTACAGCAGAACAGATTTTGAATGTTTTTCCAGACAATTAAAAAGATAAACAGAGTTTCAGTCATAAATCAAACCTCATCCTTAGTAACAGAACTATAGGATAATTTTAGCGTTCAAGTTCTTAAAACTTAATTAACTCTTAAGCAAACTCCCATCTGTAAAAATACAACCAATTTTTAACTGATTTCTAAATAATCTCCTGTCTTCAATACCGGGTTCATATTTGTGTTTTCACTTGGGACTGAAAACACTGATGAAACAGTATAGAGCTCTAAATGAAAACAGCCACACACCTGGGCAACAGGACTGAGTCTGCAGCTCGCTGTGGGCAAAACTGAAGTGCTGTAATGCTGATGTACGCATCCCTGACTCATCCCATTTAAAAATAATACTCAGTGTTCTGGCAGACCTTTTGCAGCAGCTTCCAATGGTTATTACAATATAAAGGTGAGCAACTGCCTAACACAGAACCCAATTGCTGACAGCTGATAGGAATAATTGTTCAAGCAAATCTTTGAATAGTGAGTCTTAGAATATAAACTGTCGTGCCTGATTTCATTGACTGACAGTTTTTAGTATTTGAGTAGGTAAAGAGCTGTGAAAATTCTTCACTTCATAAGCATTTTGAAAGTGATTTCTGACATATAAACTTTTGGCAGCAATTTTCAAGGGGGTCATCTAAAATGACTGATACAGTAGTTAGTGTGATGCGGGCATAGCACGTTTAACAGTCACTGAGCTTCGAATATGACACAGTATGATCCTAATTGCAGCACTGCAAGCAAGGCATAAAGGAGTTGCTCATGGTGCTTGACATATATTTTATGATTATGAAAAAAGAAAGACTTCAACTGGTAAAATCAAGACATGGCACAATACCTCTGCTTTATTATACAGATAAGAAAATGGCATTTAGTGGCAAGGTCAGGACCATTTAAAAAAAAAAAAAAAAAAAAAAAAGAAGAAAATAAGATAAATCCCACTTGTGTTATTTTTTTAGATCCTAAGTTATATACATTCTATTCACAAATGTCACAAAATGATTACGGCATATTGAAGTTTAGGTTTTCCTACATGTTAAGAAAATATGGAAGCTGAAGCATCAAGATTTGGATTCTGGGACCAACTCCAATGCCAAAATGCAGTGGTGTGAAGAATTGCTTCTGTTACATGTTGTTTTATTATAGCAATGCACGTGATTTATACCAGAAGAGCCCTTGGCTCTATGGTTTTAATTCAGTTCCACTGATGATTTTTCATTTGAACTGCTCAATGCACATGAACTCAGTGAGCTATTTTTGTGAATAGTTTTTGCAGCTACAAAAAGGCAAATTGGATAGCACTGTAGAGTTATTCCTGGAGATATTCTTTCTGAAAGGAATCTGATGAGTCTTTTTATCATGTTTTGTATAGGTATGCAGTCTGAGATCCAGAAAAACTACCTTTGGCATAAAATCAATAGAAAATATTTCAGATCTGACCTTCTCTTCCCTGACAAACATATTCCAATCAGGTTTCCACACAATTTCTATATTTTTGAAAATTGATAGTGTATTTTCTGATGTGTAATTAAAATTATTAGAAGTCAAATACTTGTCCAGAACAGATTTTCATTTAGATTTCTTTCTCTCTCTCCTTCCTGTTGAATTTACTATTTAAAATTCTGGCTTTTATTGTGTTTTTCTATTCTTCATCTTTTAGAGAAAGCAGTACTTCACACCCTAGATTCATGAATACTTTTGAGGTCTACAGCTGTTTTAAAGTCAGGTGGAGACTTGAAGAAATTCATGGTGATCTGCAAAGTACAGGGCTTGTATCTTTCTGTTTTATCTTATTTCTTCATGCTTATGTTTGCATTTGTTCAAGGCTCAGTGAAGCTGTAAGTAATCCTCTCCTTTTCTCTGTCACCTATATTTTTTTAAACTGCTTTTTTTTTTTGTGTGCTAAACTTCCTCTCTGCTACTGGGTTGGCCCAATCATTTCATATATAGAGAGAATGTGGTTATTTTAAAACAGAAGTACTGATGTGAAAAAGCAGCCCCAATCTTCATTCTTTTGTATGAATATTTCTGTTTGCTCTGCAAGTAATCTCAAGGGTGCTGCCTAGTGCTTGCTGTTCTACATGAACTGCATGTAGGCAGAATGTGTATGTCCATGTAGTACATCTCTGTGGGCTGGCCTAAGGGTCAGGGAGCAAGACTCTATTCACATTGATAAAGTAGCAACAGATCAGAGCAGCATTTGAGTGTTGATATGACTTCAGTTTGCTAGTAGGGGATTAAAGTCTTGCCCAGTGAGCAACTAAATGCAGCAATAGAGTAAGGTCAAGTATGAACTGCATCATGAACAGGTAACAGAAGAGTTTTCCAGCCTAATGAAAACCAGTAGCTCAATTGAGAAATATATGGTACTGGTGTTGATTTCTAAATAATATCTGAAGTCTTTGGGAAGATTCATTCATTCTAAGCCTGAAATGAATATTTACCAGAGACCCATATCTGCTGCATCCTGGTGCCCTGCCAGGGCAAGAACCATTTTAGAACAAGTCACTCGACATACACCTCAATTCCTACAAAATAAAATAAAGAGATAAGCCAATAAAATAGACAGAGGATGAACAAGAGACTAGAGAAAAAGGAATCAGGACACTAAAGCATGCCCCAACAAGCTGTGGCATGAGACCAGGCTTGGGCTATGCCCTCAGTTGTTAGGAAGATTTCCCACCACACCACTGAGGCAGGAGCAATCTGTCCTGAGGTGGGCAGTGAAAGCAGAGGCTAAGGAACAGTCCCTCTTTCCTGCAGATATTAGGAAATTGTACATTGCCTTTGTTCTGGAAAGGTGACATCTACATCCTTGCTAAATGGCAAGGGAACTCATCAGCCATGTAAGCAACATCATTGTGTGTCTTAATGAAGAACATCCAAAGAAGTATATGAGGTGCCAGGGGCTCTGGACTTGCTTGGCTCTGAGGTGCCTCCTGCCCGTAGATAGGCTTCAACAACTGAAATCTAGGCTCAGATGAATCAAAAGGTGGTTTCACCTGTCAGACAACATAAATATACTTACATGTGCTTTATCACAGTATGTGCTTCAAATTTTATTTAATTCATTTATACATTTAGTGACCAAGGTATTAACAGATGAAAACTGGGAAACTTCACAATAAATATTTTTCTATTGATGATTCAATTTCAAACCAAACCTATTTGTGCAACAATAGCAACAAGGAGTCCCAACCAACTGTCTGGCCTCTGCGCAGACCAGTGTGCAAACAAAACACAAAAAGATGGCCCTTCCCCCAGATTAAATCCCAAATGAAATTGCAGAAAGTCAAAACTGTGAGTTTTAGGGAATAACATGTCAAACACAGCATACATACTGTCTTGACTTATATAAAAATGTATATAATGTAGAAGTTGTTAAAAAAAAATCTCTGTCCATTTTCAATTTTCAAAAGGAATATTATATATATATATATATATATATATATATATATTCCTTTTTTATATATATATAGGGTGATCCATGAGGTTAAGCTGTATTTTAATGATCTGATTTACCCAGAGTATCTGAAACATCATGAGGACATGCCATGCATTCTATTAGGCCTGGGATCCAATGTGAGCATGCAGAAGCACATGGATAAGCAAATCAAATGAAAGCTGTGCCAGTTGCACAGAAGCTGCGTGAATGAGATCTGTGTATCTGTAGAGCTCATGGGAAGGATAAATTATTTCAAGTTTGATTTAATGCAAAGATACAAGCTGAATGATTTTTTTGATTTCCAGTTCTCTAAAATGAGGGACAATGTTTACCCATGATTTTTCCTAAAGTGATAAACACAGGGAGAAAAGTGAAAAAATTAACTAAGATAAATTAAAAAAAAAAAAAAAAAAAAAAAACACAACAACCACCACCACCAACAACAACAACTATTATGTGTACAGAGGAACAGAGGAATTGTAGATGGATGATATTTTAATTTTCAGCATTTGCACTTAACTTTTGTTACTACTGGCAAGAGTAACAGCTTAGTCATAATTTAAACTTAAATAATAAAAGTGGTTTAGTTATTTGACTTTATTTTCATTTTGAAAAACATATAGATGTATATAAATTTTATGGAAGGTAAGTGCAAGAAAATTAAATACAGATATTGAAACTGTTCTGGTGCCAAAAATAGTAAAAAGCATGGGACATATACCAGAAATATTTGTATCAGTATGTTTATCTCACTGATCTATGAAGATTTGCAGTATAGAGAGTCTCTAAGATTCATCAGAAGATGGCCTGAGAAGTTATCATTGACATAAGAGAAAGATGACAGTTAGGCTGCAGCAAACAGAATTAAATTGTGATTTTATTTGAAAACAAAGCATGAGCCTACGCGAATGAGAGCATACCTGTTTCAACTTTCACAAATCTCTCAGAAAAGCCTCAAGTCTCATTTTATAACACAATTCAATAATAAAACTTTTTAAGTTTTCAAATGTATTCTGATATACTATTTGGTTCATAACTTACGGATGAAAAAAGTGAGAAAGTCAGCCTTTTGCAAATTCTGGGAGAACAGACCCTGATGGAAAATAGAACAGAATTTAATACAGATACAAACAAAAAGAAAAATCTTTCCAGTTGAGATTGACTTAATCAAGATCAATCCTGTTTTCAGGTACTCATTACTACACAAACCTGCCTTCTAATATTTTTTCTCCTTTCTTTTTTTTTTTTTAATACTTAAGATTAATAAATAAATAAATAAATAAATAAAATAAAAAAGAACATCAGCATCTACTTTGAATACATTGGAAACAATCCATAAATCTCATTATAAGCACTTCATGTGTACTTTTGTGTGCTCTTATAATACAATTGGTGGCTATTTCTTCATGAGAGTTCCTACTTGCTCTTCTTTCCCAATTTTTTTTTCTTTTCTCCATGAAACAGACAACAAACCATTTATTTTGTGGAAATACTTCTTTCTTTCTGGATTTTTGATTGTTTCCGCTATAGACACAGAATTTTACTTAACCCAGAAATATGCGTTTATCCTACTGAAGGTAAGTTATCAATAAAAATGCACAGTGTTAATTTTCAGACTGTACTGATGTTACTAAATATTTTAAAACAAAAATTTGCATTTTTTACACATTTTTTCTTAATATTTTGTTAAACTAAATATAGTTTATTGACTTCTTGTACCTACAAAAGAAAGCGATTTCAATTTAAAAACTGTAATATCTGTAAAATAACTGTAAAAGAATCACCATTATTGCAAACTGTCTTTGGACACCAACATCAACAAATCCAGGCCATCAAACCAAGCCAAAACCTGAAGACAAACACCCTCAAGGTGGTGGCAGAATTGTGACTTCCATCTTGGAGCAAGCTGAATTCTTCTGGCTAGTTTTCTTTCCAGAACACAACCCTGGCAGAACCCAGGCACCAGCAGCATTGTGCCCCAAGTCACCATGCAGGGCCAATTGTTCCTTATGGGTACCATAGGGTGCCAGCAGCCAGCCACACCACCTGCCTGCTCATCAGCCCTGCTGAGGGTTGTGGTGTGGGTCTACAAATCACAGGAATGCCTAGCACAAAAAAGCATCAGGCCCAATCCTACCCCCAGATAGAAACTGATGGCAGGTGTGGTCTTTGTAGTGAGGGCTCACATAAAGGCTCTCATCTAGAACTGCAGCCTAAGAGCAACATATATTAACCAAATCATTTATTTCAAGTATTGAACATAAAAAAAAAAAATAAAGCCTGTCTTTCAGTATGCCATCTGTCAGTAAAACAAAATCTATTTTCTTGATACCTTCATTATTCTCAATTAAAATATTGCTTTATGGCTTTAGGCTCACCTTAATTTATATGTAAGGAGAATGAGAGATTTGTCATATAATCATCCTTTCTGGGCCCGGTCAACCAGATACTTATTTGATTCCTTTCCTCATTTAACTGGAAAAAGATCAGTCTGAGGGCTTATGGCATTAACTTTCTCTATTACTGACTAACCTGCCAAAAAGGAAACTATGTCATATCACATCAGTACATTAGTAACAATTTCTTTAGAGAAAACCAGATTTCCAGACCCACAAAATTACCTCAGGGGAGTTCACTTACCAGATGGCACTTTTTTCCAAGAGCTTCAACAAAAGTCATAACACAGTCCATTTTTATCTAAAGTATTTCAGCAATTTCAAAATTCTTATTGATTTATTGGATTTCTACTTTCATAATAATGAAAGTTGTCATTAAAACAGGTTTATAACACTTAGGTTACTAGTTTATACACTATATTAGTATTTGCATCTTTGCTGAGCAAAGCAGTTTGTGTTCTTAGTTTTTGTTTGTTTTTCTGTTTTTGCAAAATTCCTTTCATGCACTGCAGAGGCAAGCCAATAGATATAAGCACAGACACACAATAATTATCTAGCATTTCATCCTGCTATTGATTTGTCCTCCTATTGATATGCAAGATCAAGCACATCTTTTCCAGATGGGATTTTTCACGACTAACCCCTTAAAATTTCACAGTGCTATATATAATGGCACCACTTACCACCTTAAATGTAAAAGCAATAGTGCAATTTAACTGTGTACTCAGATTTGTTGATCAAATCTTCAACAAGATTTCCTGTGCCCAGGAAAGAATGATGCAAGATTCTAGTGCATGATTATATACAATATCCTCTCCCCATCCTAACACATCCAGAAGCATTATCAAGCAGTGTCTACCCCACATGACAACTGGTGACATTGGCCTGATTCACCAAAACAAAGGAATATTTTATTTCTATGCCTATTTACTTTGTCTGCCTGTCAGCCTGTCAAACAGAAACCATCTGTGATTGTAAGCAAAACCAGTCCCCTGATCAAAACACTGAAATACAGTGAGAAGAGTAGTAACAACAAAGTGATGATTATGAAGGTCCCCATAATCTAACACAAACCACCTGTGAATTTTCTGGATTGAAATGAGAGTAGGAGTAGTTCAGCAGGTGCCTTTAGGCTGAAAGACCAGTACAGCTGAAAAAATAATTGGTCCCTTTGAGTTCAAATCTTCTTTTTAAGCAGCGCTGTCTTTTTTTCAGTGTGTTCCGCTACAGGTACAAAGGCTAGCCTTCTTTTTAGGTTGTTCTGCTACTGGTATGTTGTGGTGACTGCAATCCCTTGATACTATTGTTTGTTAGATCCCAAAGCTACCAGAGGAGGAAAGAGAAAAAAGCTCTTCCACTTACCCATATGTTTCTGCTGTGTACAGAACACAATTTGTGTTAAAACAAAAAAGCTTCCTATACCCGTGTGCCAAATTATCTTTCTTAGGATATTGGTATTTTTCAATAGTATTACCAGGTGAAGACTTAGTAACTGAGATTATCCCAGCCCTGTTTACATTTCCTTCTGTAGCCTTCCTCTCATCCTTTCCGAGAAATATCCTTTCCAGATACCCTCTTAGCATGCTTTGGTTCCTCATGACCCATGCTGGCAGTAAAAAACACAAAAACTTATTTCAATACATCACAATTAGCTTAAGTATAAACTGCGTACCATTGATAGCAAAAATACATCTACATCCCACTGATGTTTTTGAGACCCATGAAGAGAGAAAGAGGCACTCTGGGGTGCAGTTCCCTACCATATGATCATTTTTGACTGCAATGCAGTTGTTTACATTGCCTGCATGTACCCAGCAAGAACACTTCAGACTGAAGTCTTGCTGTTCACTGTTCTGCTCCAAAGGAAGAGCCAGGCCACAAGAAAACCAAACAAGAAATGCAGTTCCAAGGCCAGGGTCAGTTTCTGCTTAGGAAAAATGAATCACACTTCTGAGACTCCATCTATAGAAACCTGAGAGAATTGATTCCTCTTTCCCATCACCTGCAAATGTTCCAACATGACAATGTCTTTTGATCTACCAGTTGTCTGTATGGCACCAGTAGATTAATGCCATACGTTTATCGGAGTGATCTCTGTGGGCCCACATATTTTCCTAGGAGGGAGAATCCACAGCCCTCTTGGAAAATCTATTTAATAGTTATATTCTTCATCACTAGACTTGAGAGTTCCTCTGCTGAACTGTAGCCACACCCCTTTTGGCATATCTACATATATTTAGGGTCTGTGCAATGGAGCATCACAAATAGAGTAGGTACACAGATTGGAGGAGACTTGAACATGTTAAAAACACACAGGCCAATGAAGGTTCAGCTGCGTGAATTTGGAAACAGTACAACATATATCAGTGTAGGATTAGCTGTGTAATTCCAAGACTCAGTCTACCTTGCAGAGACAGTCCAGCACATTCAGTTTTGAGGACAGCTGAGGTTTCTCTTCTATCTCTGCTTATACACAAACTCCCTGCATCTGAAGAAAAATAAATATTTAGTACTAATACTTTGAAAATCTGTAACACTGACAACCTGTAAAAAATAAAATAAAACAAAACAAAACAAAACAAAACAAAACAAAATAAAATAAAATAAAATAAAATAAAATAAAATAAATAAGTCCTTTCAAGTCCTTTTCATTTTATTCAGCCTTACCAACTTCTCTTAAGCCCACAGGACTAAGCGCATCATCACTGACACCAGTGGAAAGAGATCCACTCACAGTTACTAACGATATTTGGTTCAACAAATAAACTGGAATTTTCTGACAGATACTATTATGACTCTTACTTAATCTACACTGATATACTTAATACTGTAAGCAATAACCACTTCTAAACTGTTTTTATTATTTTTATTATTTTTTAACTGCATGTGTGAACCTAACAATAATGTTGTGTAAAGTACAACCTTCATACTTGTGTAAAGTACTGACTTGTCCCAGGGAAAAAAGAAAAGAAAAGAAAAGAAAAGAAAAGAAAAGAAAAGAAAAGAAAAGAAAAGAAAAGAAAAGAAAAGAAAAGAAAAGAAAAGAAAAGAAAAGAAAAGAAAAGAAAAGAAAAGAAAAGAAAAGAAAAGAAAAGAAAAGAAAAGAAGAAAGAAAAAGAAAAAAAAGCTCTGAAAGACATAATATGGGGATAATAAACAAACATTGAGTGTTTTGTTTGTTTGTTTGTTTTTCCTGAGCCAAAGACCCTGGAAAAGCCTCTTTTTCATCAATTTTCTAAACAGCAATTTTACCACGTTCCAATATTGCTCTACCTAGTTTCTAGTTTTCAGCTGCACAAAATCAGAATTGTTTTCCTGGTTTTTATATTTTCCTTTCAAAACTGAGATTTTATCTTGAAGAAGGCCCTAGGATCTTTCAGAGTCTGAACTGTCTTCCATATTTAAAAATGTGTTCATTCTAAAGTCAAGATTAAGGTCTTAGGCAGGGAAGGATTCAGAGGATTCAGTGGCTGCATATCACTCTGGGTTGGTTTTGTACCACAGATAAAATTTTATTTGCCATGAAGACAGCAGATTTTTGTAGGCAGAACACACAGACGGAAAAGACAAGAGAGTAAATTGAACTTCTTAAATGGTTTTGCTAGGATAAAAAAAAAAATTGATGTGGTTACGCCCATATGATATTGTGCAAAATGAAATATAAAGAAAATATAATTTAAATGCATCTTTCATTAATATAGTAGTAATTAAATCAAAGTTCATTTTTACAAATCTTAATAATCTTCAGGAAGTTTTCTTTCCAGAAATATCCCTGTATATATATATGTATATATATATATATCTGTAAGTCAAAATCATACTCATGGATACTAGTGACATACTATTTCACCTTTGTATGAAAATTATTACCTCTCATCCATAAGACCTTTTTAACCAACACAAATCATTTCTGCTCTCAGCAGTGACATGGAAACAAGAGGCTAAAAGCACTGGAATAAGAAACAGCCTGTGTTAGCAAATGGCTGTGAAACTCATATGAGTGGAGAGTGCTCCCAAATGCAAACTACCACATCAGAATTGCGTGCTACACTATTAACAGCCCTGACCAGTGTTCACTGTGGCTCTGCTCTAAGGTGCAAACCTCATGTGGCAAGGCAAACAGTGCCCTGAAGACTTCATAACACAAATAGGTCAACTGATCAGCACAGCATTAAAGGATATCTAGTAAGTTACAAATACAGAGCAGTATTTGCAAAACACAATTGTGTGTTGTTTCCTCAAACCTTTATTTTAGCAGAGACACTTTAAAGTAATGCAAAGGCAATTGAAAGCCAAAATAATCAAGAGATCGCCCTGTTAATCTTGAGGTAAAATCACTGTTTCCAATTACTTTCCTCCAGGGAAATATGGTGGCTAAGAGGGGAGAGGGGAGGGGTGCACAGGGTTTCTTTACCAAACCTGCTGTTTAATACAGTCTTGGTAGGGGGAGTTACTGGAAGATCAGCACATACAAAACCAAAGGCTGAAGAAGGGCCAAGTAACCTTTTCTGATGAACTGTCCTGTATAATCCTCAACTGCAAGCTGAAATTACAGCCCTGTAGTCTCAATTCCAGTATGTACCAACATTATCTTTGCTTTACACCAACAGTTAATTTTCTCTCTTTTCCCTTGTGTTTTGAACTCACTTTCAGGTTACAGTCAGCATACTGCCAAGTTTCTGGGTGTCTGAGAGGAATAAGTTTGTGTGATGCCAAGAAGAGAGAAGTTTAGAGCAGCCATGGTAGAGCTGAACCAGTAAGCAGGACCAGACTGCAGTCTCTGTTTACATGATCCCCAAGGCCACTGCTCCGTCACTGCTGAACCTCAGAAGATCCATGTTATTGCCATCCCAACAGGGTTTTTTAATTCCTTTTCATAGAAGGGAATTGACTGTAACTCCATCTAAAGTTAAGCTGCTTCAGGAAGAAGTACCAAAAGCAAACAAACAACACTGGGCAGGACTTTGCAGTGGAAGCAGAGGCAGGCTGTAGAATGGCTTCACAGAAAGCAGATATTGAAGGTGATGCACTGTGGTTATCAGTACACTTAAGGATAGGCATAAAAACACAGAAATGGCTGAAATCATTTGAAATCAAAATTTTTCTTTAAAAAAGGAAAGAGGAACTATGAGGCAGTTTTATATCTATGTATTACCCTAATAAGTTCTAATGGATAGAAAGAAAGAAAGAAAGAAAGAAAGAAAGAAAGAAAGAAAGAAAGAAAGAAAGAAAGAAAGAAAGAAAGAAAGAAAGAAAGAAAGAAAGAAAGAAAGAAAGAAAGAAAGAAAGAAAGAAAGAAAAAGATTAACATGCAATTCTACTTGGAATGTATGCATATAGTAGGGTGAAATAAAAGTCACACTAAAATTAATAAGAAACACTAAGATCAGTACGAGCAGTATTTCATACTGTGTGTGCTAAACAGATTACATATCCAGAGACCAAATATGTTTGTGAATTCATGATGAATTCTTACATATTAACTTTAAGGTTTTATCCTTTTTTTTTTTTTTTTTTCAAAAGATCATGTTGTTTCTTGTTACCAGCACTTTGTGTAGTTTTATAGATTTGAATTAAAACCTAATAAAAAGAAATAAATAGAATGCAGCAGATAGCATGTGAGGGAAGCTGAAGGGTTATAGAAACCAGGCTACAAGTAAAACTGGGCTTCATTATTTCTCCTGCTTTGTATGCTGATAAGGTGATTGACTTATCCAGTGCTGAAATACTATAACTGGTTGACAAAGACAGGCAATAATTAAAGAGTTCCATTTACTTAGGAAGGGACAAAGAATATGTTCATCTGTTATACGCAACATGTCAATGTTATATCTTTCAAATAATATTGGTTGTATCTTTTTTTTGTGTCAATATTTGTACCTTTCTTATAGCAATGACTTCACTAGACAACTATATTCTATTATCTTATTGCAGTTTCTAAAGATTTACAAACTCTCATATGCTCAGGTCCTTCAACATTATTGTGTTGGTTTTTTTTTGTTTGTTTTTTTTTTTTGCCACATGCCTTCTATCCAGTACACACAGGTTCAGTGTTGTTTACCTATATGTGCCATTTCAGCACCTGCAAAACAAACAAAACAAAAAGAAAGAAGCCTTGAAAAAATCTGATAAAAAATACAGAAAAAACTGCTTTATACCAAGTATACTTTTGCTAGTGGGTGATTAAACTGTATGAGATATTATTAGCTGCATAAGAAAATATTTATCTTACAATTTCATATGTATATTCACATCTAATTTTAATTTCCAAATGACTAGGCAAAAGACTTCTGTCACCGACATTAATTATTTACCTGTTAGTAACTGAAACACTACAATTGCCCATTCATTAGGTCACATAGGTGCAACATCTGTCACCAGTTTGTCCACATAAATGAATTATATCTTTTAATATTATTTCACATTTTGCTTTCACACCCACAGCTGAATGAAAGCCAGGAAAGGGCCCCAATATCTCCCTACCCTGGAGCATGCAAACAAATTGAGAAGGGTCTCATCTGCACGTGTTACTGCAGCAGCCTTCCTTTTGTTGTCAAACTCGACTCGGATTCATTCCAAAATATCCAAGTCCAAACCTAATTTCTGGCAGGACCTGCAGGATCAAATATGTCTCCTTGGCATTAACTTGCTGTGAAAAAGCCTCAAAAGGACAATGAATGACAGCCAAACTGATTATCAGTTTCAGTGAGTGAAGGTCAGCAAGTGTAACATCTGCCTTGCTGGTGTTTGCCTACATATTCATGCACAACTTCCTGGTTATCCAGAGGTCACAAAAACTCACAGAATGAACAAGATCCCACAGGAACCCTCTGCTTCCATATACATAGAGACAGACTGTTTTCTTATTCATTTGGTAATATATATATATATATATATATATATATATATGTTTTGTAAATATGGAATATGACTGACTGAAGTAGCCGTGTGGGTCACAACCACTCGTTAGATTTTTTTTATTTGATTATACAAAGATCAGGAGGGGGGAGATGACCAACAAGGAATATTTCTTCTGTCTTTTATAACACATGCTGATTCACTGAGCTAAGAAAAATTGTTATAATTTCCTTAGTGCCTTTCCCTTGAAAAAAAAAAAAAAAAAAAGTGGGGAGGAAAAGAAAAAAAGCTGTCTCATCATGTCATATAAATTAATATAGCTCTGTCTGAATAATGTTGAGTACCCATCCCCTTCTGCTTATAAAAAACACGTCTTCAGAATGTCATCCATACAATAGGGTAATTTCCATAACAAATCTGAAATGCTGTTGAAAGAGCACTCTGCCATGATCTAGAAGAATGACCTAAACATACCACAAACAACTTTAAGAAATGCATTTGGAATGCAATTTTTAAAGTTTTATCAAATATTGCACTATTTGTATGAGTCCGTGGCTAAATTTTACAACCTTCTCAGGTTGTATCTTCTCAGATAATTTAAATACCCTCTGTTTCAGAGGTCAAACTTTTTGCTCTGGAAATTTGGAAACTTGGAAGCTAGTAGGTAAGAAATCATTAAGGAAAAAAAATAGATATTTCTGCAACTGAAACCCATTGGATTTATGTTTTGATCATTTTAGTTTCAAAAACTAATTTTGTTTAGTTTGGGACAATATTTCTGAAGTTTTCTAAATAATATTCCCTTTAATAAACTGTATGAAAGTCATTCAGTGCATCTGACTCCAAGTAACCTGGAGTAAATAAAGTTTCAAGATACAACAGACCTGACATGAATTTCCACACAGCAGCAGTGGAGTTAAAGTGGCTGCTCAACAACAGGTACATTTTCCATCACACAGTTGGAAAGCCATTGGGTACTTCCACAGTCCCCTCAGCACCCCAACAGTGACAAAAAGTCCTTTAACACTATGAAAGGTGATCATCGTTAAAAACAAGAAAGACTACAGATATCTCACTATATGTAGTTTTTTCTAATAGCCTTCTTTTTTCTTGAGTTATTATCACATGTTCTCCTCTTATTTTATTTTTTATTTTTTTTCTCCATGCTTCTCCAGTATTTATACTGAACAGGAAAACTACAGAAAATTTTGGTCATCAACACAGGAAATAGAATTTTTTAAGCTCTGGATGAGGATTTTAAAAGGGATGAGACAAAGTCATGTTTGTTAGCTAAAACTGAGTGTTTAGGAGCTAGAAATTTTTCATATTTCAATTTGACATTTTAGTGAAAAATGGGAGTATTCATAAGTGCAATTACAGTATTATAAAAACAAACTGTGAAAGGTATAAACAAAAGAAGGCATTAGTTGCTATGTAAAGTAACTCTACTAGGTAGGTTGGGAAAATTGGTTTCATAGACATGAATGTAACTTAATTTGAGAAGTGCCTAAGGCAACAACAAAAAAGGTTAAACTCCCATCCTCAATCAAATTTTATATTCTTGCAAGATGATAATATTTCATATTATTGTATTATATTAGTTAAACACAATAGAACCAGGAGGCATCAAGATGACGATAAAGTCACATCTCTACTTGCTGTACACAGAGCACAAAACACATAGTAAGAGATGCTTGTTCCATGAGGTTAGAGTATGCAAACCAGAAAACAATACTTTTTCTTTCTTACCTAGTGCAATTTCATGTATACACATGAAATTACACATGCAGCTTGTAAGTGTTCTGACTGAATTAAACTATGAACATCATTCATTAAACACACATGTAACTTTCCACTCATTAGGTTTTTATACTCTGTGAAGTTTTATGAAAACTTTAATTGCAAGGGAAGATATTTTTGATCTTCATTTACAGCAAATTACATGAGCGGCGTGTTCCTTTAATCTTTATCCTTTGAATAAATTAGTGAGCAGTTTTTTATTAATTAATAAATACTAAGTGTTTGTTATTAATGATCATTCTGTTGTCATTGTCCTGGATTATAAAAAGTGTTTATTAAATTTAAAAATAAAATAATAAAAAAAAAGTCATCATTAATAGTTATGTTTATTAGGGTAAATTCTAATTAGTCTATAGATAGCATGCTCCACTATTATAACTGCATATATAAACACAGCAAAAGAGAAAGACATGTAACATAAATAAACTGGGGAATGCAATTGCAGGAGCTGTCGTGGCTCCACAATATTTCAGGAAAGCACTATTTAACGAGGATTAGCCAGCTGGAAAAGCAGCAAAAGAAAAGAGGATGACTATACAAGAGGAAAGAGAAGAAGAAGGGGAGCAAAATTTTGTAAAGTACAGCTGAAGAAAAGTCTGGTAAGACAGGAAGGAGACATCTGCAAGACACAGAAAAATTTTACACAGCAGAAGAAAATGTCCGAAGCTGTTACTCTGTCTTCCAGTTAACATCCACATGTCTATAGCTGGCCTGCTACACTTCTGTCTGATGACTTCTACTTTTTCCAGTCCCAAATATAGTGGAGTTTGGGAGCTGGAAACAAGTTGTCATATGAGATGACCACATGAGATTTATGGGTGCAGAGGGAAGATCTTACATGTGGCCCCATGTCATTAGTCATTTTTAAGATAGGAAAATTATAACTTCAGCTTAATTCTACTGTACCACTTTACTGTGTAGAAAAGCACATGCTGACTTAGGGTGACAGCTAACCTTCTACAAAGCCAAGACAGTTTCAAGCTCTAATATCCAAGAAAAAATATTGCATACATAAAATAATTCAGCACAGCTTAATTATAGGCATAGGTAACACAGCTGGTAAGAAAGCTCTCCACAAATTCTCACAGAGAAAAAATATGTTTTCAACAAGCCTCTTAAAATGTAATTTTTTTATTATTATTATTTTTTTATCAGTGATAGTTCATTTAGGGGAAAAAAGACATTATATCTATGTTAATATAAATCTTAATTTTTCAATATTGCTGAAAATGTGTAACTTCTGAACACCATGAGTAAAAGCATGCAAAATGTGCTCTTGAGCAATGGTCCATTGATAAATGAAAAATTAGATGAGATCACTACTGTGTTAAATGAGGAAACACTCTCCCTCGCTGCCTGAGAGAAATTGAACAGTCATAGTCATTTGGCAACTTTCAAAAAACAGCCCACTTTCATTATGTGAAATTGGATTATTAAGTGTTTCTCTCCAGAATCATAACTTCAGAGACCAATCTCTTTATACATAGGATTTAAGATTTTATCTAGCTGCTACTTTTCCTTTAAAGAAAACTAAAAATATGCATTTAGTCACATTTTTCTAGGATGGGAAATTTTATCTTAATAACCTTAATTTATAAAATTTTTATAGCCTTTTTTGTATAGTCCCACCATTATTTTTGTCATTGAAATGTATGGGGAGCATAGCTGTTTGCCTGGTATAGGTAGGAAGGTCTTGTGTTCTCAGCTTTTTGAACTAGGTATGCTTGCCTGTAATGTTTGCCAAGCAAAATACCAAGTCTCATCTAAGCAAAATTTTTGTTCTGATCCAGCAAGAACCGCATTCACATGCTTACTTTTTTGCATTTCAGAGGAGCTAGAGAGGTTACTGGAAGTATATGCTTATGTGGTAACTCACGACAAATGTAGGAGATGGCGAGGGAACATTTTCATGTATCACATCAATATATGCGTCTGTGCTCTTCAGAATTGGGTTTAGTTTTCAGATTCATTTCACTGAATAACGTTTTGAGAAATGTAGTCTAATTTTGATCTTGAGATAATGTGGAAAGAAACACACTTTTCTGTTCAACTAAATAATATATAAGGAAAAATGACTCTAAACTAAGCTTCCTGTTAAATCTAGAAGTCTTTAGTTGAGTCATTTATATGCAGTTCATGAGGTCAAACAATTTACTTTTTTTTATGGTTAATTACAACTTTTGAAGAGAACTAAAAGGCTTTCATATTGTGTGTCTGCTAATAATTACCAGTAATGTGATTAAATTCATGTTTAATGCTTATCTAAATTAGCTCATTAGCTTGTATGGATGTTTGAAAACCTCCAAAGACTGAAAAATATTCAGCTTTCATTATATTCCTGATACAGATCTCTCAGACTGTGGCTACCATATTCATTACCTTCTGTATACATAGTACTGTATGGAATATCACTTGTTTCAAACCAATTATTATGCAAATCCCAAGATCTGCTTGCTTGACACTCCCTAGTGTCAATGAAATCTTGTTTAGCTTAAATAATCATTTGGGAGCCATTTTCGCTGTGAATTAATATTACAGATTTTGTATAGTAGGGAACAATATTTTCTTGCAACAAAGAATAACAGGAAAAAGAAAACATCAACGGAAGAGTAATTTTAGTTCTCTGTAAGTAAATTCTGGTGACTAGATTTTTTTTTTCCTTTCCTGAAGTTTACATTACTGATGAAAAACAAACAAAATGACAACAACAACAACAAAACAGATTGGTCAAGTTTTGTCTTGTTTATGCTACCAATTTTCCTTGTACTGGGAAGCTTATCATGGACTGATTTCAATGACGTTCATCAGATAGGTAAGCACTTTTGATAAGTACATAGCTATGTTGTCATCATTCCTCCTCTCTATTGAGAGTAGAAGAAACTAGTAAATCTTTCAAAATGATAGGTATATATATAAAAAAAAAAGATAAAACAACATGTCCTCTAGAAAAATAGGAAATGCTTACTTACAAATCTATATTATAAAACTTTTTACAAAGATGTGCAATACTTATATGTCATTAAAATAATAAAGATATAGACAAAAAATATCTCAATGGAGCATGTTCTTTTATTAACCAAAACTCTGAAGAAAATCTGAATTTTATAGTCAACTTTTTTGGGACCAAAGTTTCATCTGCATATAAAATCTAGTCTTAATCTTGATTTCTTCAGTTGAAATTTGACTTTATGATCATAAAGTTTTTGTAACTCCATTTCTTGGAATACTGAGTGCTGTATTTAAAAACAAACAACAGAAAAAAACCTTCATGGCATTCATTGAAGCCAAAATTTAAGATACAATTAAGTTGATTCCTTCTAACAAAGCATCAAACTAGTTAATAGAAGAAAGCTTTTTGCTCTTACTTCTCCATAGGGAGAACAGTTGCTCTATTAGTAGTGCAAGATTAAAACATATAGCTGTAAAAATTTTCACAATTCAGAACTGTTGGCACATGTTGGCACTGAAATCTGGCACTTCCTTGAAAAGGATAATTTCTGTTACCAGAAAGATGTTCTCAAACATTACACCATTCATAGGACCCAAATATTTCCCTGAGGATAAAGTCCATCTGTATTTTATTTCCAGGTTCAATTTTCATTGTAAGCAGCTAATCTACAACTTTTGCCTGCCCTCTTTTTGCTGTTTGTACATTGTTATAATTTATAAATAGAAATACTGACTATGTGTTATCCTTCAAATAATTTATTTCAAGCCATTCCATTTGTATGGTTATGTAGCCAAGAAAATGCATAAATAAAAATAATATATTCTATACAGGATGTAAAGTATATTGTTCTGAATCAAGCTTACATTTATATTTGGATGCAGACAGAAAAAGATCTATGTTTCACCCATGCATTAATGAAGTTTCATAACAGCAAGAAAAAACAAACAAACATTACAACCCCACACCATGCAGGTGGGAGCCTTCCTTTGCCCTTGCCTCCAACCATTAGGGATTCTTCCCCTTGTGGTCCCCCTTGCTTCAGTGGTACTGTAGTTACATAGGTGCCACGTTCTCTGGCTCAGCAGGCTGCAGACTAGAGCTTTCTGCTATCTCAGTCCTCCCTCCCCAACTTTGGGAGAAGCAGCATGGCTGATGCCACGGCCCCACTTGTGCCCATACATCTAAACTCACTACATTGGTGGGGGTCTGTGAGGATTCGGATTACTAGTTTATCATTGCAGAACAGATGAGATCTCTGGAAATCAGACACTCATCTCCCTCCTAGCCCTGGAGTTGTGCCTTTCACCCCAGGCACAAATCACAATTCTCAACCCAAATCTTTCCATCAGCTTATTTGGCCAGGAAATCAGGTACTGAAGTAAACATATCACACAGCTTTTCTACTAGAAAAGACTAACAAAATATTCTGTAGGTTGGAGAAAAATTTCAGCCATAAACATTTATCTAGTTTTTCATTAATCTACCATTGCACTTTTTAAAAATTAACTTTTGGCTTCTCTTTGGCTGAAGTACATGTACCATGGAGACTGGAAGACTTTTCCTTAGTTTATGTGAGAGGAAGAAATTTACCATTATATTTATGATGAAATATACTTGGACTGAGCATGACATAGAGACAATGACATTCACAAGAGGTGTTTTGTCTATCTTGTGAAATGCCACAGAAATACATGGAGACACAGCTTAAAATTACACTGGAGAAAAATTAATTTAATTCATTTTGATAAATTGGTAGACAAAAAATAAATTGTGCTTATATTTATTTATTTATTTATTTTCTTTCTAAATTATATAAATAACCTGTACAAATCAACCTCCACAAATACCTGAGGGGACAATGTAAAGACGATGGCGCCAAACTCTTCTCAGTGGTGGCCAGCGATAGGACAATGTGTATAGGTAATGTGTATAGCGATAGGTAATGTGTATAAATTGAACCCAAGGGTTTGTTGCCATATGAAGAAGAACTTTACAGTTCAGGTGACAGGCTGCCCAGAGAGGCTGTGTAGTCTTCTTCTTTGGAGATATTCAACACCCACCTGGATGCAATCCTGTGTAGCATGCTCTAGGTGACCCTGCTTGAGCAGGGGGGTTGGACTAGATGATCTCTGGAGATCCCTTCCAACCTCAACCATTCTGTGATTCTGTAATAAGGTTGTAAGAGATCTTCAGATGTTGTGAGAAAAGTGAATCTTTAATTCTTGTCCTAACTGAAAACAAAATACTTTATGAAAAAATAGCATTTCTAGACAGATTATAATTTCACTATTCAAAAACATCCAAAATTTTTAGATCTTAATAATTAATGAAAAATTATTCATTTTCTAGGATAGTAATATAAAATTGGCTGATTTGATTTATTAGGTCCTTTATAAAAAACTATACCTCAATAGCCAAAACAGGTTGTAAGGAGGCATGGATTTGAGGCTGACTCTAGTTAGTTTTCAATTCTAATAACATTCACGTAAGGATCATTTGTACTGAACTGCCAGAGAACAAATCAGAGAACTTTTTCTGTTGTTACTAGTGATATCTATCTTACCACAGTACTGGAGCCTAGAGTTCACCTACAGAATGGAAGATTTTGTTTTCACTTTTAAAGCTTAATCACCTACTCTACACTTTTACTGCAAAGCCAGACCTGAGCTCATCTTTAACTAATGATTATGTAAAAATTTATAGAAATCTTTTTTTCTAACCATTTGTTGCTAAGCACATATTTGTTAGTAGTACAGAAAGGTTTAAAATATTTTTCAATGTAACTACATGTAAAAGTAACAAATCTAGGAATTATTATTATTATTGGAATAATAATAATAATAATAATAATAATAATAATAATAATAATAATAATAATAATAATAATAATAATAATAATAATGTTAGAAAATCAATATATTAAACATTAAGAGGTTAGTTATTTTATTCCAGGAAATATATATAATATATATAATATATATATATATAATATATGTATTTTTATCTAAAACACAGGTAAGTACTCAGAAAGGAGTTGAATCATATACAAAAAGATTCATAAGAACAGGTTACCTTTAGGTTAGTAAACAGGTATAAAATATCATTTTTATAAAAAGGAAAACAAAATGCTATTTTAACAGATTCTATATCTACAAATATGATTCTAGAAGAAAACAAGTGCATCCAGAAGCGTCACACTATTTCTACGTAGCTAGTGGCTATTTAGCTCTGATTTTGCATGCATTAACGTATCCGAAAGATGTGCAGCTATTCATTTGCAATTCAAAATGGCTGTATAACAGTATCTCTCTATGAGAAATACAATCTATTATAATAAACTATCATTCAATAATGACTTTGATAGTTTAGGAGTGTTGATTAATGAAACCTTTTGCTTGAAGAAAAAAAAACATCAAATTGTGATAATTAATCATTTACAGAAACTGTAGGAGATTGTGTGCAGGCATACACACTGCTGTGAGTACAACTTCTAGGCTTTCTTTAGCAGTAACAGGAAACCATGATTTTATTTCCCCATTGTCAAGGGTAGGACTTCTACTAGCAGTTCCAATACCTTAGTATCATTCATTCATATATGCATATAAATGACATCCAGCACAAGTATAATGGTCCTTTCAGTAACAGATGTGCCAAACTAGCCTGCAATGAGAACTTCAGGATTAATCATTCAACTTTTACTCTTTGGATCTCATTCCTTTGCTATTATGGAAATAGATTTTCTGTTTGATTTTCAGATTAAATAGTGGGATCTTCAACTGAGAAAGAGCACCCACTTCATTGTGTCTGTACACTCTAGAATATTCAAAACACGTATGTGTATAGAGGACTACAAGAAAACTCCATTTAGCTGTTTATCTGAAATACACACACATGTATTTTCTTTTCCATTTGTAGGAGAGAACGTGCCACAGTCTTAGAGTGCACTTTATACATTATCCTACCACAAACAGACAACCTGCTGGGATTAATTGGAAATTCATGGGAAAGCTGCCTCAGCCTACTAGCACTGCTGAGCCTGTCCTTCTAATACTAGCAAATTTGAAGCTGCTACCATCGATCCTCCACTGTTCATGGAAAGAAAAAGAGATACAGTTAGGTTATTCACATACCAAGATATGAAACAGAATTAGTAGAAATGAGCAATATACTTACACAAGTTGCCAAACTTACAAGACAGTTACTTGTGAATGTGTACAGTTACAAAACATGACAAAGGGAAGAAAAAATAAACATGATATTTGCTGGGGATTTTCTTACATCGTCTACATTTCCAAGACATTTTAGAAATTAATATCCTAATGTAAGATAGACTAACAGTGTCATTACCAGAAGTTGAATTTGATAACCATTTAGCAAAATGTTCTACAGTCTTTGGTTGAGAACAGGGAAAAATGGTTGTTCATACTCTGGAGTAAATAAACATTAAAAAAAAAAAAAAAAAAAGGAGGGATTTGGATGGGAACTATCAGAAGAAAAAATAAAACACAGATGAGAGCTGTTGTGAAGAAATTGGAGGTAATTTTTAAAAAGAATAATCCGTGGATATCGTGAATAAAGGAAATGGGGAAAAAGGTAGCACCTAGTAAGCATAAGATTAGGAAGGACAGTCAAACAATACTTGAATAAAGAATGATGACAGAAGAAAAATGTTTTTTGTAAGACAAGGAGACTAGGTGTAAAACTTTTGAATATAAGACTGTGATGATGAACCTTAGAAGGAAGAGTACAAGCTGAAGACCACAAAAAAGTGCGTTTTTGATTTTCTGCTTGTGAACATAGGATCACAGAAAAATTAATAGCAGAGGAAGACTTGATTGTGCTGTGAAAGCAACAGGAAAGTGGTAGAAACAGAAGATGACTGGAATAGGCAGAGAGGTAATGGCTCTCATTTAATGAGAACGGTAGAAATAGATAGGTAGCAATATCACAGTCGATTTGAGAACTTGGAATGAAATCACATTTTAACTGTTTCTAATCAGAATCAGAACCTTCCCTTCTTATTGCAAGTCAGGGTCCACCAAGAAACAGAAACAAGTGCCTGCACTTCTTTGTGACCTCAGCTAGTATAAGCATAATATTTCAGAAGTTAAAAATTAAAAAAAAATATATATATAAAAGAAAAAGTTTAAGGTGTTTGCAACACAAAATGCATACATGTACAGCACTCTGAATGACACCAAGTGTTTCAGTTGTGAAGTTAGGTTCTCCAATACCAGACTGGAGTCA
The DNA here is from genome assembly GCF_009819795.1 of Aythya fuligula. Classification (NCBI taxonomy): domain Eukaryota; kingdom Metazoa; phylum Chordata; class Aves; order Anseriformes; family Anatidae; genus Aythya; species Aythya fuligula. The sequence continues at coordinate 101,030,871 of NC_045559.1, forward strand.
AAGCCAGCTCAGTACATGAGATAAATCACAGATGCCACTAAACATTATTGATGTTAATCAATACATTCAGATTTTCATACTCTCCAGCTTTTACAGGTCATAGGAAATTTGGTGCTTTGGCTTACGTGGCATAATTGATACACTTATGTTTCAGAGCACTGGGACAGAACTCTAATGTTATACTTTTCCACATAACTCTGAACATAATGCTCAATCACTCTTATCAAAATACTCCTTTAAAGCTATTACATGTTAAAGTGTTTTCCATGGGTTTCTGTCCAACCTACTTCATGCATAAATATATTTTTTTTTTACTTAAAAAATTATTAAATGAGTTCATTTTCTATTTTCTTTTTTTCTATACCAAGTATCAATAAAAATTTCCAAAAGTTACATGGCTCCAGACACTATAAATACACTAATGATTTTCAGAAGAATATGAAACGTCATATAAAGTGTATGTCTATAAGAAAGTTGCTTGACCAGAATGAAGAAAAACTAATTCTGAAAAACATTTTTAATATATGCCTGGAAAAAAAAAAATGCAATCAAAACTAGCCTTATTTCTAATTATTGTACTGTTTCTGATGCTGACTTTACAGCTGAATGCAGAATATTCACTGTGTTTTAGAGAGCATTTTTTTCTGAATAATCTTGTTTAAGCTCTTTCTTCATACACAAGTTCCATCTATCATATTAACTACAAGACTGAATTTTATCCTTGACATTCAGGGGTACACAAGACAATGACTCAAAGGCTTGACTTTATTTACCATTTACCTGGAAAGAAGGAAATTTGTGCAGGAATAATATTGGTACAAAAAAAAAGATAGAAGAGTGATGGTGGTGGTGATCATATCTGGTAAAGAGCATTGTGTTAGAGAGAAGAATAAGTATATGAAAAATTCAAAAATTGTGATAACAACTTACACAGAGATGCAGACGTATTCTCATCAGAATATATTATTGGTCATGAAGAGAATGTGGTAGTTGCTGGGTTTTCTTTGTTTTTGATCATTTAAATGACAGATACAGGTGTGTTTGAAGGCAGATGCTTTCTTACAAAAGTGTCCTGTAATAGCCATACTCATATTAGTGGTCAAAAATGTTGCTCAGTATACATATAAACAGAAAGTCCTGTCAGTAGCCAGGAGATATTTGCTTCACATGTGTTTATAATAGTATCTTAGCTTTACCATGAGCAAATTGTACATACACAAAGATATCCAACAAAACAAGACAGTACAACTCAGATGTTGTCACAAAAGCAATCATGCCTATACTATGACTGAAATACCTTATTAAATTTAAAATAATATTCTTATGAATATGTGTAGAGCCATTTAAAAGCAGTTAGCCAAACATTTCATTTTCAAAATGCCTCTCAGCAGCAAAGGTTTAATTCTCTGACTATTACAATTCTCAGTCTACTTTATTATCCCAAGACAGAGAGACCATAGAATTAAATTAACTGTGACTTTGCAACTAATTTTCAGATTTAAAAAAACATATGGTACCTTTCATGGGACATTTATTCTGTTCATTTATTAAAAATCTTGACCCTGCAAGAATTTTCTTCAGTTCAATTAAAATTCTAGTATAATATTAGTCTATGCATCTGTGTCATGTATTTGTCACATCTCAACAACTATATATATATATATATAAAAATATATATATATTTATATATATATATATATATAAAGAATGAGAGATGGTGTATACTATGCCTCAAAGTACCAGACCTTTACAGATACGTATCAAGGAAGGATGTGTGCATGAAAAAAAGATGGAAAGGAGAACCAGATGAAGCATCCAATCTAGCACATCTACAGCTGTGATGGAGACTGTGCTTTCCAATGTCCTTGCAAGGGATAGAAAAGAGGTCAATGCTAATAGAGCACACACTGTAGAAGAGCAAGAAGTTTTGACCATCCCTGGCTCAGCTGCCAGACAATGCAGCAAGTGCTGAGCTTGTCAGTACATGTTCGTGAGTCAAAATATAGGGGTCTTCATCTGAGTGAGTACACATAAAGCTCAAATTGGACAAGTTTCTGAGAAAGGATTTGCCCTACTTCTTTCTTAAGAAGCCTAACCTTGAACCATATCTGATTTGCAGCCCACATGCATTCCTAATATTCTCCCTGGCAAAAGCTGTCAGCTGTTTAGAGACAGGTAAAATTAATTCACAAAATATGGAAATATCCACATTATTTTTGTCTGATTTCTTATTTGTAACTCAGGTTTCCTTTAATGAAGAAATTCTCCCAGGCTTTTCTTTCTTTCCTGCTTCACCATCATATTTTAAATTATTTCCTCTTTCTTGTTGTTGTATGTAATTATCAGTGTTCACTGATCATCTATGATTAGTTTTGTCTTTCTGCTCACTTGCCATTATTGTAGAGAACAAACTTGTTCTTCAAGATCATTATCAAACTGTTTCTCCTCAAAAGAAATCACATTGTGCTGTTGCAAAAATATAAATTTCAGATTTTTTTTTGTTTTGACTCTTATTTTTTCTTCATGGAAAAAGGGGGCTAATAGCCTTTTAGTTCCTTTGTTTGTGCCTGCAATGTCTCAAAACTTATCCAGAGAACTACTGAAATGTATTTGTATTTTGACAAGCTCTAAAACTTGGAGCTGTAATATCTTAGAATTAATCACATGCAAGCAAAACCACTTTTTTTTTTTTCTTTTAGATTTCTAAGATGTATTATAAAGCTATTATCCAGACTTACATTTAGATAGTGAATTTTATTACAAGTAAATCATAGTCAGTAAAATGATCATATCAGTAAAGCCTGACAGCTTTAATAATTTGGTTAATATTTGAAATATGTAATGAATTAAAACACATGGAAAGGGATTTTAACACTTTATGCACTTAGAAGAAAACTGTTCACTGTCTCAAAAATAATTAACAGTGGTCATCTGTGGTGATTTCCAGACCTATTATTGCAATTATTTTGTGATTATTTCTAAAGAAATTAATAAGGAATTAAAAAAAAAATTTAGAGTAAAGTTGTTCTGCTGCTAGTTTGCATGAAAGTAGTTCTTTGCTGCCATGTTCCTTTAGGTTTTCTGTATTAAATTTCAGTGCATTAATCTGATACAAGTCTCTTCTCTGGAACCACTCTAACAGGTTCACATCCTTCTTGTGCTGGGGGCCCCAGACCTGAATGCAGCACTCCAAGTGTAGCCTCACAAGGGCAGAGTAGAGGGGCACAATTGCCTTCCTCTGCCTGATCACTACTCTGTTGATACAGCCCAGGATGCAGTTGGCCTTGTGGGCTGCAAGCATATGCTGCTGGCTCATGTTGAACTTTTCTTCCAGAACCTCCAAGTCTCTCTCCACTGGGCTGCTCTCAGTGAGTTCTTCTCCCAGTTTGTACTCATGTCTGGGATTGCCTGGACCCAGGTGTAGCACTTCACACTTGGAATTGTTGAACTTTGTTAAGTTCACATGGGCCCACTTCTCAAGCTTGTCCATGTCCCTTTGAATGGCATCCCTTCCTTTTGTTATATCAACTGCACCACTCAGCTTGGTGTCATCTGCAAACTTGTTGAGGGTGCACTTGATCTATGTCATTGATAAAGATGTTAAACAGCCCCAGTACTAAGATGGACTCCTGAGGGACACCACTTGTCAGTGGCCTCCACCTGGACATAGAGCTGCTGATAGCAACAATCTGGCTGCAGCCATCCAGACAATTCTTTATCCACCCGATAGTCCAGACCTCAAATCAATCTCTCTCCAAATTAGAGATAAGGATGTTGTGTGGGACCTTGTGAAAGGCTTTACAGAAGTATAGATAGATGACATCAGCCTTCCCTTGTCAACTGATGCAGTCACTAGATCATAAAGGCCACCAGATCGGTCAGACATGATTTTCTCTTGGTGAAGCCATGCAGTCTGTCTCAGATCACCTCCTTGCCTTGCATGTGCCTTGACACTGCTTCCAGGAGGAAGCATGATCTTCCCAGGCACAGAGGTGAGACTCACTGATCTGAAGTTCTCTCAGTCTTCCTTTCTATCCTTTTAAAAAAATGGGAATGATGTTTCCTTTTTTCCAGTCACCTGTGAGTTTGCTTGACTGTCATGACTTGTACCTGTTCGTTTTCATCAGGTGGTCTCAAACCTGCTCTTTGCTTAGAGGTGGAGGAACTTTGCTCCTGCAGCCACTGATTTTTAGTGTTGATATTATTAAAGAGTCCTTCCATGTTTACATATTTATTTACGTATGTATATATGTATGTATTTATTTATTTATGAAGTACAATAGTGCAAGAAGCCAAAGGGAAAGTTAAACATTAACTTCACCATGTTTTTCTTTGAGAATTCCTTGAAGGTCAGTAGAAATACAAGGATTTCAAAATTGAATTCATCATTATCAGAAAAGCAATCAGAAATTCCTGACAATTCAATGTAAGTGAACTATAAAGTGGATACCTACTTGCATTGCCTATGATGCAGTAGAGTGGCATAATTTTTTATAAAGGTACTATAGAAAAAAAAAAAGGGATTTTTTAATAAAAACAGTTTTGTATTTTTTTCTTTTTGATTTTTTTTTTCAGCCAAACACTTCTAAGAGCACATAAGAAAAGTAGAGCAATGCCAAGTAAAAATCTTATGCAGAGACTACCCGTTAGAATCCAGAACTCTAAATAAAGCAAATGGATGGCAACAGTTTTGTGGAAATGTTCTTTTTTTTGCTGTTGTACCTATGCATTTAAGAAGTGACTACTATGACAGCTTGACATCGGCCTAAGACAAATTTTAACAAATTAAATTGATCAAAATTGCATAATGTGAATTAATGTCTGACTTATGCAACAAAGTTATGCAAATTTTCTTGTTAGCTTGCTGAAAAAAAAAACAAAAAACAACAAAACACAACACTAAAACCCATAAATTACCAAAATAACTTGCATAACCTACTTTAAATGCAAATACAAAATAATAATACATCTCAGAAGAACAATTACCTGTCTCCATTACATAAAATAAAAATAACACTACTGCACTACTGTACTACAAGTAAATACTTTGTTTTAAAGAAAAATATTCCAATGTCAGCACATATCAATTCTTACTTCCCTATAAAAACCGTAAAAATTTAATTTGTAGTTTCTACCAACCACCAGGCTCCTACTGTGTTCCATGAAAATAAATAAATAAACAAAATCTGTTTTTAATTGTCCATTGAACTCTTTCATGCTTTTTGTCCTAACTAATGCTAATAGGAATGTGTCCAGTATCCTGAAAGATAAAATAAAATTTGTTTAAGTTACATATATAATGTATCCTAAAGAATTGGTAAAATTGGATAAATAACATATTCCTAATAATTGTAAGGTAAACAGTATATTATTTAGAGGAATAGCTAACACATATTTCAATGGAAGCTTCTTCATGAAAAGTGCACCAGAACACAATATATAGGAAGTGCAACATGAAGTGTCAAAATTTGATCTCAGCAGTTCCATTCTCATTGTGGAATACTTGTTTGGTCTCAGCAATGTCTTAAAGAAAAGTGAAGTGACCTTACAGCTGATTTACAAAGGACCAGTCAATTAAGACAGTCTTTGAAAGTGTAAATCAAATGCAGATGCAGAAGAAATTCTCTGGTATGAGATGCCTTACCATGGAATGGATCACTGGTAGATGCTGGGGGAGGAAAGGGCCAATGGAAAAGATAATTTGAGGTTAAAAGTTAAACTATTCTGAAATATTAGAAACAAAGGAAATATAAATATAGATAGAGCACAATTGGAAAATGGGGAGAACAAAACCTCATTTAGTTCTAGCAAGTATGTGCAGCCAGCTAGGAGACATTGCCAACTGAATATAGGCTGCAGTTGAAATATGTTCTAACAACTGCTCTGGATGGTTTCAGAGTTAAACAGGTTCTTCCCTTCTCTAAAAAGATGCTTATCTTAGGAAGAACCATATATATGCATCCACAAAACTCTATCCTTTTTAGAGTAACTTACATTTTAGAAAGCTTGGATTAAATGAAGAAAACATCATGAATACTATGTGTTTACAACAAAGTTATCAGGTCTCACTTAGAGTGTTTCCAGAGAGTTTCCAAAGTTTCCTATAACATTTTACCAGAAACATTCAACATTTACCAGAAATATTCAACATTAATTCTAAATCTAAGCAAAGAGGAATAATTCTGTATATGATGCGATCCAGGACAATACTGTTTCCAAAATGGTTTTTAGTCAAAAGTGTGTTCAAGGAAACAGATAATGTACCACTTTCAGATATGGTACATTCTTGGAAACAACAAAGAGGTAAGAATATGTGTAAGTACAGAAGAAGGATATTTATAAATAATCAAAAAATCATTGTTGTTTCTGAATGCAGGTAAGATAAGGTTTTGTTTGTTTGTTTGTTTTCCCAATGGGCTTTACCTTAAAATTGCATGTAGGACACTGCATATAATCTGCTTTTTTTAGGAGCTTTATATATCTGCAAGCGGTAACATTCAGGTATGCATTCAGGAACAAATTTTCAAAAGCATAGAAATACCTATAAACATACCATTTTCTGGAGTCCACTGGACATGTCTTATTTAAATCCTTTAGCAATTTTGAATATTTGTCCTTCACTGCAGGATTCAGATATCATCAGAAGTGTCTGACTGGTTGATAAAACCTCTTTGAGAAATCAGTATTCAAAGCTATTAACCAGTGCATATTCATTTTTGTAATTACAAGCAAAATGGATAAGCAGCTAAAATATATATAACCAAAACTGAAGGTTTTCAGGGCAACCGTATAATTATTTCTACTTCTTAAATATCTTCAGATCTATTTATGAGCAAACAAAGGACTTAAATACCTTCACAAGTAGACCTAAGATTTCCAGAAACATTTGTACTGTTGTTCACTACTTTCTTCAAGATATACACCAGAAATGTCCATGCTGAAAACCATGAAGACCACCACACTCCACTTGTTTGTAAGGTGTGAAGTCATTGTGTTGCTAGTACACATAAGCTAAATTCCTTCCTTTAATTCTGAAAGTGCTTGGACTTATCTTTCAAGAGGGTTCAACTTCTGGTTTGGGCTTCAGAAAAAACAGAAAGTTATAAATGAAGCTGGCAGATTTCACACTGGGTATTTACAAAATTCTGGCCAATTTGAAAACACTGAATGCTTGCAAACCTACATGTGCAGTTTAAAATGAAAATCTTATTTCCCATTGTAAGTGAGCCCACAGTTGCCATTAAGGAAAACAGCTTTGGTGTGATCACAAACTTGTTCCCTGGGTCACACTTTCAAACAGTACCATCTGAAAAAGTTCTATTCCTGTCTCTTGCTCAAATCTCCCTGCTTGTCATGTAGTTTCAGAAGCACCTTTGATATAAGCCAAGATAGAAGCAATCATTGTTTCTTCACAGCACCTGCTCAAGACCACCCCTGCAGGGAAAGCATAGGAAACAGGAAAATATTGCTTCATTCTTTGCTTCCTTGTCTCATAAGAGTAAGGGTTCAGTGAATTTTCCCTGTGCATATAAGACTGCTTAAGGTCTCCTACAGAATTGAGATTCTTCAATCAAATAAAAGAAAAATACAGTATGGAAAAAAAAAAAAAAAAAAAAAAAGTGGGGTAAAGTTGCAATCAAATGACACACTTATAAGATCATTTGTCCCAGCCCAATGGTAATGTGTTGTATTTTGCAACCATCCCTAGGAAGTACAAAAGAGGGATGGAAATAATATCAACATATTATCCTTCCATGTTTCAATAAAAGCCTGTTCCAGAGGTTACAGAAAACAAAGGTTTTTGGATTCAACAGATGTGTGATTTATGGCTCTTCCTATTGCAACAGGCTGCAACATTCTTTGTTCACTTTGTAACACCCAGTTTTCAGAAAAAGGGTGGAACAGAATTCAGTGAAGACAGCTAATAAACTTTGATCTACTGTAAAATGATACAAAAGGGCTTTTGATACTTGCAAGATAGCATGTTCCTCTCACAGTGACAGAGAAGAAGTTTGGAGGTTGTTTCCATTATAGCACAGATTTCAAAGCTTTGGAAAGTAGCTGGCAGTTCTGTATTTCCTTTTGAATTTATACTTCTAATATGGGTATACATGCTTGCAAAGTCTACCAAACACACTCCATTGCTAAAAATGTCTCTGTGGGACAAGTGCTTTCTGCGTGACCTGCAGTTCTGACACGCCTCTGCACTGAGACAGTCTTTCTCATTTTTTATTTCCCTCACTGTCTGCTGACTCAGGAAGACATCGTTACTGCAATTAAGTGATGGAGAATGTTTTCCAGCTTCATCCTCTTCCATCCACAGTGTTAAGAATTAGAATAAAACTATTAAATATGGAAGTTAAGTTTATTATTTTACTGTAAGTCCAGGATGTTGGCCCTAGATATATTTATGAGTCTTAGCCTGGATGTACCCTTCCACTCCTCCCAATATAAATATTAGCTTTTTTATTTTATTTTATTTTATTTTATTTTATTTTATTTTATTTTATTTTATTAACTTTATTTTATTTTTATATTTTTTAATATCTTGTTTGTGAACAGGAAAGAAAACATCAGTACTGTTAATGTGATATTATCCAAGCCATTCAAGATATTACTTTTTTTATGGTGCATTCATCCAACTTATCTCCACTTCCCAGACAATCCAGGATGCTATCAGCATCCTTCATAACTCTCCTGTCTTGAAAACAAAACAAAAATGTCTTTTTCTTCCAGTTTGTCTGCTTTTTCTACTTTTTTTGGGGATGATTTCCAGGCTCATGTATTTTCTCTATATTGCTTCAGTTAATTGCTTATATTTGATGGCCACCTCTGCGAACTTTATTACTTATTGCCACTTGTGAACCGCTATAATGTAAGGTGTTTGTCACTTACCCCAAGGTCATAGCTAGCCCTGTTATCATTTGGTTGCATTCCCCATCTAGTATTACATCTAGTATTATTGATGATAGTATAGTATGAAGCATTTGCAGCTCACACTAGCCCAATATGAACAAGCAACTTGTACTCACCTTCCATCTGCTGAGTAAGCCTTTAGTTCTTAGCAGCACAATGCCACAAATGTTAACCGTAACTCATCATGTTGAGCTGGGAAGCAACATAAAAATTCAGTTGCTGTAGCTTTTGTGGCTTGAAAGGTGACATTGGTCATTTTTTACTAAAGCTTTTGCTGCTCACTGCTAATCTTTTTTATCCTCTGGCCCTTGCAAGTGGGAGTAAAAGCAATGTGTCTCATTCTATAATGAGAACTATGACACGAAATCCCCTTCCTTTAATTTAGAAGGACATTGCTGACTTTCACATTCTGATGATTTATCTCTTTATATTTTTAGGAACCTGATTACCAGTATTTTACTTTATTAATAATATTAACAGCTATATTAACAGTTTATAATTAACAGTTCTGGAGATTTTTCTCCTGATAAACTTCCGTACTCACATTTGATTTCATCCTATCCTGCTGCTATGCTTTAGAAAGCTCTTTTCAACCCTTCACATGTCTTTTTGCTACATCCATCAGAATTGTATACTATCCCTAATTCCCAAGGTTGGCATTCTCCAGTTGCCTGCAAGCCTTATTACTTTTACCACAAAGAGTCTCTTTCTTAAGAAGGATTATAAGTGCACAAAGTTACATATTTTTATTGTTCTTTCGTATCAGCAAGATGCTAAACTGAATAAGATAATTAAGAATTTGTCTGTGTGACTGAACAAAAGAAATAAAATAAATAAATAAATAAAAAACATCCAAGCCGCAAATGTCATTTGCAGCCAAGAAGATACCTTGCCTGGCTCTCAAGTATAACAGCTCTTTCAGTGCTGCTATACCAGCGGCCGGTGGCAGTATGCCAGTGACGAGATTTCCTTATACCTCAGTTTTCCCATCTGTAAAATTGAATGACTCTGATTATGACTGATAATGACTCTGAATTCCTGTTTTGTATTCTTTCAGTTACCACCTAGAAAATAAATAAATAAAACCACAGCTTCCCTATTAATTTTTATCACATGATCTTTGTCCTTAGATTTCCCCCTTTATCGTTGAACTGTGAAATCTTGTACCTAGATATCCATTTTGCCTTGTTTAGAGAACTGCTAGTTATATCAATGCAGGTATTCAAATAATATACACATGTAAACACACCATCTTGGGAAAAAAAAAAAAAAAAAAAAAAAAAAAAAAAAAAGGATATACAAGTAGAGAAATTATCCTCTAGCTTTAAGTGCCATTACAGGAAAAATGTAATGAAAACAAAAACAAAGATAGGATTTTCTGAATTGCAATCTTACGTACAGGCAAATATGACTTGTATACATATGGCTTACATGGTTTTTATCTAAAAAATCATGACTGATATTACCCATATTCCAGCAGAGACTGAAGCACAAAAGTTACAAAGTAAACTTAGTCAGGGGTGCACAGTTCATTTAAAAAGCAAAATTGAAAAGTGGTCTGGTCTAAACCACTGTAGGCATATGAGTAAGAAGGAATGACATATAAGGTTATTCAGAAAATCCTAACATGTCTGAAGAATATTTGATGGGCTACAGAAAGTGCTGCTAGTAATTAATAATCCACTATTAATAGCCAGTTAAAAAATTAGCTAGTACAGTGCTTTCCCAAAATTCAATCATTGTTTAATTTGATTCACTACTTAATTTGATTAAAATCTCAAGAGCTAAGTTATCTGTATTAAAAATAACATTTGCTCATTATCCTCATTATCCAATAATATCTGGCTTTAGTGATCAAAATAGTTTCCTCTGTAGTTGTAGAATGTGTTAATTTAATTAAGAAAGAAGGACTGGGGGAAAAAAAAAAAAAAAAAAGTTAAAAAAAAAAGATATATTATTCAGCAAAGTAGGTTGGGAAGGAATACATAACCCTATCACTCAGACTAGGGTGGTACAAGTAGAGAGGATTTGAGCTCCATCTTAGAGGGACAAACTGTGGCTAGTATCTACCCCTGTATCTATTCAGATGAAAAAACTTAGCCACTTCAGCTAAAATATGTCAGCTTCTTATTCCATCAGTAAACAGACTACAGAGTCTTTTGTGACAGATAGAGAATGTAGATGCATCTATGCTGCAAGTAAAAACATCTTCCAAACCATAGCCATTTTATTAGGTCATGTTTCACACGATGAAATAGGATTTCATTCTATTCTATGGGATTTCATCCTATTCTATGAATAGGATAGCTTAGGAAATGTATAATGTATAATGTATAAATAATATAGTCGTACACTAGTCTCTTCTATTTTATTCTTGCATATATATCCAAGTAGACAAAAAGGCAAAATTTAGAACAATACAGAGCAGAGAATAATTAGAAGAGATCTCTCAATCCAGGCACAACTCCAACTGTGGTTGCATGGTGACTAGAATACAGAGAGAATGGTACTGTACCTAAAACAGAATGTTATGCTGGCAAATTTCATAAGAGGGAAAAAGTATTATTTACACCTACAAGGGAGAATATTAATCCTAAAATAGTTAGATGTAATTCTAAAATTTAATCACTTTGCTTTTTCCAAAATGTTTTTCTAGTTATAACTTTTGTTAAAGTAACAATATACTAAAATATTTTCAGATATTATGCAGAAAGCAGAAATAGAATGATGGAACTCCTTCTAAAAATTAGGCAGAAGGATATGTAACTCTATTTTTCTACAAAGTATAGAAAAAAAAATTGTATTAATTATCCTTTTGTCTCATTCTAGATAGAAGTTCAATAAAGTCTGAGAACATGCTTAATTTTAAGCCTCTAAGTAATTCTACTCTTATTCACAAAAACATTTAAACTTAGCATGTTAAATGCTTAATGTTTGCGCCTCTCCAATAAGATGTTACTTTCTTATCAGCTATGGTTAAAGAAGACACATTCTAGTCAACTGTTCCTTTTATCAGTTATTAAACAATTTAACAATATGGAAATATTTAGAGACAGGTGGAACAACATCATCATCATCAACATCAACAGGTGGAACAACATCATGTACGGTAGTATCTGTACATAATTTGGTGCTAATGTGGTTATTTCACAACCTTTCTGTTAATACACTGAGTTTTATATTGACTTAGTTATCTTAGTGTACTTGTAGTTTCCTCAAATTGTATTTATTTCCAACATAAAAATGAAGACATTCCCACAGAACTCCCAACAGTGAGTTTGAATTAAGTCCAATACATTCTTGAGGTTATACTGAATCTGCTCTTTTTGTAATTTTTTTTCAATCTAGTCAATTATGCATTCATTCTAACTTCAGTGACAGCCAAGCTTGCTTAGTTATATAGGATTATTATTTAATGAACTTTTTAAAATGTATTTGATGGTGTATTTAATGAGACACGAGGTTATGAATTTACTCCTTGTTATTTTCCTCTTAAAAGAGGACATAACCAGAATATAACTGACCAAATCTTTCACCAATGTAAATGAGCTCCATTGAATCAAAACCAGTTTTGCACTGTTTGGTTTCATCCTACTCCTGATGAAGAAGGAATGCCCGTCCGCTAATGTGATATGTAGACTACTTCCCAAACATATGCATGAGTCATTGTCTGGAACATGTTCCTCTAAAGAAAATCATCAACACTGGCAGAGAAAGCCATCTCTATCAGTATTTCCTTCCTGAAATTAAAGATAGCCAGCTTGGCAAATGTTGAGACTTGGCTTTCAAAAGGTTTGAGAGACAGAGTTATGAACAGACTGCCAAAACAAAACCAGCTTGGAAGATTACAGCAATTCCACTAACAGGACTGGGACCAGGCCAGTCATATTTTAGAGATACATTATATAAATTAAAACTTCATTTAAAACAGGCAATTAGCAGGTACAACCAAAAACAGCATAAATCCAGAATTTCAGAGAAAAATCTTACATCTTACAGTTTTCAACTTGATCATCAAAGTCTCACCCAAGGAGGTTCTGTAGAAAATACTTTTAATTCCCTGGATTTAGTCATTTGACAAAGGTGGAAGACCAACAAATTATAAGCTTTTAACATTGATTACACTGTGTTTTTGTTTGTTTGTTTGTTTGTAATTGGTGCACTTGTTCTGAGTGGAAACGATGGGTTTCAAGGCAAATAAAACAGAGAAAAGAGGTCATTGTAAACAGCCTAAACTTCCTGAAAAATAAGATCGTTCTGTGTCTTGGTGAGCTCCAGTGCATAACTACTGGTTCTGCACTTTAATGGATTTCTGACCACTTGAAGGCATGCTGTTGTCAAACTCTTCTATTCCCACTTGCTTAGAAGCTCTGGTAAATCTGTTCCCTTTATTATTATTATTATTATTTTAATTAATTTATATATTTTTTTGATCCTATCATTTTTTTCCACTGCTGGTAACAGAGACATGTTATTTCTGTTGCAAAATGCTATCATCAGTAATATGTGTAACTACCTCCAGGAAAGCAAGTTGTTAATTTAGTTTACAAATAAATAAATAAGTAAGTAAATCTTAGAACACAGAGCTTTGTCGTCCTTATGTCATCCTATCTATCTCCAGGACTACTGCTTTGTAGTGACCATGACCAACTGGCAATGTAATGTACCTTACTGTAGAGAAGAGACCCCATAAGCCCCTAACCTCATGATTAGGATATTTTTCTCATTTGGAGAGGAAGACCTTCATTGTAACCTTGAATTTTTGCCATTTCTTTTGAATGGGGTTGGCCTTAAACCTGTGCCAAAAAAAAAAAAAAAAAAAAAAGTAGAAGATTGATGATGACCAGTCTGTACCTGGAATCTCTTTCAATCACTCTAATATCTAATTTAGGATAATGATCCACATTAAAAATGAATTCCCATCCAAGCAAGGACAGGATTTATGGAAGATGATAACACCCTTCTGCAGGGGGAGATGGAGTGGAGGAGAAAAAAAAAAAAAAAAAAAAAGATACCAATACTTTATAATCAATAACCAATAATTTATAATTAATAATTAATAATATAATTTATAAATATAATATCTATATATAATATAGATAGATATAAATATAGTTATATGATATAATTTTATAATATATTTATATAATAATATTACATGTTATAAAATATATATGCAGTATATATATATTATACTGTATATATTATATATAATGTATATATATAATATATATAATATATATAATATATATAATTAAATGTAAATTAATTAACATTTAATAATTAATACAATTAATAATTAATAATCCTTCTGATCTGAAACAGAAAAATTACAAAGCTGTATACAAGCTGTAAACAATTAAGTTTAACTGCATATATTAGACAATCTGTGAGAAATAGATTTTCTGACTATGGAACAGAAAGTGTTTTAGAGGAGGAAAAGGTGGTTATTTTTCAGAGATAAAATCCATACTGTCCATAACCATCAAATAGTAATTAAACTAGCAGACAAAAGGAAGAAGGTAGTAATTCTGTAAGAGAAAGGCTACATCAATGAGGATGACAAGGAACTCTGAGATTACCCATTTCAACAAACTTTAAAAAGAAGCTATATATCTTTTTCTCTTACATGGCAGTAGTAGTCTATATGCAAACAGTCATTCTAACGACAGAAAAAAAAAAAATCAATTTAGGCTGAGGAGCCCTGAGCCTCTTGAAAGACAACTTAGAGAAGTTGTCTTCTCTAAATGGCAAACGTAAGTAGAAAAATATTAAGATTTTGCCCAGACTAATTTCTACCTCCAAAAACCCATTAAGCTTTCCAACCACATTAAAAATCAATCAATCAATCAATCAATCAATGTCTGATGAACTAAGAGTTGTTATTGATACTATGATGGAAGTAGTAGTAGTAGTTGTACTAATTAATCATTATCAAATTATTATCAATTCATTTTTTACATAAAGAAAAATAAATAATATGATACTACCTCTAAATACCACCATATTTTCTCTGAGGTGAAGTGTCATAATATCACTGAAATACCTAAAGATTTTTACCTGGATAGAGTAGTCTTCTAGGAAAATACCTCCCATGGACCACCCTCACCCCTTTTAAAATAAAAGAAATCCTTAACACCTTAAAACCTGTGTTAGAAGAAATTTTGGTTTAACAATAAATAAATAAATAAGTAAATGAAATCCCGGAAACCTCAGCTTTTCAAGCAACTGCTATTTATTGTGAAACTCCCCAATACCCTATATGAACTGAATGTAACCAACCCACTCCTAGGGAAAAAAAGCACAAATCTGTAGAACTGACCTGTACCCACCCAAGCAAATGCCTCCCACAGCAGAGTAAACACTCCACATCCAATCCATGCACTTTCCAAAACGTATTGTACACATCCAGATAGTGCTCCCCAAATTGTCTGGGTGAAATTCAACAGCCTTACAGTGACCTTGCAGAGACAATTGATGCACTGGCAACAGAGGAAGTGCATTTGTCACAGAAGACACAAGTCAGCCTTGATCCCCCTCTCTTCCTCTTCCAAGGAGGCTCCCAAAAGCCTTTAAAAGATAAAGTAATTCTCATGTGAACTGGAATTCATAACACAAGAGGATATTCACAATTATGTGCTCAGCAGAAGCATCTCTAGCATCTCTTTTATAGAACATTGTGATTTCTCTCAGTTAACCAACAACATCCCACAGATGGTAAATACACCCTTTTCCTTTCTTGAAAGTTACAAAGATAAAGATATGGTTAACACCTCCACACAGACACAGATACCAATTATCTGTTATCCCATGGTCTAAGTAACACAGCTAATTAAGTTAGAATAATTGTTTTTAACTGGTATTTAGTTTTAAAGAATGCTGTTTCTCTTTCAGACAGGAAGAGAGTATAGCCCTCCAAGCTGCATGTTTTCTTCCTAACAATAGTAGATACCCTAAGATGTTTTGCTTACACTTGTAGACCATAACAGCTACAACAGTACAGTTACTGTAGCAAGGTACTACTTAAATTTGGGACACCAAATTGACCTGAAGATTTTAAACTTGAAAACACACAAATCAGTAAGTGAAATATCAGTGAAAACTATTTTAGACTAAAAAGGGAATGAAAGTAAATATAAACTCTGGGAGTTACAGCTACTGTGCTTGTCTGCTTACAGAGAAAATGAACTACATGGTTTCATCCTATGATGAGAAGGAAAAAGAGAGAGTAATAGAATTTCTTAAAGTTGAAAATATATATCATAAAAAATAAAATAAAATATTTAAGCTAAGAGATCTTATTGCTAGAAGGGAGGAAAAAAGTAAGTGATAGGAAGAAATAGCTGTGGATTAAAAAATACAATTAAAGAACACAAACAAAATACACACGTACAAAAAAAAATTCACCTTATATCTACATTATGTTTCATATAGAAAATTTAAATAATCTCCAGAAGGGGATATAAAGATTTCATTTATACGATTCGTGTTTAGGATTACAAATATTTAAAGACTTGTTTTGTTAAACAAGAAAATTCTCATTGTTTTCTGAAAATATGCAGGCCCCTTCAAAACATCTACCAACACTGTTCATTTTTTCTTCAGATTACTTTCTCTGTTGCTGTCATTTTCTCTTCCAAACTACCATGTACACTGCTAATGTTGTTAGTGCCATTTCTGTAGTATTAAAAAAATAAAAATAAAAAATCTCCATGCAGTAAATTTCTAAGCAGGACAGATTTAGACTAAATGAAGACAGTTACACTCCCCTCACTCAGACCACTACTCCCATTAATATCTCATCAGTCAGCCAATTGCCTCATCCTACTTAAGATATTAAAGAAATGAGTGGGTCATAAAACTCTCATAACCATTCATTTGTATCAATGTATCTTCGCAATAGCATACTTCATACCCTCTGATGAATAACAGCTCAGATTTCTCTGAGCACATCATTGAAAAACTCCATTTAAACAAAGTCATTTTGGTTTGAAATTGTAACTTTGGTGGCCATCAAATTGGATTATATAATATTTCAGGCTTCTTTTGGGTAGCTATCTGTATACAAGGAAACAGAGGTGTTTAAAAGAAGGACAGGAGCAAAATGTTTCTTTAAACCCCAGCAACCTATGGCAGCCCTTTACTTAGGCATAAAGCAGGCTCATAGCTACTAATCATAAGTAGTCTTAAAGAATTAACATAATCCTCCAAAACCTCATAACTCATAAATAAATCTAAACATATCCTTTTCATTTCTCCTTTGCCTCTTTCCTCATTTCTTCTCTATTTCAGGAAAATCCTAGGTTTTACAGCCAAAAATTTCCACCTTGAGAAAAGGTCATGCTTTATCTTGCATCTCTAATGTATTCCCTTCCCTTCCCTTCCCTTCCCTTCCCTTCCCTTCCCTTCCCTTCCCTTCCCTTCCCTTCCCTTCCCTTCCCTTCCCTTCCCTTCCCTTCCCTTCCCTTCCCTTCCCTTCCCTTCCCTTCCCTTCCCTTCCCTTCCCTTCCCTTCCCTTCCCTTCCCTTCCCTTCCCTTCTTTAAAAAAAGGTGTGTATATTTAATAAACTACATTGTTGCACTGACATACAACAATGACATATTTAAAGGGACAAATTTTATCTATTTCAGGTAGAATCACTGATGAATGCTAGTTCTTTGTTTGTAATTTAGGCAGAGAACAAATTCACCCACCCCAACAGTCTCACCCTAGTACTAATGTACTCCAGATGCTCCAGAGGAAGGAACAAAGGAGCCATAACACATATGCACAATGTAAAAGGTGAAGTAGAGGTAGGATGAAAGAATGAACAATAAGATGAGCCATGGTGAGAGAAATTGAAAGGTAAAAAAATGGAGAAGTAACAAGCTTTAAAAGTGAAGGTGAACCCACTCTTTTAGAACAAAAAGTAAAAGATCTTCTGGGAGCTTTTTCATACCTATCTGCAAGTACTTCAGAAAGACAACACAAACATATGCTACAATCAAAACAGTATTTTAAGGTTACTTTTTATACACACTAGAAAAACAAAACAACAACAACAACAACAACAAATCATTATTGATGAAATTTTAAAAATATTGAAATATAATCCTACCTAAATAAACCAAGTACATTAAAATAAGAAAAGTGTAGCTGCCACAAGGAAAACATTCTAGACATCAGAAGACAGGGGATTTTTAGTAGTAGTAGTAGTAGTAGTAGTAGTAGTAGTAGTAGTAGTTTTTCTAATAGAAAAGAATGCTAATCAAACATTAAACCTTTACAGTCACTTTTAATAGAGGACTTTTTTTGGTTATTTGTTACTCTGGACTTCTTGCATACGGCAAGGTCAACATCACAATAAGCCTCCAGGAGAAAAATATTTTAAACACTACTATTTTATTTTGTGAAATTGTCACTAATATGTCATGGCTTAGCAAAGGGCATGAACACCTTTCAAAGATGTTCATGCTCTTTCAAAGATTTCAAAGATTTCAAAGCACTTGCTTCCAGAGCATTGTCTGCTGTCCAGCAGGGCAAGAGTCTCCAAAACAGAAGTGAACCCAGGGATCCCACTGAACAACGTAGAAGCATTCACCTTCCAGGGTGATCTTGCATATCACAAATATCTAGCTTTAACCCTTAAAAAATAAAAAATAAAAATTAACTGCATATCCTTAAATTTATAAATACTTACTTCCAAAATTTAAGACCTTAGCTCATTCTTCTATTAGTTTAACTTCTGGTAAAGTGGGATTTAAAATTATCCTTTAATAATAGTTATTACAGAAGGTGAGAGATTTGCAGAGTTAACAAAGCCTGAAGGCTTTCAGCAGGCATAGATTTTTCTGTTTAGATTGTTATATATCTAAATTGTTTGCACAGCCTCAGCAAATAAGTTTGAATTTATCCTTTTTTTTTTCTTGAACTGAAGTTTTTTTCTGATCAATAGCAATTTAAATGTCATCCTTCCACGAATAAAAATGTCAAACTTCATTGTCTACTTGTTTCATAAGATAACTGCTTCCCAGTTTTAACCTGGAAAGCAATCACATTTATTCTTTTAGATTTAAGAATCACTCAAAGATAAGAGCCAAAGTATATGAGAGAAACCAAGAAATAGAAAAGCCATGAATTTAAACTGTGTATCAACTTAAGCAGAGCAAGATAAATCTGAAAATTTGATGTTGATGTTTTTAGAAATGATTTATCATTTAAATCCATAAAGAAATTGTCTACAAGAAAGATGTTATCCATGGATAGATAATGCTCAGTGAGTTAAGCATTCCCCAAGACAATTGTTTTAACCAGTGGTAGAACTATTAAGAGGAGAAAAGTACTTGTAGGACACACAAGTTAGAGAATACCATAAGATCCTAATATTGCACCTGTAAAAGGGAGAGTTCATAGTAAAGTATGAATTAATATTGTAATGAGGACTGAAACTCTAAGACAGAATTTTGTCATAATTCATATAGTGCTGTGAGCTACTGAATAGGGTCAGGGTCTCATTAATATAAGGCTTCTCCCTGGCTCTGTCCTTGATGAATTCAGAAAAATCATTTAATCACCCTTCAACTTGGTTTCCCAGAGGAAGAAAGTGAAAATCTTTCTATATCTTTTTAATAAATAAATAAATAAAATAAAATATTGGTTTTAAGATCTAGTTGTTATTAATTACAACAACACACAGAAAGTAAAGTAGCTGTATTAGACTGAGAAATTCTTTAGTTTATACTAGCTCTTTTGGACTGTTCCCAGTCCAACATATGGGATTACTTTTATTTCTGAGCTCCTCAAAGTAGGCCACAACTGGAACAGTATATAGGCAGACCTAGGAATTTCAGAAATGCTCAGCAACATTGATGACCCCAGAGCAAAGGGAGGACATAATAGCTTCTTCAAAAGCATGGGCTCAACATGCCATGTCCTGGGTTCCCAGGTCTGATGGTCCATGTAATGCTGGCACCATCCTCAATTTCCCCAGAACTTGTAGTGTTAAACTTGCCTTGAATGTGCACAGCATAAAAAGTCAAATCAACATGAAAAGTCAATCATCACAGATACCTCATAGCCATGAATTTCTGTAGCCCTCTTCCTTGAAGCACCAAGGAGAAGAGGTCTGGACCTCACTTCTTTCTTCCTCCCACCCTTACCTTCACTTCTCACTTCTTTGCAGTGTCTGATTCAAAAAGACAGAGAAACTGAACACCAACCACAACACCCTTGTGCGGGTGCATGCTGCCATACCACAAAAACAATGCTTGGCAGATTGGCTGTACATGTATATTGATGTATTTGAGTGGAAGATGCAAAGTGACATGCAAAGCTAGAGAACAGTTACTGCAGGGATGGGTGGACTATGGGAATAATGCAGATTCGTGTTGAAAATTAAGTTAACATGACAGGTAGGTGGAGTGCTTTCTTAAAAGCATAATTTCTCCTATTTTACAAACAGGGAAGCAGAGCCACTAGGAGATAATTGTCCTTACCCAAATATCTCAGGGTAAAAAATAAAAATTGTTTAGATCAAATCTGATGTTTTTGAGGTTGTGTTATGGACAGTTTATCACACAGAACAATGCTGTGCATTGTTCTGTTTCAAATGATGGGTTACATTAAAGTAGCCTGAAAAATTTGAGTGGCTTTCACAAAGAAAAGGATGCTTTAGAAACTTGCAGAGAGATGTCTAGATAGAAAAAATTAGTGTTCTTAATTCAACTAGTTACAAACTTTTATGCAACAATAAAAAATCTTTGATAAGAGATGATTAAATATTGTTCTCCAGAAAAGAAAAACAAACAAAAAAAAAAAAACCCTGTGATGCCATTCACATTTAAAAACCACCTTTAAAGAAAAGTTTCTATCAAACTATAAAATGCTGTAGTCATTTACTGATCACTTTCAGATTAGAATTTTATTTTTAAAAGCAGACAAAGCTAAACAACACTGCAAACATTTACACACAGGTTGCATTTATGCATAGCTTATGCAAAGACTCCTGACAATGTTTAAAAAAAAAATAAAAATCTAATATTTCAATGTACTTTTATAACCACTGCCTGATATGCCATCCATATTCATGATCCTTGTTTGAATGATTTCTTGAGGGAGGCTACAAAGGCAATGTGATTCAAACGTTATCCAGAACGCAAGCTGGCAGCATGTCCGCAATAGATTGCCTAATGCTTTAAAGCCACATAGGCCAAAAGCTCCATTCTCTGTGCCTAATTTGTCTGCCCCAAAGCAGTTTGTCTAAAGAAAAAAAAAAAAAAAAAATCTTAGCAGAGGTATATTATATAATGCTTGCATTTTATTCAATTGCAAGTCCATGATGCTTCATTCCTTGGTTTCATTGTCCACTTCTCCTAAATACTCTGTGCTTGGCAGTGACACTGGTAATCCAGATTGAGGAGGGTGCATGGCTAAAAATAACACAATTCTAAAAGCAGAGAGAGAAATAACCTTTCTTCTTAGTTTATGTCTGGTAACAGCTGGAGAGGTAGAGCTAATTTTTTTTTTAAAAAAAAAGCTCTACTGAGGAAGAAAGTTAGCTTGATCCCCTGAATTTAAACACAAGGAATTGCAGCTGTATGTAATATCTCCACTACTATAAGAGACATAACATAAGTAAAATTAATTTAAATTAATCAATTGCAAAACATATGCAAAATTATTTACAACTAAAACTCAGTTTTAAAACTATGTTCTTTAGAAACTAAAACTTTCTTTGGAGTTGGTCAGAAGGTTACCAAAAAATGAAGGAAGGCATACTACTTATTTTGGACCTACAAAATCTCTACTTCTGCTTTTGAGATTTTTATCATTTTTATTATTACTACTATGTAAATAAAAAGTAATAGCCAGGGCAATACTAGCCCAAATCCTGAGCATATTGTTGACCTATCGTATAATCTTGAGTGTTCAGTTTTCCTGGCAGTATCATTTTAAAGGTAAAATTTAACCTGGTGGGGGTGAAAGGGATCATTGCAATTCAATGGCTAACGTGTTCAAATTCTTATCTATTAGAGTCCATTTTAGCAACTGTAGAGTTTTTGCTTTCTTCAGTAACAACACACATTTATGAAGCAATTCACTAGCAAGTATTGATATTTCAGATATTTTGTTTGGAATCAAAACACAGATTTTCTTTAAAAGATAGAGAACCTATTAATGACCACCACCACCTTCTGCACACATTCTACCTCTATTTACTTCCTCAGAAATTATATTCTTGCACTATTTGTTGTCTCATTCTTTTTCCTCTTTCCAGTGAAAACAATTGATATTCCCAGTGAAAGCACTAAAGTTATAGATTTGTAGACACTTGACAAAAAAAATGAGGAATCCTTGTTAAGCATTAAACATATCCAAAAGTTTGGAACATGGGTAGTGATATACTGAAAAGTAAAGTTAGTATGAAAGATGCATGATTTGTTACAGCTCACCAAGCCCAAGATTACTGATTCACTAGCAGGAAAGTTTCTATGAGCTCATTGACGGTAAAACATCTGCTGCTACAACACCTGGAATTTGTAATACTTTACAATCAGAGAATGGATATAACAGTCAATAACATGTCAACTTTCAAAACAATAAATTGTGCATTTGACTAAATTACTAGTTAATTTTAACCATGTGATTAGCAAACAGTGAAAGTATACCTCTGTAAAAAATATATATATATATCGATAATTGTAATGATATACTGTTCTCTAACAAGCTGTTGCAAATTATGTTCCTTCTTTGATTAAATTTGCTGAAAAAGTCACCTGTTATTTTCTGTGAATAGCTTCATTCAGTCTTCACACCCTCCAAGTTTTCATAGCCACATTACAATCAGTGAAAAAATATTTCCTAATGAAATAATGTATGTAGCCTTGTCTTATTCTTATATTTGTTATTTCATTGTAAAAGAGGTTCTCCTTCATAGTTCAACTAAGATTGAAATAGCTCCTTTCCCTCCCCCTCCCCCCCACAATAATCTGGTGGGGTTTTGAGGTATCATTTTAATATTTCTTGTCTCAAAGTGGACAACATGCTATTCCTTCCTTTAAATAAGCTTATGTTGACACAAAAAAAAAAAAAAAAAAAAAAAAAAAAAAAAAAAAGAGAGAGAGAGAGAGAGAGAGAGAAACCTAAGTATGCCTGAGGGAATATTGAGTTCAGTTGTGAAAAAAATAAAATTTCTTTCCTTTGAAAATCAGAGAGTAAAAGCTTGTGGCTTTTGTACAATAACCATGAGTAATGCATACACGTGACATTTTTTATAGCATGGGATTCTCCTCATGCACATCTCTTATTTCTTTGAGGTAATTCAGGCAATCAGCAATGCACAAACAACAGATCACATTGTTCTTAGTGTTAAACAGATAATCAATAGTTCAAGGCAATAAAATTAAATGTTTTTAGCTTTATTAAACTTTGGAGACTGCTGGTGAGTAACTAGAAAATAAAAGCAACATTAAAAGTCAATTAGCATAACCATTATAGAAAAATATTTGCTTTCCATTCCACTACAAAACTGAATTATGAAACAAAGTAAGTGAGTCTGGAAGCTCATTGTTATAGCCATGTGAGGATTATATATCCATTTAGCACCAATAAGAATAAAAATTTATAATGCAAATGCAGACTGAGGCAATCCACATGAAAATCCAATAGACATTTGGTCATATTAATGAACAGAAGAAAACAAAGACCAAAATTTTATTTTGTTTTGTTTCAGTTCTTCTGATGTTGCAGAGATTCCTTGGGGTTAGAGGAATGTATGTGCTATGCAGTCATGACCCACACAAGTTATTAAGGTATGCAAGTAGTCCATTAACATCTACTAATTGAAACTACTCAATGTTCTCAAGTAAACTATGCAATTAAGCCTTTTAATAGATTTAGCCAAAATGTTTAACATGGCTGGAGGAGCCTCAAAGCCTCCAAATCTCAGATAACTCCAGAAACATCAGTTATATTTCAGATAACATCTTTCAATAAACAACTATAAGAAGAAAGTTTAAATCACTGAAGTGATTGAGACGTTACATTTTAGATTGAAATTCAGTTTTAATTGAATCAGCAGGTGTATGTTTTTACAAAGAGCTGCAGTCAAAAGAAGCTTCCAATGTATATACTTAAAGTATACACAACTACATATTAAAGCCTTCACAAGTCACATCCTTGGCAAGTTTATTTCTAGTGTCTGTAAACTCAACAACTGAAGCTTGTGAGTGACAGAGATTAAATTGTTTTAGGCCAGATTAAACAAAATCATTGTAACAAATATATTTCTGTTTTTTATTTGCGAATCTAGCTTTTCATAATGTCTGTGTCTTCAAAATATTGTTTTATCCAGATACTGTGCGATGCTACATAAGTGACAATACCAATGATCCCCAAAAGAAATAGTTCTGGAACTCTGCGGGGGGCTCTCAAGAAATGGTGGGTATAGAGGATGATATACCTTAGCTATCACTCAACTCTTCACAGCAGTTCTGTTATAGCTTGTGCAGCTTAAAGCCATTGCTTTCTCATTCTAGAACACATCATTGCGGAAAAGCAATGAGCAATATTAGCCTCTTCAGTAAAAAATGAAGCTGATTTTTTTTTTTTTTCTGACCTCCACTAAATGTCTCTTTTTACAGACTAAAAGGGAAGATTCCAGATTACAATTATCGATAAAATTCACCTTACAACGATCAGAAAATTGACTGAAAGACAGACAAATAGGCTATAGTGGAGCTCAACTAGGCATTAGCAATATCAGCATAGGTAACAGTAGTTTCAGATCATACATCAAAATTGGCACACATTTTTTTTTTTTAAATTCACTTAAACTCTGAAAACTTTCCATAAGTGTTTGTCCTTTTCTGCCAAAATTTCTATTCAAACAGAGACTTCTAATCCTTTGAGATATTTTCAGCACATATCAAGACTCAAAGTTTTATTTTGGGCTTTGTTTAAAATTTAATTCAGGTATTTCCCAGTTGCTTTGTTCATCAGTCCTTTCATCACCTCCAGCAACATAAAATGGATTAGGTAAGGTCAATTTGAAGCTCATGAAATAAGTCAATATTGTTTTTATAAAAACATATTTACCTCACTGCTAAAAGCATTGTTGCAATTCAAATTAGAAATTACTTGAAGATAATAATAATAATAATAATAATAATAATAATAATAATAATAATAATAATAATAATAATAATAATAATAATAATAATAATAAATTAATAATAATATAATATAATATAATAATAATAATAATAATAATAATAATAATAATAATAATAATAATAATAATAATAATAATAATAATAATAATAATAATAATAATAATAAATATTTTATGAAAACCATATTGGCTTATTTCATGAGCTTCAAATTGACCTTACCTAATCCATTTTATGTTGCTGGAGGTGATGAAAGGACTGATGAACAAAGCAACTGGGAAATACCTGAATTAAATTTTATATTTTATAATAATAATAATAATAATAATAATTATTATTATTATTATTATATAATTATTTTATATATTATATAAATATATTTAATAAATATATTTATTAAATATATAATATATTTAATAAATATATTATATATTATATATTATTATATAATAATAATATTATATAATTATTAATAATTATATAATAATAATTATTATTATTATTATTATTAAAATTATTATTTATATAATTAATAAAAACAAAATGTTAACATTTCAATTTTTTATGCTACTCTTTTGTACTAATGGTTATGTGAATCATTTAAGGATTTGTGTTGGGTCTGTCTGAGCTGGAGTCACCTTTTCCCTACAGCAGCCTACACAGTGCTGTACTCTGCACTCGTAGCTGGAACAGCACTGATATCACTCCAGTGTTGTGTCTATTGCTGCATAGTGCTGGCACAGCATCAGGACTCCTTCCAAGCCCCCAAGAGCCAGCAGGCTGGGGGTGGGCAAGTGATGGGGAGGGGACATTGCTGGGGCAGCTGACCTAAACCAACCAAAGGGATATTCCATAACACCTGATGTCACACTCAGCAATAAAAGGGGGGGCTCTCGTGGGGGAGGGGGCTGTTCCTCCTGAACAACCACTACGCGTTTGGGGCCCTGCTTCCCAGGACGTGGCCGAACACCGCTTGCTGATGGGAAGTAGAGAATAATTTTTCCTCTCTCTGTGCTTCCGCGCGGACTGATTGCTTCTTTTGTCTCTGTTTTTTTCCTCCCATTCCCTTTCCCTTTAATTAAACCTTTCTTATCTCAAACCTCGAGTTCTCTGTGTTGTATTTTCTCCCCCTTCCTCTTTGAGGAGAGGGGGAGTGAGAGAGCGGTTGTGGTGGAGCTCGGCTGCCCACCTGAGTAAAACCACCACAGGATTTTGTGTGTGTGTGTTTGTTTTTTAAGTATATTAGTTTAGCTGCCAGTACTTACAGATTTAACTTCAAGTGTAAGTGCTGCTATCTGAAGAACAATATTAGTTATTCATATTTTATTTTAAAATACCTGGCTGTGTGCCAAAAAGATAGGGAAATGAGCTTAAAAGCAGCTTTTCCCAGAGTACTCAATAAGAAAATAGTAAGATATTCTTTTGACATATTCATATGAACAAGAACCTTAAAAAAAAAAAAATCAGTGAGAGTGTTTAAGAACTATATTTAAATTACTTTAAAAAAAAAAAGTCAAAACAAATGCTTTTTGAGGTTTGTTGGTTTTCAGTTTCTGGGGAGGAGGGTTGGATTTTATTATTATAGTAGTAGTAGACTGTACTAATTCAATTCTTCAGTCACAGTCTTTTCATACTATTAAACAGTTCCTGGAAATTACCCACATATCAGCATAAATGCTTATTCCCCATTTACAAACTTGAAGTTCTGCCTCAAGACACAGAAAATTGTTACTTTCTTCCCCTTCACCCTCTCCCCTGTCCTGGGGAGAAAAAAATAACAAAAGAAACAAACAAACAAAAAAGTGTGTATATAATTATTCACTGCAGAAGACATCATTAGGATCAATATTTCCATAATTTGTTGTGTCTGTGATTTTAAAAGGAATCTTATTTTTATTTCAGACAATACCATGGGCTCTAGTTTCAATACATCATGCTCTAGTTTCTTCTTTGATCTAGACATTATAATTTCTTAATGTCTCCATGCCCTTTCAATTTACAGTGTTCCTCATTGTTAGGTTTCCTGCTGAGGCCTAGAGAGATCATGTTTGACTCTTGCTTTCTAGTCATCATTCATCTGTTTCTCAACTTCAGTTTGACTTCTGAGATCATTCAGTCCAATGGTCTCCCTGCCACGTCTCTCACTTTTAAAGCCTGATGTTTACCTTTCCCACCATGCCTATTACTCACTGTCTGGGACACCTCCATTTCTGTAATAAATAAATAAATAAATAAATAAACATCGTGTGCTGCTTTTAGTCACTTTCAAAGGCAGCTTTAACATCTCCTCGAATTTCAGTTCTTGACTTCCAAAGAGCTTCCCAAGTTTTCAAGTATCTTTCCTAATATAGAGTACATGTCATCAGTATTAGATGTCAGTGGGCAAAGCATACATCAGTTTTCTGTAGTCTCAAGGCATAGACAAATAATTTTATTGTTTCTCTTCACTGCAATAAAGAAACTGCATCTACATGTATTTATCCATCTCATGAACAGATGGAGCAGACTGCCTCCTTACTACTGTAAGGTTTATGTGAGTGATATGCACTTCACAGAAATGGAGGACGGAAGATATTTTCACAGCTACAAAATATGCCTGCTTCTCAGTTTTAGACAGGCTTATCTCACAGATTTCCAGAAACATTTTAGGCTGTTTGCCCTTTTAACTTTGGGTCTCCTTACTACACTAGGTGACTGTTTTTAAATTTTCACAAGACTAGGAGTGGCAGTAGAAAATTAATCTCTGCCTTTTCACTTAGATCCAATCATATCTCATTCTTGTGTTGTCTTCTATCCCCACTAGAAAACAAACAAACAAACAAACAAACAAACAATAATCAGGCTCAAATGGAGCTAAATGAAATCCAAAGCAGAAAATTATATTAATTTTCCAGAGTCTACCACAAGATGAAGGAAGAAGATGTCAGAATAAATTATTGTCTAGTGATATTTTTGGAAAGATTCATCTCCTTTGACCCCCCTCTCCCTCCTCCTCTCTCTTCCCCCCCCCCCCTCCTTTTTTTTTTTCTTTTTTTAATATATGTATATATGAACACTTAGGATCATGTTTTGCCCATCCTAAAAGACACATACACATTAAAAAAAAAAAAAGTTATGAAGAATTATTATCAAACATAATTCTTTTAGAAAAACAAACATAAAACCACCACACTGGTATTAACAGCTTCAAATTTTACAAAGCTGATAACATTAAAATACTGTACTATAATGAGATAATAATCTTATCATAACTGGAAAATAGGGAGGTTTACCAAACTGTATGTAATCAGAGAAAGAAGGAAAAACAGCAGTAGGAGAATTTACAGAATAATGTGGAATAATTATATACTTCTTTCCTGAAAGTCAGTTCTAACAATTTAAAAAATCAATTACCTCATTAAGAAATACAAAAGGGAAAAGTGTTGGGCTGCTCCCTTCCTCTCACATTATTGTGAGCTCATGAAAAATGAAACTCTCCTACTTTGGTGAATCCGTCCTCACCAAACTGCTACTGATCCATCAGGAGAGCTGCACTACCTTTCATCCTACTCCAGGCTGTTCCTGTTTTCTTATTCCTCTTTGCTTCACTTCCCACTGCAACTAGATGATCTTTTTCCACTTTTTGATTTGGTTAATGACTGCAGCTCTGCCAAGAATTTGTGTTCCCTGTCAAGGCACAAGTCTTCTAACTCCAAATACATCTCCAGCAGTCCTTTTAGTGCTCTTTCTCAGTCTGTGTAGCACAAGTCTGCATGCCACTGTTTATATTATTATTATTTTTTTTTTACAACTAACTGTACCAGTTAGGTATAGATAGTTGGCATGATTATGCTGACATTAATTGCTTTGTATGAAGACCTTTTCATATTATAGAACATACATGAAAAGACATGAAATCTTTTTCAAGACATAATAAACTTTTCATTTCTATCACCTCTACTGCTTTCTTTCCAGTTGTCAAAAGGATACCTTTTTTCCTCTGTGGTTTTCTTCTTGCAAATACCTACAAGAAAATAAAGATTGCATAAACAACAAATACAGATTTTTTTTTTTTCTGTTGGTATTAGAAGATGCAAAAGAAATCTTTTTTCTCCTCTTAGGCATCTGCCTAAAATTAGAGGATTTATTGAGAACAGTCTAGATCCACCATACAGAGAAGCGTGTACTTCACCATGTAAACCAAGTGAGGTCTGGGCTGTCTTTCCAGAAGTATTCATAATTATACAATATACCCAATACAACACCTATTAATTTCATATTTCAGCTACACTCATATGCACCAAGTACAATCTCAACATTCATTCATCTGTAATTATCAGCATCAAAAGAGGAAGGAAATGGAAGGGCAGGAAAGGAGGAAGGAAAGGAGGGCAACACTTCTAATACAAACAGATATAGAGTCTGTTTACTGATTTCAGGTTCCAATAACCTTAATGGAAAAAAAAAAAATATATATATATGTATGTATATGTGATATTGAGACTCCTAGAATATAAATCTGATCTGAGCTCTCATTTCTGATGAGATTTTAAAATCATTTGGCTAATATACAAAATAAAGTACAAAGCTGAAATTTGAAGGAACATCGTGAGTTTGTGATACTCCTTGGAGGACTTTGTAACCACAGCAGAACAAAGATGTGTTTGCTTTTTGGCAGCAGTCGGCAGAAGAATTTCAGTGGTTCACTGTTACATTTTTTGGATAAAGTTTAAGGCTATAGTTTAGGAATGCCTTGGGTAATGTCCAAGCTATGACAATTTGCTTTAAAGGTATTTCAGTAAGACATTTTGAGAGAGCCTTTTTTGCTCATTACAGTATCTTGAGAAGAACTCCATGTCATAACTTCTTGAAAAGTAAAGCAATATGATTTTTGGCTTTGAAGTTTTCTCTTAAGTTTATTGTAAAGTGGATTTAATGTTTTCTAGAAAATGTAGAGTACTCCAAGATATTTCATGGATATAAGTGAGGTATGAAAATGCAGGAAGAATTACAAAAACAAACTGGGAGCCCTCCACCAATTCCTTCACAAACCAAACAAACAAACTAATAAATAAATAAATACAAAATTAACAATACAAAAGTAACAATACAAAAAGTATCTCAATAAGGTGAATATGAGATATCAAATTGCTGACAGATAACATGAAACTGAAGTCTCTTTAATTTCAGTACATCTCACTTGAAACCAACAGAGAGCAATGCAATTCTATGCAAGGAAATGGAAAGTCTTTCTCATCTGTCTGCAAGTGATTAAAAATAATAATAATTAAAAAATAATAATAATAAGCTAAGAACCATAATGGAAAAAAAAATCTTCTAGTAACAAAACTTGGTATGTTGATTCTGTGGTCCAACCTTTTCATTTGGCTGCATCTAAACACCACTGGACAGTTATTTTTCTCAGTAGAAGAATGCATGCAAGTGAGGCCTCTTTACCTTAAAATTAGCTCCTCTCAAAAATCTCCTTTCCATGCTTGCCTTCACTACAGGTTATGATAATTACCAATTACCTTCCCTAAAGCATAGGGAAGTATGCAGTTCTTTAAAAAAACTTTCTCCTTTCTAAAGTGTGCCAACCCTGATAGCAATCAAAAATTACTTTCTATTCAAAAAATAATTTTAGTACATAAGAAATATACTGGCCACAATGAAACAGAGCTGAGATCAAGACCAAAACCAACACTAAAATAATGCAAAAGCATTGCAGTTATATGAGGGATATACAAAGGCAGTATTTTTGGATATAAACATTCAGCTAAAAAGGTTGTGCTTTTTAGACATCAGCTGTTCAGTAGGAAGCTAGGATTTCCCTCAAAAGATCTATCTTTTTTGTTAGTGAAATACCCTATTCCCCCCAAGATACTAGGACTATAGATCTAGGACTGATATCCTCCACAGATTCAATTTTTCAAGCATACTTTTTTACTTGCTGGTAGAGGCTCCAACAGAAAAGTTTTCACAATGACATTTAAGATTTCTTTAAGAGAAGGAACAAGATTACAGAGAATTAAGGACTTCACTGTGTGAAATTATTTTATTCAAACAACATTTTCCTCTTCATTTGCTAATAGGAAATTTTCTATGTGTCACTTCACTTTTCTCTGATAAATTCTTCTTCTGAAGTTCTTATTCTCTCCTGAACTCTTTGTATAGCACTAACACATTTAGCTTTTCCTTGACATTATCTTTTCTGTACAACCTTCTCTGTGTGGATATATGGTCTATTTTTCCCAATTTGTTCACATTTATTTAAACCTTTATTCTTTGTGCCTGCACTACTATAACACATGGAGCAGTCTTGATTCATATTTATTTATTTATTAGTAGAATTATTAATTGGGGGGGGGGAGGAGGAGGAGGAGGAGTAGACACTATCTAGGATGGCTATGCAATAATCAGGTCTCCAATTCCACAGTATATTTAAAAATACACCACGTAGAGAATGGCGGCAGAAAACCTTGAAACAGTGAATTTTTCCTTCACATTCAAATATTAGAAACAGAGAAGCCTCACCATCACTCTTCCAAAATGTAGAAATCCCATTTTCCATTTTCCTGTGCTTCAAATTTGTATGACTTCACATATGACAGAATGAGAATGCAGCCTTTGGCTTTGCTGTGATTTGTTAATCCAGAAGCACAATGAGAAACACCTATCTTGAAATTGTGGACTTTGCTCCAGGGTCATCTCAAAGCATAAACTCACAGGCTCCACTGATGGATCTATCAGACCCATGGTGCACACAGAGTGATTTGTAGAATCAGACTGGTGTACATATACCAAGTGACTTCATATTGCCTGTACAATGAGACTAAGCACACATACTACATGGGAGTGCAAATCCCCTTCAGATGCCAATGTTTTGGTTACAAAAGATTTGTAAAGAGCTGAAGTTTCCTCCACTCATTTCTTTTTGCTCAATGTCCTCACAGCGGAGTTTCAGCCCAAATGTTTTTTTTTTTCTCCTTTAGTTGCTTCCGAGACATTCTTAAACATGAATGTGACTGTACAGTATGGATGGACAAAGCAATGTTATCAGCTTACTGAGAGTATCACGTCTCTTAACTCTTTACTAACTGCAAGCCCAATAGCATCATCAGAGATTTATAGGGAAAAAAGAAAAAAGAAAAAAAAAAAAAAAAAGAGAAAAAAAAAAAGGTAACAGCTGAGAACCAGTAGAATTATGAAGTGTAGCCATTCCTATCTGCTTAGAACAGCTGACAATCAGACTGGAAGTATCTTAGGCTTTGAATAAAATGATTACTTGGAGGGCTAGGCACACTAGTGTACAACGAAATGGATGCAGAATTGCTTTCCTCTTCAATTGTATTCCTTCAAACTTGGAAACAAAGATCATTGCCAGCTTGAATTGTATGAAATCAGTATTTAATTGTACTTTAGTCTTACAGTTCTATTGTAAGAAAAGCTGTTATTCTTAAATATTGTCTACTCTTACTTAAGGAGCATTCTGATCAATACAGTGTGATTTCTGCATATATGTTATTTTGTACTGTTCCTATTCAGTCTTTTTTGAAGTCTCATTTTAATCTTTCTTACTTTTCCTTTCTCCATTCCCAATACTTCCTTCCTACATTTTCTGACAACTAGATGTTACTATATCATTATTAGATGTACTGGCAGTTGGGTAACACAGGATAATTGAGAAAAGCCCAGGACATTATTCTATTCTAACTTCAAAATCCAGTTTCATACTCAGATGTTGTTCTTCAGAGACCATTCTACTGTTTTCCTTGCAGAACTGCCTGACATTCAACTTCCGTCCTCATAAGTGTGCTTTTTTTGTTTGGTTGGTTGGTTTGGTGTTTTGTTTTGTTTTGTTTTGTTGTGTTTTTCCTGATATTCAGGAGGCACCTTCTGCTTTTATAAATGGGAAAGGCAGAAAAGGAGGAATCCACATTCTTTAAAACTAGTTTGATCCAGAGACAATGAAATGGCAGTAGTCCCTCAGACTTTTCTTCAAATAGACTACCAGCCTAACGTTGGTAGGATAAAAGGATAAAAATGATCTCCAAGTAGAAAAGTGAATCTGGGGAATTAACAGGACACTTGGTTATGCTTCAAACTACTTTTGCAAATTCTGTTTCCTCCACAACAGAATAATAAATCTATGCTTCATTAGTACACTGCAGCAACACATATATTTAAAAACTTACAAATTGCTCATTTTAAATATGTGAAAACTTGTGTTTTTTCTAATTACTTTTGCCCTGGGAAAGGCAAAACAAGTTTGTCAAATGTGATCTTTCTGCATAAAACAAAGCATTATGTTAATAAGAAATCCTCAACGTACATCTGTGCAATGGGATGTAGGTGCTATTTGTCATTTATTTCTGTATTTATACTGGAGAAGTTCACTGAAGCTCACCAAGAGCCCATGTCTTTTTCTCAAAACTCACTGAATTTTTAACAGACTCTGTGTTACTGTTAGGTAACATAAACACGTTTTTGTTGTTGTTGTTGTTGTTGTTGTTGTTGTTGTTGTTTTTTTCACACTGAATAGTCATTAAATATGGATTTTATGGATTAAGTTGTCCACTTCATATTCAAACTATACTGCGTAAATGTTTCTGTAGATAAAAAAAAGTGTTGTATTTGAGCAGGACTTTGGATCAAGGGGACAAGTCAGCTCACTCCCACTGACTTCAGATCAGGTTATCACAGGGTGCTCGTACCATAGATAAGCAAGTTATTTGCCTTTATACACTATATTTTGTTCCATACAAACACATGCTATCACTTACCTTTCTACATAGGAATGCATGCTTTGCTGAGTACTGGAGATAGAAAAATGTAGTGCTGATACATGACAGTCACTGTCAACTTTACTACCTCCCTAGAATGCTGCACGTTCACAAGTACCATGGTAAGTGACCACCGTCCTCCAAGGACAAGTTGGTCGCAGACATGTCATCGCATTCACTGACTTTGGAAACTATTCCAAGAAGAAGCTATTCTAAAACAGCGTTGGCTGGTAAACATGTTAAACAAGGAGACTCATAGACATCTAGAAAACATAGAAATGTATTATATTGGTAATCTGAGCCTGTGTTAGCTATTTAACCACTGCATGCATTATCATGATCATGTGTCATTGATAGTTTTCTTGTATACTACAAATAAATAACTAAACGCTCTATATACAGCCTTTCTTATATTACGCAGGATACACATTAGGTGTACACACACACACAAGGAACACATAGGCATAAAGATATTGTTATACTTCAAATAACTTTGGTTAGTGTAATGTTTTATTTATTTTGTCGTCCTCCATCAAGCTATTAGCTAGAGTGATAATTGATCAAGCAATTGCATTTTAATTGTGGTAATAGGGCTGCTTTGTGATTTATTCCTCTTTGTTTTGTTTCACTACAAAGTAATCATCCTAGCTCAGATGTTTAACCACCCACACAATTTATCTATTAAAACAGTTTCACAGCTATATTTCATTAATCTCTGTAGGCACTACAATGGCTATGGCAATTTCTCTCATTCACACAGTATTTTTTTAATTGTGACGCTGTTGGTTATTGCCTCCTTAATTTGAATTTATACTGATCTAATATTTTTGTTAAATTTGCAGATGATGGAAATTAACAATAATTTTATTATTATTATTATTTGAATATGATAAGCTTGATCCTGTCCTTCTTCAAATTGATGTTAAGCAGCCATCTCCTTGAGGTTATTATAGAAGGTGTAAGATCCATGGAAGTGTAATAGGATACAAGAGATAAGAAGTGTATGCTGAGCTCTCAAGTAAACAAAATTTGCCATAAGTAGACTGAAAGTAAAAAATAAAATAAAATTGGCCTGAAATTGTAAGTAGCTAAAATATCATCTGTTTTCAAAGTAACACAATTGATATTTATTTATTTATTTATTTATTTATTTATTTATTTATTAAAAAAGTATGATTCTATGTGTATCTATAATGTTAATTGAAGTGTGCATTGCTAGAAGCTTGTTAATTGGTATATCTCCTCTGAAAACAGAAATACTACTGCTTTGGGCCATACATGTCACATAAGGGGTAAAATACCCAAACCAAAGTAGCAACAGAACTTCGAGAACAAAGAGTTAGAACCTTCTTCCAACGAGACATGAGATCTTAACGATGCAAGCTGTAAGGTAGGTCTGAAATGCATTGCTCGAGGCCTGTCTTTGAGCTAATACTGCAATGCCTCTCATTAGAGGTTACTGATGCACAAAAATGCTGATTGCTTTCTCCCATCTCTGCTGATCTCTCCCTAGACATACAGAGACTCCATTCAAAGAATGTTTCAACTACTACTGTTGATTCTCAGAGTGCCAGAGTTTAAACACTGTATTTCCCTCCATGCTTTGTTTTAAATTTGTCTCTTTCTGCTTACATGACTGACAAAATCATGGGCTCATGGCAAATAACCTTATGCTGCATGTTTGACTTTTCAATAATATTTGTAAAAATGCCTTTGTAATGACATCTGTATTTATGTTGGTAGCTTCCAACTAGACTGTAAGGACATTGCCATATTAACAATACCCTATACATGGAACCCTATGGGTAATGTCTCCTTGACTTCCATTCTTTTGTGTAGGGCAAGAGGATAATGTTTAGATCTTTAACTGTCTTCTGCATTGCAATGTATTGCAGGATTTATTTCCAGATAATCTCTGTACGTTATTTAAAAAATCTCATTAAAATGTGTAATGTAAAACCTACAAATGTGCATTATTTTGACATATGCTGTTTATATAATGGATATTATCTGCAAGACAGTCATAGAAATTTAGCTCCATGTGACAATCCTGCATATGCAAGTGCTTACATTGTTTTCAGTTCTCAGTTTTGCTGACCTTTGCCATTATCGTCTCACGCTTACTCTCTGTTTAACAGTCCATACATAAATGCTGTGTCTGTTTGCTGTTCTTTATACTGCCTGAATTTTCAAATCGGAAATCTTTTATTTAGTCCAGTGATTTTTTTTATATCCAAAAAGCAACATAATTTAAATATTGTAAATTAGCTGTCTCTACATTTTTAATAGAGAAAGCTTACCATTATAATTATTTTTTTTCCTCTTTTTCCCCTTTAATCAGGAATAAATTGCTTAATTTTTATTTATTTATTTATTTTCCCACATGAGAGCAGATAGATGTTCCTTGGAAAGCCATAACCTGAGAAAGAAAGAAAGAAAGAAAGAAAGAAGCACAGGTAAGTGAAATTAAATGAATAAATGACCATGGAAGTAAGTACATAATTATTAGGGAACGTGACAGATCATTTCGACAGTGCAGGAAGAAAAAAAAAAAAAAAAAAAGTCGACAAATACCCCCCCCCCAATTATTTATTTAATTATTTAGAGTCTCACAGCAGCCCTCACAATAGCACCGCAAAGGCAGCTAGGAAAGGATAGATCTCACGCCAGCCGTTCAGCTAGTGGCTCTCTCTAGGTTAAACACCGGAGGAAACGAACCCACGAAGCGGGGCTCAACCCCCGTCGCCTCCCCCCAGCCCGTGGCCGCTCGCAGCCGATGAGCTTTGTAGTTTCCCGGCGCCAGAGCAGTAGGACCCAGGGGCCCTCCGCAGCCACCAATAGAGGCTGCTACCGGGATCTATTTGTATGCGATGCCTCCTGCTCCGCGCATTAATAGTAATACAGATAACGGCTCTGAAAGAATGCTCTTCTGGAGAAGGATTTGATTTTCTGGGGTCCTGATACTGGGGAGAAATCCGGTTCCATCCCCCTTTTTGATTTAAAACTCTCCCGAACAGCTTGTCGTCTTCAGTGCTCCCCCTTTCTCTCTCTCCGTATAAATACACCTCCCTGCAGCCCCACTCTGCGTAAGGAAAGTTGGAAAAGGGCAGCCTGAGCGATGGGGCTGCCGCTGCCCTGAGAGCCTGTGGAGCCCGGCGGTGAGTCCCGCGGTGATGGGACTGGATGGGATGTGGACGGGACGGGACGGGATGGGAGGGAATGGTATGGGGGCTTCTCCCCGGGGGCTGCGGGAGGGGCCGGGGCGGGAGATGGCGATGCGGAAGCCCCCAGAACGCGGAGGGAGCGCTCCGACAAGTTTCCCCGCAGGTACCGGTGGCGGGTTGCTTGCCCGCAAAGTTGCCTGTGCTCTGGTACGACAAAGAAGTTTGGCCGCGGAGAACTCGAGGGGTGAGAGGGGACGGACCTGGGGGCCTCCCAACTTGTGCGGGGCGAGGAGAAGCGCCGGCTTTGTTGTCGCCGCGCTGCCCGGGAGCCTTTCCCCTTCCCGGGGGGGGCGATCGGGCGTGGGGATGTGGATGTGAGTGTAGCATGTGATGCACGTCTTTTATTTACCCACCTATGTGTAGGTGCATCGCGAAAATCGGAAAGCGGGAGGGGGCTGCGACACCGCGCCCGGCGGGGGAGGGGGCTCCGCTGGGCGCGCAGCCCGCGGGTGTGCGGCCGCCTCCGCGCACAATGGAGGGCCCCCGGCGACGGGGGAGGAGGAGGAGGAAGAGGAAGAGGAGGGAGGTCTCCGCTGCAGCTGCTGTTGCTGCAGTGCCGCAGCCCCCCGCCCCGCGGGGCAGCGCCCCCGGGCCGGGAGCTCGGGGGGTCGCAGGTGCCGCCCTTGGCCCAGGCACAACGCGGGCGGAAGGCGGGGGCACGCAGAGCGCAGCCGGAGGGGGGAATTGGGGTGCCAGAGGGGAGCATTGGGGTGCCAGACGGTTCATCTCGAACGTGATCAGCGCTCTGACTTATTCCATGTGTTTGTAGATGATTTTTTTTTTTTTAATTTTCTCTCTCCGTGTTCACTGGGGTGCGTTAAGGTTAATTAATGAGCGATGATGCCAAAATTAATTTAAATGAGGTGAAGTTGTTCTTAATTTTAATTTCACTTGCTGGTGTTTTGCATCTGAGTTACAAAAAGGAAATCGTTAAAGCTGCTGGCTATTGTGAGTATGCTGAAGAACTTTGTGTCGGGCACTGGGGGGGATGGATGTTCTACGACATGCCTGTTTCACAGGCATGTGAGCAGAAGGAATACTTTTCTAATCTTTGACCATTGTCCCATAGGTGCATGTAGAGGCTCAAATAACAGGCATTTGAGCAGGCTTTTAAGAAGGTTTCTTATTAAACTCTTCACATGCTTTAATACAAGGTGAAGCCTATGTTGTATGCAGTTTGTAGGCAAAACGGGAATGTCTTGTTATATTATAAAACAAGGGTAATCTCAAAACGTCATGTCTGACTCTTTTTTTTTTTGGTGTGCTTTTTTTTTCCTATATTTATTTTATATTTGTCCACCTACGTGTTTTCTACTTACATTTTAAGCTGATGTAAATTCTAGTGGCATCACACTGGTGTAAACTGGCTATAAAAGTTGGAAGACCTTGTATGTGGTGATTAGAGACAAGGAAAGAAGGCAGATAGCTAATAAATTATTGTAGTGCTTCTCAGACTCACTTTCACTGCTTCATTCATCTTCAGAAACAACCCTCCTGCAAATGCTGCTGGACTTCCACAAATTGTTTGGTAGTTGTGTCCAAGCCCTTGCAATAGTGGACTCTTACAAGCAGTTCTGGTACCATGACTGATACTTGATCTGAAACTGCACTGATTTCCATAAGAATTCTCATTTAACAAAACAAAGGATACTATTTTGACAGTGTGGAACAGCTTGGTTGCTGTTGATTGACTTTTTAGTCAGTGAGAGGAAATCTCAATCCTTACCTCTTGCTTCTATCAGTAATACTGAATCCTCACCAGTTGAATATCAGGCAAATGAGGAAGAATCAACCAGCTCTGTATTGAGGTACCTGCAGGTGTCTTCACTATAGCATAAACAAGCAGTTCATTAGACATAGTCTCCTTTTAAAAGGAACAAAATTCTTAACAGAAAGCTATTTGGGTTATGTAGGTTTTTTGTTGGTATTTATTTTATTTCTGTGCTTTATTTTGGTTTCATGGACTTCTCTTGTGTTGCCACAGGAAAAAAAATATGCTAAAAACTTTGATATTGTGCAGATGAACAAATGCTGTATAGTTTCCTTATCTGGTAAAGTATTAAATGAAACTGAGAAGTCTGAGTTCTGTGACTTGATTATTGTGGTGTATGGCTGTATACATTTAGCAGACTTGCATTGTTCAACAGGTAAGTGTGAAAAAGGAGGGTCAGGGTGGGAAAAAGGAGTGAGTGGGAAAAGTAAGGGATTTATGTTATCTTGATCTTGTATGTAAGAGGAGTTCCAGGGGTTGTGATCTTTCTGGGGTGGATTCAGCTGTCAAGACAAAAGTGAAAATGACAGGGTAATTGATTTTGTTTGTCCAAATTACAAACTTGCTCTTGTAATTGTGTTCTCTGTCCTAAGAGACATCTGATAATCTCATGTTGCTTAGTATCTGATCTATACTCCCAGGTAGCAGGTAACAGAAGTTACATGTAATGCATTAATCCTACAAACCTGTTATTGTAAAGACAGGAGATGCTAAATGATGTGGACGTTTTATTTTCTCCACCTGTGTGTCTATTCTAGATAGCCTCTTCTGTGTCTTCAAATGTAGAAAGAAATACAAGTTATCCCACTTTTTTCTTTTTAAAACATAGCATATGTCCTTGTTAATTTCCTATGTACATGCTTGTTAAGGTACAAGATCAGGAATTTCAAACTTATTTTCCTCAAGAGATAAAGTAGAATCACTGTAGATCAAGACTAAAGTTTCTTTGTAACAACATTTGTGAACACTTTACATTATTTTTACAAGTATTTGTCAAGACTTAGGAAATTACAGGTTCAGTGCTTGGTTCTAGGTTCAAGGAGGAGTTTGTGGTCTAATGGTTTTTGCACATTTTCCTGTGTTCCCTAATGTCTAATTCAACCAATTGGAGTGGATTTGCACAGATTTACTTGCATCGTAGGGAAAATGGCTTCCTCAAGAAAAATTTAGCCAATTTCAAGGGTCATCAAGGTGATAAATTACACAGTAGAAATATGAAGAGAAACAGTGTGTTCTCCCAAGCAATTCTAATATTCAAGAAAATAAATAAAAGGAATGAAACTGAAAAGGCCTTTAAAGAACTGTAAGGCAAGCATAAATACCTTGAACACATAAGTTAAACATATATCAATACAGAGTACTCATATAATTCTAATCCAGCATAGTGAGGGACATAATGAAATAATATAAGGGATAATATTTTATGTAATCTAAAAGAGATTTAACAAATATCTTGTGTTTCACCTGTAATATTCTACCTGTCTAAACTGCTCAGTCCATAAATCTTTCATTCTCTATCCATCTTCTAATCATCAGCCCCATCAGTTCTCTCTCAGCACCACCAATTTATAGCCTGCCAAACACATCAATCCTTTCCCTCAATTAATTCTATTTTCCAGACTTCTCCAGTCATTAATCTGTCCTTGTCCATCTTAAGGTCCACATGTGAGCCTTCCTGCTCTCTATCCTGGTTAGCTCAGCGTAATTTTCCATAAGGGAAACGTTGTTTGTTTCCAGTCCTGTATCACGTATTTCAACAATTTTTTGGTCTGTACTCCAGGCCTGCCAATTCATGAGAACTTTACATATTTTCATATTTTATTTCCCTGGGTATCTTTTAGCTTTCTCCTCTGTCAGTAGTGAGCCCATTGAGTAGATTTGTGCTTCTTTCCCTATTCAACTCATCTGTTGCTCCTCAGGGTCCCTCTAAATTGATCATTGCACCAACAGTGTGGCAGAGTTGTCAGGAAACATCAACAGGACTTGGTAGCTTCCTGGTTGCCTCCAACCTCAAGGAGATGTTGCTAATCCTGATCCAATTTCTCTGTATTACGGCTGGTTTCAGACTAATACTATGTGATTCTAATGTTCAAATTCAGCCTAAAGAGTAGCATTCAGAGTCCAGAAGGTCTTCAGCTGAGTGTTTGAGTTCCTGGGACATAGGCTTTCCTTAAGTGCTCTTTCGGCTCCAAGCATTTCCCAGTTCTCCTTGTAGCCTGGCATAGCAGGGATAGAAGATGCCATTTGCTCATTTTCTTTGAAGTTTCCTTGAACCTTTACATAGGATAGTTTAAGTTAGTGCTGATGAGGGCTCTTTACTGAGAAGATAAGAGCCATGAGACCTGAACATCTGGCAAAATTGTATCTGGAAGTTAGGTCCCTTATTGCATGAAGCAGTTCCTGAGCAATTCTTTATCCTCAGTGTTTTGAAGTATACTAGCTGCCATGATTTGTTTTACAGTTCATGCTGCCTGGATCTTCAGCCTATTCACCACACAGGATTTTCTTCCTTCCAAGGAGCAGCAATGAGTTTTTAAAGTCTTTTCATCTTGTTTCTGTATTGCAGTGGTGTTGATCTCAGTTTCCTACTCGAGGAAATTCTGCTCTGTCCCCATCTTTCATGGAGGCTGAACAAAGCAACTCCTCGAATTGGAATTGGAATATTGATCTTTCTATTTTGCTTTCTTGAATGTAGGATAAATGATTCTGGATAATTTTCCTTGTATGGTACAAATTTGCATCACAGAGCCTTGGCTTGGGGGAAGAAACTGTTGGGAAAAGGGAAGGCCTGAAGAGTGAATTTGAAGTGTGTATCTTTGTTACTGACCATAAGATAAGTCTGTTCCACTCCTAAAAATAGCACAAAGAAGAATTTAACCGATCTGTTAAACTAAGGTTCAGTTGCCAGCAACAGTGATTCTTCACAGTACTAAGTTTGCTACAGGGATAAATATATATTCAAAAAGTCATATTTTGGTGTGTCATCTAATATATCACACTTCAGATACTTCTAGTATTTTAATAGGGCTACCTGACCTTGGGCATGATAGTCAATTAAATATTTGGTGTTTTTTGTTGTTGTTGTTGATGGTGTTGTCCTAGCTCTTTTCTTTAAGAGGAAACTTTAGAAAGGTAATGGAAAAAACATTGTTAATGACCATACCTGCACTACGCTGCCATAATCACACCTTTTATTTTCCTGCCAGTAATTCCTATAAAATCCAAGACTAAAGTATCTTCATTTAGATTTCCACACTAAAAAGTGTTAGAAAGCTCCAGAAAAACTGAGTATGGAATTTCGGGATCCTCCAAGACAACATACATCCTGGAAAAGATCATCCAACTATAGAACATCACTGCTTGTGATGTTCACTGCTGTCCATGAAGACTATGGAAATGTAAACAAATAGCAGTTTGTAACTTGCTATTACTCCAAGAACACTAAGACTTTAAAGCAGGATTTTACTATAAACAGACGCACAATGCAGTAGTAAATTCATTTTGATTTCCTTATAAAACTCTCATAATTTTCTAAACAGACTTCTATTTAACTGCAAGTCTTGTATACACAACTTATTATCTGAAAGTTAAATGCTTTTATTTCACTCTCATTTATCATCAGTAGTAGCTGTGACTTGGATAAATTCTTCTGCAAATTTATGCCTCAAATCCACCCCAATTGTGTCAAGAATTTTATTAGTGATAAATGCGCTTAAGGATATGACTTGACTTTTTGAACCCACAATTGAGTTTTCATAGTTGATGACTAGAAAAAAAAAATCTGCTTTAAAAATATAACAGGAAAACTAAACAAATTGTCTGCAGACAGAGCTGCAGAGACTTCTAACTGAAATATTTGAATAAAATAAAGACAAATTCACTCCCCAAATAAGTGTCTCGTGTAGCTAAGTACTTCTGGATAATAGTACTTAATATTTTAAAAATGAATGAAAAAGTTGCTATTGGAAACATTGCATACACAATGTCTAAAGAAAAGTCACTCTTTCTTATAACATGGTGTTGAAAACAAGCCTGACCACCTGCAGCATTGAAATGAAGCCCTGAAAATAACTGTTTCCA
This sequence comes from Aythya fuligula, assembly GCF_009819795.1. Taxonomy (NCBI): domain Eukaryota; kingdom Metazoa; phylum Chordata; class Aves; order Anseriformes; family Anatidae; genus Aythya; species Aythya fuligula. Next base: position 101,073,773 of record NC_045559.1, read on the forward strand.
ATAATTTATTTTAGATTGCGTGTGCTTTATATGGAAGAAAACAAGGCACACTTTTGAATATTACGTAGTGTGAAGAGATAGGAGTGTTTCCCCTGAGTATAATAGATAAATGAGAGAATGGAAGTATGGCAGTAGGAATCACAGGGCCCATATATGTTTCGTCTTACACGGAGACTTGAAACTGCAAGATAAAGTTATCTTTGCTGAAAATGTTTTGGAGTAACTCACAGCTGTGACATTTACTGATGTACATTACAGGAAACGGTCATGGTAAGGCGACAATCAGTATATATTTAAGTAACAACAATGAATAGATGACAAGAAAAAACAAGTTTTACTTGGGGATGTTCTCTACTAAGGAATTTATTTATTTATTTATTTTCTGAGTTTAACAGGTATGTGCTGTCAATATGTGGAACAAGTGGTATTTCTGTATCTTGAAGTTGAAAAAGTTTTTAAAAAAACAAAAACACTTTAGTCAAATTCACAGAGTTCTGCCTTTAACATTTTAACATAAAAGAAACTTTTTTTTCATTTTGAATGGACACGTAAGATATAGGGAACAGAGTACATGTATAGCTGTGGGACATGTTTTGAGATAGTGGTATTTTTTTAATCTTAAAATTTCTGGTAATAAATAACAAAACAAAATAAATGAAACAGTTAAGAGAAGGATGGACATCTTCATATTGTGACATACTTAAACACCGTGTACTTTTAGTCTTACTTGTTGGGGAGAATATTCCATCACTAACTTATATAATTAAAATATTTTAGATGGTGTATGCATGTAAATTGGCAATGTGTGATTTCATGTTTATTAACTTCTCACGTTATGTTCTTCTTGCAATGATGCACATTATGAGCATCTATCCTGAATGTGAACTCTCTCCAATGAGTAAAAATCCTCTCAAAATCTTTAGCAGGAGTAGGTTGATGTCTGAATGATTTGCTCTGGGGCCTGTAGCTCTTCTATCTATTACTATTCCTTAACGTCATGTGTGAGAGATCCAATGTGCAGCTGCACAATAATCCATTCACGTTAACTGTGTAGTTCATTTTGGTATTTCTGTAGAGCTTTTAATTTAAAAATTTCTAATTTACTGCAACATTATTTTCAGGAATGGTTATCCTAAATCTGCTACAGTAGGTTAATATTGCCATTACAGTAAATTTCTTATTTATTACCTGAAGTCACATATATGTATTTGTATTTAAAAAGCGTCTCCTAGAGTCTTGTTCAACTGTAGAATCTAAGTAGCTCCTAATGTTTTCCCTGGTGAAATATTTTAGCAGTCTTCCCAGCATTACTTTAGGACAGGTCATAATGGTATTTGTTGGGTATGTGTTTCATTCAATAAATAAGTTTAAGTACAAAGACAATAATTGTTTTGTACCCATTGCCATGGATGCCATGGCAATGAAATTGATTCATTTTATGAAACTAGTAGCAATAAGCAGAACTTTAAAAGATTAAACCATAAGAAGCTGATCTTGATCTTACTATGTTAAGGTACGCTGAATGTTGCAAAACAAAATACATCAATTTTAGTGTATTACTTTTCAGAAGATTAGGTAGTTTGTAATCTGCTCTTGCTCAAGTACCCTGCTTGCCCTGCATCACCCAGCTCTGCCTTAATGAGAACGCAAGTTCTGTGCTAATCTACAGAGATCAAAAGAGGCAGTGGATTTAACCTTTCATTGATCCAGAAGGAGCCCACCCACAGGTGAGATGGTATTACTCAGAATATTTTCTCCAGCAACCAGAACCAAGTTTGGATCCTACAACATTTATGCTTGTTTGCTTATCACAGATCAAAAGTTTTAAAAGGGGAATTGGTGTACTGTTGCAATAATGAAATAATCCATATTTCTTTTCACTGACCTCTGTGTGACTGTACAGCACATTTCTAATCACAAGCTACATGCAACTTCTTATCCTGATGTGCGGATTAACCTACAGTAAAACTAACCACTAAGTATTTCATATAGTTTGGTACAGAAATTACTGCCCTGTTATGCAAAGATGATTGTGGATGACTAAAATCCCTTCTGGTCTTATTCTGACTATAGTGTAATGTAGGAGAGTGGTTCAAACCTTCACACATCTCTGGCAAGGCAGGAAGATTTCAGCTGACTTCAGTTATACAGATTTTCATTGATTCTTGGCTGAGCTACAGTAGTGAGATGTGTGAAAGTGTTCAGAAAATGCTGGCCAGTGTAAAAATCATGCAGTACATTTCCTCCTGGGGCTACCATGAGAATATTGACTCTGCTCTTTGCATCCCATTTTGAGTTCAAGACTTGTGCCTTAATATCCAAGCTCTACTCCATCAGGCAGAGATATTTTACACATGCTAGAATGAAAGTAGAGTCTCTGTAAGAGAGAACTTTCTAAGGGTATATGCCAAAGCATTACAGAACTGATTGCCTAAAGAATTAAGAACCAACATTTAACTCATCTTCCTTTCTGAACATGGTACTTCTCTGTTGTGGTCTTGTGTAGGTTGATTGCACAGAATAAAGTATTTGTGTGTTTATTTTAAATACTGTGTCTCAGTCATCACAGAGAAGATTCACACGTATGATAGCTGTTAGTCCAACCCAGATAGAAGGTAGAAATGTGCTACTGTGCTTAGCAGAGTATAAAAGTCACTTGTGTGGCAAGTGGCAGAGACCCCTGAAGGAGGAATTGTACATTGGTCTTCACATCAGTCTGTCTGCTGTTTTAGAGGTGAGGAGGAGAGGAATGCATGTGGGGTTCCAGATCTTTCATAAACATACTCATTTTCTGGTACAGCTATTCTCTGGCAGGTGAGATGAATATCTTGGACTGAAGCCAAGCTTCCTTCATCCTTGCTTGTCTGCATGAGATACAGCTGTTCCAGAGAGTCTGTTTCCTCTACATTAACTGTGGGACTTGTCCCAACCAAAGTTGCAAAAATAGTTTTGTTAATGAATGATCTCTTCATTACAATGAGTTGCCATACAGTTACACGTAAGTGCATGTATAGCAACTCTGACACAGGAGCTTCGTAGGCCAAGAGTTTTCTTGGGAAAAATGGATCCTCTGCAATCTCAAGGTCTGTTCTGTCTCAAATATATTTTTTGGAAAAATACTGGAATTAGAAATGTTAATATCCTTGTAATTTATAAGGTATTCATAAACTATAAGCTCTTATATATATATATATATATTTTTTTTTTTTTTCAGAATAAGATAGTATCTTGCTCTCATACCTTAACAATATGAGAGAACAAATGAAAAATGATCTGTGTGAAGGTCTTTATGAGAGAAGAAATAAGCTGCAAATTGATGCTTTGTTCCAGATAGATTTCTCAATCATGCTGTCCTTTGACATTGGGATAAAACTAGATATTACATGAAAGACAGAATTTATAATTAAAAATACAACTCAGTTCTAGTTTAAAAAAAAAAAAAAGTCATAAAATTCTTCTTTCCTAATAATGTATGCAGAAATAAAATGGCCCTTGGGTGAGATTTCTTTTCTTCTCTTTTTTTTTTTTGGCTCTGTTACAGGTCAGAAAATTTTGTTGTTGCTGTTATAAAGCATTTCTGCATAAATGGACCTTCATGCTCCAGTTTTGCTCTTTCATCTCTTTGTGTCAAAAGGTCATACTTTACCCAGGAATTAGGCAGTTGTAGGTGGCACTACTAGAACATTTGCTGGAAATTCAGTTACTGAGCCTGCTCCTCCCTCTAGTGGAATTGATACTGTTCCTGTGAGTAATTCTATAGAAAAATAATGGAAACACAAACTTGGAAATGTATGTTTTTTCTTATCTGTAATTCTAAAAATGACTCAGAAAACTGAATAGATAATGATTTACCTGCCTATAGAGGTAGGTAATCTATTTTAAATGTCTCTCTGTCTTCATCACCCACAGGATAGACCTGTTGTTGAACTGCAGGACTAAGGTTATGCTGTGCTTTGCTTTTGAGAGTCCTCAGAACTCAGGGAATATTCTGGGTGTGTGACAGCAAATTCTATATCTTTTTTTAATTGTTTTGTACTAATCACCAAAGGTAAAATGATTGTAGTTGAGAGTGTTGTTCAGAAGAGCATACAAATACTGTTCAGTATGCTCTGTTGCAGATAGTATTTGTTTGTCTTTAGTAGTACTAATAATAATAAAGCAAAAGCAAACAAACAAAACTTCATGCTATTGAAATGGAGCTAGTGATGACTCTTCAGGAGAAAATGCTGTGTTATACAAAAATATCTAAAACCAACTCAGGATATGAAGTATCAAAAATCACATTAATTGAAAAATTATACATGTAATTCACAGAATTTTCTAGGTTGGAAGAGACCTCAAGGTCATCGAGTCCAACCTCTGACCTAACGCTAACAGTCCCCACTAAACCATTTCCCTAAGCTCTACATCTAAACGTCTTTTAAAGACCTCCAGGGATGGTGACTCCACCACTTCCCTGGGCAGCCTGTTCCAGTGCCTCACAACCCTTTCAGTGAAGAAGTTCTTCCTAACATCTAACCTAAAACTCCCCTGGCTCAACTTAAGCCCATTCCCCCTCGTCCTGTCACCAGGCACATGGGAGAACAGGCCAACCCCCACCTCACTACAGCCTCCCTTGAGGTACCTATAAAGAGCGATAAGGTCACCCCTGAGCCTCCTCTTCTCCAGGCTGAACAAGCCCAGCTCCCTCAGCCGCTCCTCGTAGGACTTGTTCTCCAGGCCCCTCACCAGCTTCGTCGCCCTTCTCTGCACCCGCTCAAGCACCTCCATGTCCTTCTTGTAGCGAGGGGCCCAAAACTGAACACAGTACTCGAGGTGCGGCCTCACCAGAGCTGAGTACAGGGGGACGATCACCTCCCTAGCCCTGCTGGTCACACCGTTCCTGATACAAGCCAGGATGCCGTTGGCCTTCTTGGCCACCTGAGCACACTGCTGGCTCATATTCAGCCGACTATCCACCATCACTCCCAGGTCCTTCTCTGCCTGGCAGCTCTCCAACCATTCCTCTCCCAGCCTGTAGCTCTGCTTGGGGTTATTGCGCCCCAGGCGCAGGACCCGGCACTTGGCCTTGTTGAACTTCATGCAGTTGACAAATTGAAGTGTAGTATTTGTTTCCTTAGCAATAGGCCATTGATGAAGAATAATGGAGGCTTACTATGAGAAGGGAGATTACACATCTGTCATGGGTTCATGTTTAACATGTGATATGTATGTTAAAAAAAAAAGCTAGGTATATACTTCCATTATTATCCATCGGCAACTTTCAGTGGTTTCCATGAAAATTGTATGAAGAATACATAAACAATTTGGAAAGGTAATATGAAAGCTTATTATTTGCCTGGTTCAGTAATGGCTGGAAAGCACTTGTTTGTGACACTGAAGTCTTTTCCTTCCACCTCCATTACTAGTAACAGTCCAGTCCATATTTATTTATTGTAGGTAAATAGGAATATATTCACTAGAAAGATACCACACAGAGCAGAAAGGATCTAGATCAACAGCAATAATACAAATGTGATAAAAACTTGGAATTCTTGGAATTTTCCAGAACTTTGCTCCTGTCTTTAAAGTCTATTGTGAGCTTTTGAACTGCAAAATGCTAAGGAATTAATGCAGTAAGAAAATAAGGATAATAAATAAGAAAGATACTGTACAGTGTTTTGTGAGTGTTTTCATACGTATGTTTTTCTTTAAGTGGTATATGATTTATGGAGTATGCCTGTGAATTGTACCTCCCACCAGTAGCTTCTCCACATAGAGAAAGAACAGCTTATTGCAGCTGTCAGCTAATGAAATGACTCCTGCAGTTCAAGTAGTTGCAGCTTTGGGCTGAAAACTGTGGTTCTGACGTTTTTGGCAGCTTATTGCAGTGTCCTGTGGTAGAGGGTTGTAGGCTTTTTTTGTCATGATATACAACTACTGCAGTAAGCAAAGAACACGAAGACTGGAATATCAGAAATCATTTTATACTTTAATCTGCTGTTAATTTTTTTTGCTGAGAAGCAGAAAGTCTGCCAAATTTTGTGCAACACATGATCTTAGAGGTCAGTGTAGTTTCAGCATGTATGATTAGTTTCCTAAAATGTCAGGCTTTAAAAAAACCTGAGAGCTGAGATTGTATTTACAGAGGGTAATCACAAATCCGTGTTGGAGCCACCCTACAGCTGTATGGGCATAGGAAGAAATATCTTCCATGTCATATTGGTACTTTTATCTGTGAGGCCTTTAGGTTAGGATTATGGCATCTTGAATGTGTGCTGCATGTAGATTTCTTGAAAATTAGTAAGTCCTAGTATCATACAAATGAATGGATAAAGTAGTTGGAAATAGTCTAATTCATCACTGCAATATTTATGGCTGTGCATGTAACTCGAAAATAGATTGTTGCAATGCTAGCATTTATACCTGGTTTCTCTGAGTGTAAATGCACCTACAGACCTTTTATTACAGTCTAACTGGAGGGCTGGTGACTAATCTCAGCATGGTTGAGCAGCAAATGTTGGAGGATAATTGGATCTGCAGGCTAAGATAGTATGAATGCGGAAGGTCTGGTAGAGAAGATTGATAGGCAGTTATTTTACATTGTGTTTGAAATCTGCTTTTTGTTTTTAATTTTATGTGGAAGATAACTTACTTTAAAAGTTAAAAATTGTATGTTTTCATTCAAATGAAAGATTGAGGTTAATAATCCCTAAATAATGTCTTTGTAGTCATAAACTGGTAAACAGGACATTCTGAGAAGTTTATTCAATAAAGCTTATCAACCTTTAATAAAGTGTGAACCCAGTATAGAACAGTTTAAAAGTGAATCCTTAAATGTGAACTTCACACATTGGGCTGAGGATATTCACTTATTTTATGTCCTACAGAAAAAGCACACTTCTTTGTTGTTCTATTTTTTTCTTCCCAAGTGAGAATTCAATACACTACTTTATAATGCTGCTAGTGGAGTTTTTTTTAGCAAGGGTGGCTTGAACAAGTGCTGCTGCAGTAAGTCTTTAATAATATTATCTCCTAGTCCTCTGTCTGTCCATTCTGTCTCTTTTTGATAAGAAATCTGTTCTTTCATTGTTGTTTCTTAAGACACTTAACTGTTCAGAGTAGGATGCAGTTTGCTTGCTTCTTTGCAAAAATATCTTAATGAAAACAAATTCAATAAAACCATAGTAGTTGAGATAAAACATGTCTGAGAGAAGGGCAACAATCCCTGTGACTGTCAGTCACAGCATTGCATCCTTATGACTGTCAGTCTCACAGTTATTCCTGTTAGGTTTCACAGTGGGGTTGCCCAATGTACAAGGGGTCTAATAGCTTCTAATTAGAATAATTTGACATTGTCTTCTTCTCAAAGAGAGGGGGGAAAAAAAAGCCTGCCTGATTATAATGATAGTCCTTCTCTGTTTATAGCTGATCTTAGAATCTGCTGTCCAACTATACAGTTAAATTTGCTAAGAGTTTGAGGTCTCAAAGATACCTTACATTCCTACAAGTAGCAGATGAGAAGAGAGACTCAAATTAATGAGCATGTAAATAAAATAGCTATCTGTTCTTTTTGTTTTGTTGAATGACTGAACAGGATACGCTTGTTGGTTGGCTAATGAGTAGTGAGCTGCTCCAGAAGAGTCCTAGCTTCTTGCCTAGTTTGTCCCTCTAAGTGACTTTGGTATGTGCTGGCAGAAGATCTGGAGATGTGGAGTTCACCAAATGATGTGCACAATTTTCCACTGTGACTGGAAGGAGGGAGAATGAATTATGATTGGTTATGATTATGATATGGTTATGATATAATTAAGATATAATTATGATTTTGAGAGAAGGAATTTTGAGAGAAGGAATTTTTGGAGAAGGAATTTAGGTTTTGAATCTGCAGGAAGGGAGGCTTTGCAGAACAAGTGATTCACTGTAGTCATCCCAGGTTTGCCCTCTTACATTTCGCGTCAGAAGCTTAACTGCACAATTTTTAAAGGAGAAAGAAAAGAAGGAGAGTAGTGCCTATGAGTAGTAGTTCCTGAAAACGCCAGAACATTCCCTAGATTTACTATGAAACCAATCCATAAAAATCTTTGCTCTGCATTTTGGAAATGCAGCTATTAAATTCCTCTATTCCAGTCAAAGAAGATATACGAAACAATTCTACTTCAGAAGTTGATCAAATATGTGGGACTGAATAAAATATGAAGTATTTAGCCTTTGTCACTACAAGGAAGGAGAACTAGAATGTCTTTAGCTGTTATCATTCACTGTTAATGTCTTAAATGAGTAGTGCAAAATGCTTAAAGGTGATTTTTCATTTTAATAGACATATTTAATATCTGGCTATGAATCCTGCTATGTAACTGCAAATAAATGGTGGAAACTTTGAGCAGTCTGATGCAGAATATCATATTTCTTTTGCCAGCTATCAAATCTTTTCTTTTACCAGTGTTCTAAGGAAAATAATAATGGATAATTAAAATTTGGAGCAGAAGTATAGACTTACACTTTTAAAATTAAGATCCATACATTTCAATTCTACCTTGTGACTGAAAATTTCAATATTGTTCCTTCCTGGCTTCAAACTGAAATGCTCCAACTGCTTCAAAGTAATGAAATTTCTTAATTCTTTTTCACAGCTAACAATGACAGAAAGAAAACAAACTTCAGCCTCTTCCTTTGGCCTAATCGCTGTTGCAGATATCTGGGATTTAGTCCTTTTATTCAGTCTTCCATATTACATAATATTTGGCACCTCCCACTTTATCCTTTCCAGGAATTGAAATAACCTTTGGATGGAGAATTTCTGTTGGGAGGGAACAAAAAAAAAAACCAAAACACACATAGTTCCATACTGCTATACAGCATGGCCATTGAAATGGACCTAAGCAAGTTTGATAGCATTGCTCAGTATTTCACAAATACTCTCCACCACATTAGAAATGAAGAGATAATTCAAAGGCCTCTATTAAATTTACTAGATTACACAGAAAATTGGCTTTCTGGTTAGATGTAAATTGCTATTTTGCTTTCAAGCTTGTGAAGCAACAGCACCACCATTAACACATCCCTGCTGTATGTACTTAGTAGTCACCTGTACTACCAAGCTTTACTAAAAGTAACATCTGCATGCTTCAGACTAACTGAAAGATAGTAGATGGTTTTAAGTATCTTTTTCTAAGAATAAAAATTAAGACTGCATTAAAAAAATCACATTTAACTCATGTTTTAGAACTAAATAAAGCAAGTATCTGGAGAAAAATACATGTACATAAAAATCATAAGTAGATGGTTCAGTTCACTTGCAAGCAGAATATATCAGTGTGGGAAAATCTGCCACATATGGGCAGTCTCATAATAAGCATCCTGTCCAGTAATTAGTATCTGCAAGTTTGTCTTTTTTTTTTTTTTTTTTTTTTTGTATAGCATCTTTTATGTCCCACCCATGCTGCCAAAAAATGGGGAAAACACTGCTACAAAGTCAGCTTCTTATAATCACACCTGACAGAAACCTATAGAACTAGGTGGTTTTAATGAACCTATGCCAAAGGACAGCACCTGCAGATCCAGCTCTTTTTCTGGAGTTTGAATTTAGCGCTCCTATGAGAAGTTTAACAGAGAAGGAAAATTAAAACATACCAGTGTGAACAGTTATGCAGAAGAAATGTATGCTTCTGCAAATGCAATAGGAAGTGTTTGAGAGAAGGTAAACTTTTAGACTTCATTCATTTTGGGATGAATTTTGAGAAAACTCAATGTCACCAAAAACATAATGATAGTGTATAGCATCATGTTTACTGTGATTTAAATGACCATTGCTTGTACAAAGCAGTCATAAATAAGTGCTTTGATTTCCATTAATATCTCTGGGAATAGAATATGGGTAAGGATTACCAATTTTCATTAAAGGAAGGTGATGATTGTATTTGTCCATGTCTGAAGAAATGGGTCTATTGTTTTTAGGAGCTGTGGTCTTGAGAACTGATTGTTGGAACTCACAGAAATAATTATAGTAAATAAGACTGTAGGTAATGAAGATGCAGAAGCTTTCTGGTAGCTGTAAGGAAAAAAAAAAAAAAAAAGATAAAAACTAAAGTGGTGCACTAGTCAGCACTCAGCAGTCAGCACTAGTTATATGGAATGAATATAATGAGTAAATTTAATGCTAAAAATCCAAAAGAGCAGTACCAACTCTATATATGCTTCTTAGTGACTGAAATTTTTACCTTTGGGAATATTTTTAATGCTAGCATACTGTAAATGGGGAAAAAAAATGACTGCAAATCTTTATTAAAATAAAACATTGATTTCAATATGGCAAAATGACAAACATTGTGGCAGGAAAAAAACATATTTTATAATTTATCAGTTGTAAGAAGTCACTCCCATTATATGCAAGTTAACAGCTGCTAATCAGAATACTGGGGTTTACATGGGAGGTGTTGGAAGACATGATAGTTCTTAAAATTAGTTCTGAAAAAACAGAAAATAAATTATCCTATTGTCTGTATTGACAGAAATGAAAAATCCTAGACTAAATTATTCTCATTTTCCAATTTTAAAATGAGTAAGTGTGGCAGTCGATTACTTCTTTTGCATTCCCCCCTGTTGTACCACTAGCTTTATTGATTGGTTTCAATTAATGTATGCCAACAAGTAAATTAACGTAGCACCTGAGGCAGAATTCTCTGGTGGTTTGCATACACTGACTTCTTACTGTTCTTGCTGTTTTAACTCCTACTGAGCATATAGCTGGAAGCTACAATATTTTTCAGTCTGGACACGGACATTACCCATGGCTCTAATGACAGGTCATTTACAGCGAACCCATGTTTCACTGCAGAGATGTCTCTTTAAGTGACATCTTATCAATGGCAATTCAATTAGTCAACCTTAAGACTTTGAGATATATCTCACACTGTGTCACACAACACTCTCTGATTTGCATTTTAAATGTTAGCTTTTGTCATTGCTATGCTTCTTTGGTATACATTACAAATGCATTTTCATTCCAATTCTTCATTCAAAACTCCATGGAAAACATTTTCTGCATTAAAATTAAAATTTCTGCATTAACTGCCTTCATTTCCAACAATGCTGTCAGCTGAAAAGACTTGTGGACTTGTACTATGGACAAGAGTTTTCTTCAGTGCTGGTGCTTACCTTATCACCATATCCCACATATAATTACCTTATCAGCATCAGATGATTCTGAGCACAAATATCTAAAATATTCAGCTACTGCAATCTAAATGGGATATGTATGTAAATACTATTGTGATGGACACAATCTGCATAAACAGACAAAAAATAGCATTTTTATTTTATTTTATTAATTTATTTTATTTAACATACTAGAGTAGAAGAGAATTATAAACCATAATTTTTCTGGGATACTTATACAATGAAGACATCCTAACAAGACATGGTCTCACTCTGCATTGGCCAACTGAACTCCTTAGGGATAAACTATGTTGCTTTTAAAAAAATAAAAATAAAAAAAATGGTTCCATGCTGTAGACTGAGGGTATAAGTCATTTCATGGAGTGTGTATGACAGCACTGTGCAACTACATCATTCATCAGTGCATGGTACTATATGTACTGAACATGCACTATTCACTATACATCAATATAAAATAGAGAAGATGGTGACCAAATGTAAGGATATGCTCACCAGTTGTGCTGTGTAAAACCCTGAGCAACAATGCATGCTTATGAATATAATACCTATTAGTAAGTGCTATAGATGCATAAAGGAATCTGTACTTTGGGGAATAAACAATAAACTTGTGTTTAAAACATAAAAATGAAAAAAAAACAACACCTTGAAATATCTATTGGAGCAGAGGATCTTCTAAACTCATCTAAACTAATTTCATCTCCCTGCGTCCTGCCACACTCTAGTAAGTGTGAATGGGTAAATAGACCAGCTCTGTGTTTGGTTTTATTTTTTAATCCTTATATCTGAAATATATATATATATATATTACTCAGTCTTTTCAGTCACATTAAAATGTTTTGTGCATAATTCCTTATTTTAAAAACAGTATTTTCAAATGTTCATCTTTGAAGTTGTCCTTGTGGCATCAAAGAATCATGATTTAAAGCAAATTTTGCTGGTGCTGTTGAGAAATAGAACACATGATATTTACATGGCAAGAGTATTGCCAAGGCAAATCAGCTGGTGTGTTTGGCAAGGTTATAAACCAAATGTACACAGTGCTTCTCTTACAAGATATGGGTGGTATTACAGAACATGAACTTGCTTAATGTGCAACTTTTTTTTTTTTTTTTTTTTTTTTACTAGAATGCGCAACAGTGGATTCAGAATTCCATGCTAATAGACAATTTCAACTAGTTTCAAATAATTGGATTAGTATTCTGAGATCAAATTTTAATGAAGGAAAAAAAAAAAAAGTATGCTAAAGCTCATTAAAAGATTAAAAAAATCAATTAGCCTGAAGTTTAAAAAAAAAAAAAAAAGTGGGCAAATTAATCCTGATAGAGCTATATTGGCTTGTAAACAAAGAAAATGAACTCATGAAGAAAATAGATAAATGACATTCAGCATTTTGTGCTAGAACTGCTTTTTTGTTAGTAATACATGTGTATTAATGTGCATATGTGAGTAGGCTAAGATACGTGTAAGTATTTTCAAGATGCATCTTTGTTAGCTTGTTAGTTTGAATCAAGAGGATGCTTTTGAAGTGCATATTTTCCTTTCTTATTGTGCATTAGTTCATATCACATGGAGTTTTTGCAGTGCCTCAACTTGATTCTGTTCAGCTGAAACTAAGATTTAGATTTGGAAGATTTAGCACACTCCAGCAGTGAAACTAATGTGCTCCAGCTGCAAATGGGCTGAAGGACCAGAGTAGAGCTAATCTGAAATAAAAAGGCTTAGAAGGTGTATGTTATGGACATGAGTTGTCAACATCAACTGTTTCCCTCTACAGGGTTGCTTCTATCCATCCATAACCCATCTGCTAATCTAGACAGAGTCTCTGAATTCTTGTGTGTTACTAATAATTTTTATTTAATGAATCTCTGTAAAGCATAAGACACTATTCTTACATGACTGTAGCAAGCACTTCCTATAGTACAGCACAAGGTATGTATATACATGTATTCAGTGAGATAGCCATTTATAACATCTTCATTGTTGTATAATATTAATAGGTTGTAAAGCCTTCAGGCATTGCATCCCTAAGCAGAAGCTTGTATCTGTGACTTGAGCCATCTCTTGGCCATCATTGACTGTTAAAGGCTTATCCTGAAGCTCATGTAGGTTATTATTCAATTCTACAATTCTTCTCATGGAAGAATGTTGGAGTTTGTATGAGCTAACAGCTCTGAAATTCATCCTGACTGAACTCAGACCCATTGTCCGAAGTATGAATTCCAACAAGAAGAATATCTCTTATCCTTAACTCTGGGCAACCAGAAACATTTAAGATTTAAAGTAGCTTGTGAGTGTGAATTGCAGTTTGTAGTAACTGTTTTGCAGGAATAAACTGAGTTGTGGCAAGGCTTTTATGTTTGTGTATGCACAAGTTTTAAAACCCAAATGTATTTCATGCATACCTCTCAAAAGCAATTATTTTAGTTGCTGTGCTGTTCAACAGTGCTTCGCTTTTATGCATTTGATTAAAACTGAATCTCATGAGAATATTAACCTGCATGACAAAATCATCACATAATTTGGCAGAAGCATAGCACAGTTGACAGAATCTGCTTGGGGAGAGCCCCAGGACAGAGCTCGCATTGGGAATAAATTCACCTTTGACCACAAGCAAAAGCTATGTCTTTTGGACTCAGAATGAAAGCCTTGCTGTAAAACATTCCATCTGCTCTTAGACCAAGCAAATACTTGCTACAAGAGCACTGAAATCTGAGCTTTTCAGAAATGTATAATAAATTATACTATCAGTTATATCCTTAAAATGAAATTATTCAGCTACTCCCATACTCTGAAAAAGCTGATTGTACGCTTTACTTGATCTATGTAAAGGGTAACTTGGAGGTCTTCAGCAGTAGGAAAAGTGATTTCTCACGACTTCATCTCATGCTCTAGTTTAAGCTATAGTAGCTTCTCTGGTGTTGGATGTCCAGTTCAGGATAAGGCAAACGTTTAAAATGTAAATATCACCGTTTTCAAAGAACAAGAATTTCCAAAAGACTCTGCTTCCACCGCAGCTCTGGTTTCCTAGGGATGATGAATATATTTAACTTACTACTATTTTGAGGTTTTAATATAATGATTTTCTATATTTTTATTGCACTTTTTTTTTTTTTTTTCCTGAGTCATTTTACAGATATGCTTGCTTAGGGTGATTGGTGCTTTATATGTTTGCTTAGGTGTGTTTGGTGGTTTTTGCTTCTCCTATTCCAGTGAATAGGGAAAGCGAGGACCAGATAAAGGAAAGCTAAACTGCTCTTAAAAGGAATATGGGATTCCACTTTCATATATTTCAGGTCTCTAGTACATATTCTGCTCACAAACTTCATTTTTGACTTTGAATTGTGTTAGCAGAGACATGATAATTTCTCTTAGCCTTTTGCAAGACCACTTATATAAACAACAACAACAAAAAAAACACTTTGGCTGCAAAGCATGCCAGAATCAAAAAGCTGAATATCTGGGGGGGTTGTACGGAATGAATGAATCTAAAAATAATCCCCAGTTAATCTTTATCTATTCACAACCTAAATGGGTACATCCCAGGAGAAAGCTGGTTTATGTAACAGAGCCTGAGAACTGTCCCTAGAGTATGTATATTAAGGACACGTGGTTTGTATTTCATGTTTAGTTTAATCAGGATGTTAAATAGTGCAATTTAAGATAAAAAATACACAAGATTTTTTTTTTATTATTCAGAGAAATTTTTGGAATGCCATTATACCTCTCAATAACTCATCAATAAGTTAGTTTTTCAATGTTTATTAAAAAAAAAAAAAAAAGTAACAAAATAGCAAATGAAACTTGATCATGATTTCTGAAATTCTTTTATACCCATCTATAAAATTTTGGATGATTAGTTTACTGAAACTATGGGACCATGACAAGATTAAAAGCAAGCAAAAAAAAAAAAAAAAAAGCGAGGTAGCAAGATTAATTTGACTAAATGGTTGTTCTGCGGAGTCCACTTGACATATTACAGTAATATTTATTACAAATATTAGAGTAATTATTTCCTAGAAATATTATTATTCCTAACACTTTAGCATTTCTATCTTACATCCATAACTAAAGTGTATTTGTTTCTCTTTGTGACCTTTATGGGAATTACAAAAACTATACCTTTCTGAAATTAATCTAAAGAAATAAGTAGCTGAGTAGCTTTAGGAAGCATTCACTGCAATAAGAGCAATATGTATTTATTCTCACTGAATTTTTGAAACAATGCAGGATTTTTTTTGGTTATAAGCAAGAACTCTTAGTAGAAAATCAGCTAGAAGTATGTTAAGACTCACTTTGGAAAATAAAAATCACAAACTAATTTAAAAAAATATTTAAATTAGGATGTAAATTAAAAAAAAAAAGAATTAGGATGTAAAAATGAAGACTGGTGCTTGTATTCATGAAGAAGAGAATTTTCATATAAATGGGGAAACTTAATACTAAGTAAGTATCTAAGGTAATGCTGGGGAAAAAATCCTTTACCACTGACTATTTCTTTTTAAACAAATAAACAAAACTGAAGAGAATAACTGCCTTGCCTCTTTATTGCCAAGAAGATTTAGTTTATCGCTTTTGTTTGGAAAAAAAAAAAATATACTTTTCAATGTATTTTTTTTCCTTATATTCTATATAATATATAATATATAATTCCATATATATTCCTATATATTTTTAATGCAGCTAAATTGCTGATTTGACTAGTACAAAATAAGGTTTGGTATTCAGTTTCTTCTGCTAACCTATTTTTCATAAGTCATTCTTTCTGGGACCCCAGGACTTTGATGGACCCCACTGTTTGGACAAAAAAACAAACATAATGAAAAATGTATTCCACATATCCCCTATGGACTCCACAGCTCAATCAATTGAAGAGAACAGAGGCATAAATCACAGATACTACAAAATTATCCTTATAAATAGGATTCAGGTTTAAAAAAAAAAAAAAAAAAAGGCTTCAGAAGGACTTGCACTTATAGCACTTTATCCCCAGCTCTGGCAAAGAGGATGTGATCATTTTCTATAGCACCACATTATAGCCTGGATAATCCACACCTGTATGACATCAAATAGTGCAGATGCTGTATCTAGCTAGCATAGGACAAAATTAATGTCTAAGTTAATCAATTATTTCTTAATTTCGGTTCTAATTGACTGAAAAAAACATAAACATTGTCAACGACAATTTCACAAACCTGTTAATGAGGGAATAAGGGAAATAGAGGAAGTAATAAGGTTATGAAAGAAATGGGGAAAATTCATATTTTTCTAATTAACAGTTTGTATGTAGAACTTTGTATACATAACTCGTATGCATAACTTGTGTAGAAACACAAGTTTTATTGTATTTTTTTATATGGTAGAAATTTATTGTATTATATTGTAGAAACAATATAATCTTGTTTCTGCAGAAAAAAATCACTTTGATCTTTAGTGGTTATAATATATAGAAAAATAGCTAACCACCATTTTTTTTTTTAAGCAACAACAACAACAGAAAACTTGTTTTAAGATTATCTCTGTGCTTGCAGAAGATTTATCTAAGTAGCAAAATGAAGTCTTAATTTTGAGAGTAGACAAACAAACTGTTGTTGACTAAGACAATAAATGTTAAGAAACTTTTAAAATATTTATGTAATTTGTTCATTAAATTTGTTCCTCTACAGTCAGCATGTAATTGATCTATTTAGAGAACAGTAGTAATATTGCTTGTCGTGGTCATGAATTAACTGTAAATGGAGTAAAAGTGATAATTTTATAACTACATTAGGTGTTATATGCTGTTTGAAAACACAGCGCAGCATCTGACAGTGACTCCTGATCCTGATCTTAATGTTTGGTAGATAGATCTAATTTCTCTTTAGTCATGAACGTGAAAAGTATTTCAGGTTAAAAGAGAAGACAAGAGGGTCCTAAAGATATTGACGCTTATTAGAGATTTGTTAAAATATTAAAATTCTACTATTTTTAATCATAAACCTGTACATTGTCTAAATTTTTACAAAAAGGTTAAAAAAAAAAAAACTTAAAACTTTTAAATTTTAATATTTGTATTTTGAAGCTGTTCTGTTCTGCATTAGCAACATGAAGTTTCATCTGCCCTGTTTCATGAAGGTTTTAAGTCCTTGTGGTGTGTGTAAGTCACACTTGTTGATGTCATAGCAGATCGCATTTCTAATTCAACAACTAAAATCATATGATTCTTGAGCACAACTGTGACATGTATCGTGGGAATCATAGTTTCTCTATAATCTCAAACAACAAGAAAGAGTTCAATGCCAAGAGTTCCCTTGGGATCAGATCCCTTATAATAAGAATAGCATTCCAGCAATGTTTCAGGTTTTTGCCAAATGTAGGTGAAGATTTCGTGTACTAACATATTTCAAATGTTGTTAGAGGCTATGGTCATAAAAGGCACCTGAAATACACAGTTTCATTTTCTGTGTAAAATCTGGGTTGCTCTTATCATGGTTCAGGTGCTGTCATGTCAGATAACAATGGTTTTGAAACCTGCAGTCTCTTAAGGTTGCAAAGGTTTTGCAAAGACTTCAGTACCAATAAAAAAAATAAAAAAAAAAAGAGCTCAAACAACCCTCCCTTCTCTTCCCAATCAAAATCTGATACTAATATGGACAATAGTATTCTGTAAATCAGTTGGACACATTTCTAAATCCCCACTGAAGCCTTTGTAGTTTGGTGACCCCCACTAAGATGAAAGCTAACCATCATTATGTGGCTCTGATTAAGGAATACTGTGTCCTAGTTCAACTGGTCAAAACTCCATTACAGGATATTTGTGTAAAGATAGTATTGCTTTGTCCCTGCTGTCATTCATAAAAAAAAATAGATATTTAATGTGGACCTGGGGGTGGTTGTTGTCAGACAGCTGAATCTGAGCCAGCAGTGTGCCCAGGTGGCCAGGAAGACCA
This sequence comes from Aythya fuligula, assembly GCF_009819795.1. Lineage (NCBI taxonomy): Eukaryota > Metazoa > Chordata > Aves > Anseriformes > Anatidae > Aythya > Aythya fuligula. Next base: position 101,091,856 of record NC_045559.1, read on the forward strand.
ATAGCATCCTGGGCCGCATCTAAAGTAGTGCAGCCAGCAGCATTAGGGAAGTTATTGCCCCTTTGTACATGGCACTGGTGAGACAGCACCTAGAATATTGAGTTCAGTTTTGGGCCCCTCACTACAAGGGGCAATGAGTGCTCATGCATGTACAAAGAAGAGCAATGGAGCTGGTGAAAGGACACAAGACTTATGGGAAGTGGCTCAGGGAAATGGGGCAGTTCAGTCTGGAGAAGAGGAGGCTGAGGGGAGACTTCATCACTCTCTCTGTAACTATCTGAGAGGAGGTTGCAGTAAGGAGGGTGTCAGTCTCTTTGTGAGACTGTGACAAAATGAGAGGATGCAAGGAAAGATCCTCAAGTTGTCTCAAGGGAGGTCTAGATTGGATGTTAGGAAGAATTTCTTCATGGGAAGAGTTGTTAAACATCACAGTTTGCTGCCCAGGGAAGTGGTGGAGTCCCCATTCCTGCAGGTATTAAGAGATGTGAATGTGGCATGAAGGGGTGTGGTATAGCAATGGGACTCGGTAGGTCAGGCTGATAATTGGATTTGGTGATCTTGAAGGTCTTTTCCAACCTAGATCATTCTATAGTTAATAGTAGAGATGTTCTTTTCAAGTATGAAACTGTGGAACAGTTTTCTGGGAAAAGTCCTGACATTTTCTCTCCAGTACAGAATATTTACAGTGCTAATGGAAATGTCTGAAGCACAATTAAAATCAGGAGTAGTTCCTCTTGGGTGCACAGACCCTAAACAACATATATTTATGTTAAACATAAATATTTAAACATTTTAAATATACTAAATATTTGAACACTCTGTAGTTGTATTTTTTTTCTTTCTCAGCTACATTGCACTTAGAACTGGAATAGAAAATAAAGACACAGTGAAACCAGTTCTAGTGGTAATTTACCATCTTTAGTTATCCAAACACAATAATGCTGAAATTTCTTTCCCCTAGAGAGTTTACTTATATTAAGCATAGTGCGTTACTGTAATTTTAAAACAAAATTTTTCAAAGTCATACAACTTGTGCTTTGCAGATATTGCTGACGGGTTGGTCTCTTGGCTTCCTGTAGTGCTGTGGCTGATGGAGTGTCTCCACTTTTAGTCATGCTGGAAGAAAACAGTCTTTCAGTGGGTGGCTTAATTATGAATTGAAGGATTAATGTGAAAAACGTGTCTATTTATATTTCTAATTTACCTTTGCTGCTGGAAGAATTCAACATATATATTCAACATCAATGTAGTGACTGAATTCTGGATGGGAAGGGTGGTTGTTTTTCACAGTCGTATAAAAATACCTATAGTTTTTTAAATTATTATTTTGTTATAGCTATATTTGAAGCATAATACTAGCATAATTGCTCTCAATTGTTTCAAGTGTTTGAAACAGTCTTTTTTTCTCTGATGGTACTAATGAAATGATCCTTCTGTAAGACTGACCTGAACTTTTTGTTTTGTGCTGTCATTTATTTTTGGAAGGAGTATTCAAAAGTTTGCACTGTAATATATTCTATGTGTTTGACAGACCATAAACTTCATTGCTTCCTAGAGATCTGCTTGCTCTTTCAAACTAGTTTAGTTATAGTATATGTTGTGCTTTTCTTTCCATCCAAGCACGTGAACTGTGGAATGCAGTAAACTCCTACAGCTAGAAATTTCAGGTGAAGCATGGGTGTGAGGCTTGGAGAGAAAATGAAGAAAGTTTGCTGAGAAGGCACTGTCAATAATTCTAGCTCTTAGCTTTATCTGACACTGTGTATGACAAACTCCAAGTTGCTTTAAGACGAAACCCGGTACAGCAGTAGATGGGGTGTCAATTTGTGGATGCTAACACCACTTCAGACTTGAGTGTCTTTTCTGCTTGTTCCTGAATTTCTCTTACCCTTTCCACTGATATGAATGTTCCTGTTGTAAATAATCTATTTTTTAACAATATAATCTTTTTATATATATATTAAGGTTCTTGTCCCATGATAGTATTAATAATAATAATAAATAAATAAAAATAAACAATTTCTTGGAATTTAAAATAAATTCCTGGCCTTTTTAGGCTCATTGTGGATCTAGGCCTTGACCCAGAATTAGTTAACATGTAGAAAATTCAAAGCATTCACTGATTTCAGTGAGGTCATCAAAGCTATGTATATGTTGAGTTCTGGCCTTTCCATGAAGGTAGAGATCATTATTAACATAGGCTTTCTGCTGTTTACCTTAAGAATTTTCTCACAAGATTGCTCATTAATTTCAGTGAAATCAAATATTAATTTTATGAGTATAGGGCTCACAGTCTTGCCAGAGTGATTTAGAAATGCACATCTACTGATCTCTGTACATCAGACATCATGGGTCTGAAGTACGATATTTCTTTTCCTTGACTTCATACGTAATTTAGATTAACAAATTCTAGATGGCTTAAAGATTTCAGTAGCTACAAGTTCAAGAAATTATTTCTCTCTTGAAAGAAAGACTCCATGCTTTTTCAGTTCTTCTTGCATTTTACTCAGTTTACTCAGTTTAACTTCTTTTGCTTGTTTAATTTCTTAAAATATGGTTGCCCTCACATCAATGAGAGCACACCTTGAAGTAGTGAGAATGTGCTTAATAAATGTCTGATGCAATTTTCAGTCCTTGCAGTCTGTGCAATATTTCTTGAAATAGTTTAATAGTCTGATTATCAATTTAAGAATTTAGAGGTTATTTAAAGGATACATGTTATTCTGTGAAAAACAAAAGTTAATGTTTGAGCCACTGGTAATATGACAATTTTATATACTGACCTTTGTAAGGCACACAGCAAATATTCTATCTTTGACCCCAAAAATCAATCAGGCAGTTATTTTTTTTATATATATTTTTATTTTTTTTCTGAAAAATAATCTTCAATAATAAGTTAAATTCTCCTTTTCATTTTTGCAACAATGTGTATACAGAAAGTGTCAGATATCACGGGGTGTTACTTTTCTCTGTTTATCTGGTAGATATTACATAATCAGGATGCATTTTTATAACAAGCTATGTCAAGGAGTGATCTGTCATTTCCACAAGCCACAGTGTTGTTCTTAGTCTTCTTAGTAAAAATGTTGGCTTTACCATGGATAAGTATTATGTTTTGATCATATTTCATTGAATGAAGTTTATTTTAAGGTTGCTTCAATGCTAATATTATTTTTATTTGATTGTAAAAATAGCATATGCTTAAAGATTAAAAGCTACAGATAAGGTGTACTAGGTTATCATGAGTTTGCAGGTGCCAGGAAGAAGCTGAGTTAGGTTAGTGAAGTTAATTCTTTGTATTCATTGTAACATCTGGGTTTAAAATACAATTATTTAGATCTTTTTGCTACTTCCTTCTAATTGACTAAATAAATGTTTCCATAATATAACTTTAAAACTCATTTATGGAGCTATTAAAATCTTCTTTAAATAAATAACAAAAGCATTTTGGTAGAAAATCCATCAGGAATATAGGTTTAGATGTCTCTAGACTGCCATAGACTATATTTTCTCCCTGTGGTTTGCTTGCTTAGGTCTCACATTAGGCAGGAGTCTCAGGATGGAGGAACACTGATTGCTACAGTGACTGATGAATGATTGCATAGCTCTAATGGGACAAATAGAAAGAAGAAATGAAAGGGTGGAAAGACATCCCATCATGCCTAGTTAGAACAGTACCCTGTACACTAATGTTATACTTTATGGTTATTTATCCCCTGGCACTATTTAACACTACCAATTTTGAAGATAAATGTAGTAAAAGCATTTTTATCCTGCTGCTATGAAAATGTGCTTTTAATAGATTTAGGTTTTCTCGGGTCATAAGAAAGAAACAGAAAGATCTTGCAGCTTTCTAAAGGACTGTATTATATACAGAGTTTAAAATGTCATAAAGCAGCTTGAAACACTATGGGGAGTCTGTGCAGTAATTGGAAAAATGTTTCCTACTAATGTTTGGATTGCATTAGTGTGAGCCGTTGGCGTACATTTCATGACAATAAACATGTCTTTGCTTAATTGTAATTATAGCTTACAAAAAGGCTTAAAGAAAAAGGAAGTGAGAAAGGTACTTTGGTGAATATGGGTAATGACATTTTAATGCACTTAAGGCACAAGACAGCACTTCTAAAGACTAACTCTAGCTTCCACGCACTGCTAATAGACCAGCTCTACAGTTTTATTTAATAAAAGTTATCAAGGCAGGGGAATTTGTTAGGATCCCTCTGTACAACTCACTCTCAGCACAGATTAACAACTGGCATGGTTGTCATCCTGTGTTTTTTAGATTAAATTCCTGTTAACAATGAAAGCAGATTCTGATCACTATTCAGTGCTGAGCCATACCAGATTCTTGCTTGTGTTGTCCATGTGTGCCCACTCCTGTAGTAAGTTTGAATTCTCATAGCAAAAGACAGAAGAATCAAAATCCCCCATCTTTTGAAATTTCACTTGACAAGAAAAATCCAAGTTTAGATCTAGGAACTGTAACTCATACCTGCACTGTAGCTCACTGTGAATGTAAAGCTGAGCTTCTCTGTGCAGCTTTGGACATTGTGAAAATACCTAACCTCTTCATGTATTTAGAATTCCAGTTTTAGGCAACTTTTGATCAACTGAAATTACAAAGTTTAAATTCTGAATCATAAGTATTCAGGAAATCTTCTAAATATTTAGGTATTTATAATCCTGTTGTCACATGCTTACTGAAGGATTAACATATTTAGAACTGGAATTGTTTCTTGTTAGGATAGCTTATGGCTGATTATTATTTGATCAAATGCATATATAGTTCCATTTATATATCAGGAGCTCTTTAATTACAGTAGTGTACCAACAAAATACCTAACTTATTTCAAGTCCCATTTATTTTAAGTCCTATTGATATAGTTTTGAGATGTAGATGATTCTCTAGGGTCCTAAATGTCCTATTTCCATTGTTTTGGATACTACTGAATCCAAGCTGCAGTCTGGAGTTCTGTTGGATACCTGTTCTTTGACAGATCTCTGGAGGTGGTAATAGAGTGGCATCTTTGCCAATGACTTAAGGACTCTTCAAGGAAGAGCAGCAAAACTGGAGAAAGGAATTGTTTACATCTCCATCAACAGTCTTTCAGATGTTTCTTTGGTGTTTAAAACACTGTACTTTCCTTTACTGTATTATGTTAAGACTTTTCCTAAAAGAGGAACTTTGTCATGTGACCCTTCCAGTCACAGCTTTCATTGATATACCACATACCATATTCAACCATTTGGAGAGCTATGTTCTTCTGAGTGTATCCTGTGGGGGACCAGGAAGTTGCAGAGAGTGGTTGAATGCAACATGAATCCTTTTCTGCATCAGAAAGACACTAAGAGAACAGATCAATAAAGATATGGCTACAGATGGGACATATATCTAGCAGAGGACACCTATGGATGCCAGAAGGCAATTGCTGACTCCCCTTCAGCAGCTCTTCAACACCATGCTGTCTATCCCTCTGAAAGAATCCCTGCAAGAGGGGACTTTGCCCTTGACCTTGGTAACCAGTGACATTCCTCAAAGGTGGAAATAACACCTAAGAGACCTGATACTCCTGTACACATCTGAAGCTCAGTATTAGTGATTATATGCTGTTCAAGACACTAGGAAATAAAGGTGATAGTGGACACAGTTAAGTGGTGTGTTGTGAAACATATCAGGAACCGTTATACTGTCTCTTATATTGAATACTTGCATGTATAAATATACATGTCACTGGCTCGAAGAAGATTTTCACCAAAAGGAATGTCAGTGTAGTACTAGCTTCAGAATAAGCACTTAATCCAAGTAGAATTTTATAAGTATCACCTTTGAATTATCAATGGCATCTTCAAAGCAATTTGTGCAGTTTATGCAAACTGGACATTTGTTTATGGTTTGACAGAATCATTTACTTCCCATTTAATCTTCACTTTTATCTCACTGAACATGTTAGTACTGCTTAAGATGAGTATGTTTTACTTTTTCTGTTTTTAATATTTTTGTAGATAACATTAAGAGATAGAGACTAAAGTTTCTGGAAATAAGTTAGATAATTCCACTTTGTATTTGTTCTTCCTCCAACTTCTTTCTTGAACCTATTGTCAAAATCTTGGAAGAAAAGCTGAATTCCATTTATTTATTCCCTACAAGCCAAGCTATTTGATCTATACAGCAAATAATCACTGTCTGGCTGACTTTAGTGAGCATCCATGTCAATTTGTCCAATGTTTTTCATGTACTGTAAAGTCTTTTTAAGGCATCTGGGACTTAAGTATGGGTGTACTAATACCAGTACCTGAGACAAACTCCTAAGAAATCATCTTCCTCACATGAGAAAACAAACCACTTGATATGTTCCATATAAAACCACTTGAATCATTGAGACATGAGTTCCCAAAAGGGAGGACAAAATCAGGAAGCAAGTTCCTACAGCAAATCTAGGAAATAATCCCCCCCCCCCCCCCTTCCACTTGGGATTTCCAAGAAAATCCCTTGCAACATTTGTTTGGAAGCATTCAGCAACATCATAAAACCCAGTAAACCCACCCTCCATATTTCAAGTAAATGGAAATATTTTACATCCTACATGACCACTTCAGCAAGTTTCTAGAAAATATTGTATGCATGAATTATTAATCTACAGGATTCATAGCTTGGTTCTTTTTCCTAATATTCATTGGAAATCAGACACCATGGGCGTAGACATGTAATACTTGAATGCAAAGAGAGGTTGCTCTCGTTCTATAACTCAGGACATTAGTTTGGTGTCATCTCTTCATGTATCATGTTTCAGTTGCAGGGTAAAAAGGTCTTTATTGTTGGCATCAAAGGATGAATGAAACTATTCCACAGAAACATACAGTAAGAACTCTGTATGTTGATATTAGCCTTCAATCAGTGCCTCCAAAACACTACTTCTATGGGTTTTCAGCTAAATATTCATCTTACCCCTGTTTATGTGAGCTGAACAGACTGCACTTGAATATTTAGGCCACACTTTTTCTGAGAACTTCATTCATAATGATTATTTGTTCTGCTTGACTGGCAGTTTGTGGTTGGGCAATTCGTTAAGATTAATTGAATTCTGAAGGGAGTAAAAAAAATAAATAAATCCTTGGACATGAATGTGAATAACTGAGAACTAATGTAACGTACAGGTTTATAATCTTCAGAGTATACAATAATATACTGTTTTTTAAAACAAGAAAGGTAATTTCAAGTTTGAAATAACAAAGTTAAAAATTACATCAGAATCAAAAATAGCATCTTTTTCTTCCTCATTAGCAATCATGATTGTTAAATCGATAGTGGGCATGAGAACTGACACAAAAACCTGCATCACTACTGAAGCAGACAGGATATTGACATTTAAACAAATGTTTTAAATACTGTGTTTACCCTTCTAATTTTAATATTAAAACCAGGTGGAAGGGCTTGTCTTTATTAGTCATATTAATCCTGTATTAACAACAAACTTACAGTGGTTCTTTTTTGCTATTTTCTGTATGAAAGATAATCAGTGAAACCTATCAAATCCTCATTTTCTTTCAAAGGATTGATTGAAATCTCTGTAACATTTGGGACTCTGGGAGATGTTTCTATTGATCTCAGTTGCCATGAGCATGGATAATGGCCAAAGTAACCCAAAGAAAGTCACCTGCCATGATCTCTTCATCCTAATGATTCATGTCTGAAACTTTTCAGTAGTAGTTTTGAATTTTTCAGGAAAGAAGGAGTTACGTTGCATGGAAACTTGGAAGTGTAGCCTGTTGAGCTATGCCATTTAGCTTTCAGTTGTGTAGTTTGGGCTCCGTTACTAAAGCAGCTCTGGCAGAGTGAATGTAACCACAGCCTAGCTGAAAGGCAGCATACCTGGCTTCCCTGATGTGTTTCTTCTGGAGCAGAGCACCATAGCACCACCCAATGGAAACTGCTCCATTTTGTTGAGGATGCTTTTGCAGATGATGAGCCACAGGAACCATAGTTAATCAAGTTTCTCTATAGTTCAGGTACTTAATAATAAGGCAGCTGTGGTACACAGCTGTTAGTCATAGAGGTGATTCATGGTCTTCTCCCTATTCTGGAATGAGTGCTGGGCTACTATGGTATGGGAGCCTGTCTTGTTTTTCTCCTTCCCTTTCTGCTTTTTCTTTCTGCTATTCCTGGGGAAGCGTTCGTTGGAGTACTTTCAACTGATGCGACTGAGTGTTCTTGTTGCAAACCAGGCTCATGAAAGATGGGATAATTCCTTCAAACAGAGAAAATGGAACATTTGTTAATGGCTATATCTATTCCAAAGGCACTGTTGGAGGCAAACCCAAGAGCAACAATGTCCCTGCATCTGTGAGAACCTGAACAGTAGACAGTGTCTACTCTTGTTTGTATGTGGACCCCTAACCCACAAACTTGCTTTCAAGTGAGCTCCTTGGAGTGAGCACTTTGTGCAACTGGTGTACTGTATCTACTCTGTGATTCCTCAGCTACTCCAAGTGGGTAAGCTGCCAAGTTTCAGTGCTGCTGTGCATTCTCAAACACCAATATTTAGTTATCTGAAGGAATTTAATGTGGAATATGCAAGTGTCAATGGACAAGAGAGGTCAATAATTAGTTGTGCTGGTGTTTCAAGGTTCTTTTTTTCTTTTTTCTTTTTTTTTTTTTTTTTGATGAAAGACTTAAAGTCCCTTCATAGATTAACCATTATCAGTTTTCTCACAGGCTTTTCTTTGTTTGGCCCTAACTTTCTATTTACCTTTTCCTTTTAATTTTTGTTTTATTTTGATTAAAGTTGTGCAAGACCCTGGATTTCAAAGCACAGGAGTCATCCTGTTAATATCAGTACAGCTAATGAGACCTGAAAACTATTAAGTGTGTACTGCATGATATATTATTTTTGTAGTATAATTAACCTTCAGTGGGATTGGGCAGCTACCTGTGTTGCATTTTGTGATTCTCTGTGACTTACTGAAATATTAAGGATGCACAAGCATGTTTGTGGTGACATTAATGTGTTTTTGTCCTTTCTCTTCTGCCTCATAAAACATATGGATCTTTAACTTATCTTTATGCTATGTTAATATCCTTGAAAGTTTGTACCGCCTCAGAGAAGGACATACTGACAAAAATTATGTTCTGCCTATGTAATCTGAGCTAAAGGTATTTATATAGGTATGATTTATTATGAGGAGCTTTTTAGAGTTGGTGGTTTGGAAGTGTGTGATTCATTGAGCATTTTATCTATTTTGTGAAGATGCTGGGGGAGTATTTTTTCTTCTCTAACGTCAGTTGCACTGAACGTGGCTTTACCCAACTTGAGACACCTAGATTTGCAAGAGCACTTGTTAATTTATGTGAATAAACAGAATGGAAGTAATTTGAAATCTCTACTTGTAAAATTGCCATGTTCAACAGAACACACATTTTAGCTGAGCACTGGAAAAATAATTAAACAGAAGGGAAAGAAAAGAAAATACTTCTAGAATCACTTTGGTCTCTCTCTCTCTCTCTCATTTTTTCTTTAGCCATTTTCAAGTTTTTCTACATGCAACTTTTATTACTCTAAACTCTAGAGGTGCTGTGAGGGCAAGTTTTGCACTAAAGAGCTCCCTGGGAGACAAAGTAAGGGAGGGGTTTGACTGGTGTTTCGTGCGAACATGTACAGTTACTCTTTTTAGTTCTTGTTATGTTCTTGATGTAAAGCTGGCAGAAAAGTAACAGTCCTTAGGTTATAATTAGATATTGGGTAAGAATAGGGCCAACAATAACAACCTGAAGGCTAAAAAAGGGAGTATCTTCTGTGACAGTGACCTCTTCTTCAGCATTTTTAATTATGTACTTGTAAAAACGCTGTACAGTGTTTTTAATTACGTGTGGGCAAAACAGTCTCAGTCCTGTGACATTCTGCTTAATTTACTGCCACTTAAAGCAAACTTTTAATGACCTATCTGTGTGTCAATAGAAAACAACAAACAAACAAACAAAGCGTAAACCCTTCAGCAACATCAGGCGAATACCTCTCTTCCCCCTCCTGCCAGGCCCTGCCATGGACCCTGAGGCCTGCTCAGGCCCCAGCACTGTCAGGCAAGTGGGAACTGACCGTAGATGTTTCCTTCCTTTGGTCCTGCTGGCTGTAAGTGCCAGCAGCTTTCCTTTTCTTCCCTTCCAATGGCTACAAAATGGAGCACAGGAAGTTGCACACCAACATGTGAAAGAACTTCTTCACAATGAGGGTGACGGAGCACTGGAACAGGCTGCCCATGGAGGTTGTGGGGTCTCTTTCTCTGGAGATATTCAAGGCCCATCTGGACGCCTACCTGAGCAACCTGCTCTAGAGAACCTGCTTTGGCAGGGGGGTTGGACCCGATGATCTCTCAAGGTCCCTTCCAACTCCATCAATTCTGTGATTCAAATGCTGAGCTAACTGCATGAGCTAACTGCGAGTGTCTTCACAAAACCTGAGTGATGATTTTGTGGTTGGGGAGAAACATTCTTGGCAGTTGTTATTTTTGTGGGGAACATGATAGAAAACCAAGAAGTGTACCTAAACAAAATAACAGGAAGTGCACCTAAACAAAGCAGGAACAGCTTTGGAGCCCCTTTGAGATACACACAGAATCACAGAATCACAGAATTTTCTAGGTTGGAAGAGACCTCAAGATCATCAAGTCCAACCTCTGACCTAACGCTAACAGTCCCCACTAAACCATTTCCTGAAGCTCTACATCTAAACGGTAATGAAAGGCTGAAGGCAACAAGGCCACTACATCCACAAAGGTTTTACCAAGGCATGCAGAAGGAAAGTAGTCACAATGCACATTTAGCCATGGAAGTCTCCGCAGTTGCCAGCTAATAAATATTTATAGGCAAATGTTTCTGCCATTATTACATTTATTTTAAAACAAAGATCTCTGTGTGAAATTGAAACTTAATATTTCACCTGACTTGCTTGCAGTGCAGGGAAAAATGCGATTCTGACCTATTTAGATGATGAATTGCATCTACTTAAAGGATGATTATAATTAGTTGAATAAACATCTAGAAAGTAATGAGCTGTAAAGATACTACTATCCAACTTTCATGTATAGTGATGAAAGTAATGGAAATCATTGGTGTGCTGATTTACCAACTAAAATAATGGCTGTACAGGGAATCCCTGATTTAAAATGTGATAAAATACTTGTGCTTTGAAGATGCTTGTCTGCAAATTCGTGACAAGTTAGTCCAACCAATTATGAATTACAAATTGGTTCTTTTTTTTAAGTTCTTTGTAAACAGTATCTATCTTTCTGTGAATTTTTGAATATGCATTTCTGACTGCATCAAACATCAACAATCAGTTTGAATTTTTCTCATCATAATCTAATTGAGAAGCAGTGCTTACCTTCAAAAGAAATAATTTCAGTTTGTCTATAAAAGTGTTGCTCTTGGATTTGAGGATAGCTCTGAGAGATAAAGATTAAGCCTTGTTTTCTGTAGGCCTTTGGGGTTTGGTCTTTTGAGCTGTAGATGTACTGCACCAGCAGTCAGTACTGCACCTCTCTGTGGATGTGTCCTTACACCAAAATGATGATTACACTGTGTTAAATGTAAATACTGTTTACTTGTTATTATGTGTGAATAGGTATATTTCTTATGAAACCTCGTTATTAGGTTCATGCTGTTGTATATTCTAATTCTTATGGAAGACTTTTTCTTGCATCTTTGATAAACAGCTTGTTCAGCACAGGATTATTTAGACATTAGAAACGGAGCTCTTCAGAATTTACTGTACTTACATGTATGTCTCAGAACAGTTTACAGATTCATGCATGTCATATATGTCCATATTTCTTAGGGAGGAATATTTAAAATATATAAAAAATAGTTTTGTGTAAGAAATGAAGAGACAAAAAGGGAATCATGGCTTGACAAACATGTTTCAAGAGAAGATTTGGTTCCTGGATGAATATAGCAATTGCTTTTGTTTCAAGTCAGGAGTTGGGCTTGTATAAAAACATATTCACCAAGTGACATAAAACTGGTCTAAATAACGATTTTGCTGAATGAATAAAGTGTCACGTTTTAAACAGTTATAGGTTGTGACAGTCAACATGCCAATACAAGGTAAATCAATAAGACTTTCATCTGCATGAAATGGGAGGTATCACCTAGTGGTTCATGGTGGTTTAACTATGTGCTAGCTGATGTAACTTTTATAAACAAGACCCTTAACCCCTTAACTGTTTTGGGTCTAACATGACGAGCAATATGTGGTAAGGAAAAAAGAACAACCATTAATTTGGAGTTTACTTTTAACTTTCAAAATAAGGTGCTTATACTTGATTATAGTAGTGTAAATATGGTATCAGGAGTGACTACCCATGCTGTGGTGGGATGAGAGACATTTTGGAGGCAATGCAAGCTGAGTTCCCATCTACCTGCTCTCTCTGTGTCCTGCCATCATAACTATTTCTTGGGTTGCTGTGTTCCAGACTAAGAAGATATTTAAGTAGTGTCTTTCTAAAGTGTTTTTGAAAAATGGGAAGTCCTTCATTTTCATAGCAGTCTCTAGCTTTAGAGGCAATCAGTCTCAGTGAATAGTCCTAACTTTGGTCATTCTTAAAACCTAAAGTTTTTTAATGCTCTTCCTGTCTGTGTTTCCTGTTCTTACCTCCTGTGGGCCAAGAGGCCATCCTGCTCTGGGATCAATTAAGTCTTCCCTGAATTACTTGTATTTTTTCCAAAATAGCACAGGAAGATCCACCTGCTGTATTCCAAAGAGGTAGTCTTCTAGCCCTTGGTTAGCCTACTTCCCCTTCAGCATGAGCAGACCCTGCCATTACAGTGGGGCCTCCTTTTGAACCATCTATTTAAATTTTAACTGCTTTCTAGAGTGTTCCCCTGGGTGTTGTAGGGAAAACTTTAATCTCATGGCTGTGCTGAGAGGCATGAAGGAGGCCTCATGGTAGTTCGCTTTGACAGGGAAATAGATTCTGTCTCACAAAAGAAGTTTGAATTTTACTCCCAGAGTCTCCGAGCAGTTCCTTAGCCTGGCTAAAAGACATGAGCAACACATTAAAAAATGAGTTAAAAAATAAAAACAAGAACCTAGTAGGAACTAGATTTCAGCTGATATCATAGATCTTTTCAAAGTCTAAATTTTAAATCTGCCTGATAATTTTAGACACTAATGTTTTATTTCCATCTTGAAAATGCATTCACAAACTTATTTAAAAGCTTCTCACTGAAAACTTACTGGGATGTCCAGCTTGTCCTTGCTCTCAATCAATAACCACTCCTTTAATGACACGGTAGCCTGCTGACAAGAAACACACAGTGGAAATGTGTTTCTCTAAATCAGTCAAAGGGAATAAGCCTGGAGAAAGAATGGAAGCCAAGTTCCCCAGATCAATAACTGCTGTTGTATATCTGTCACCTCTGCTGGGCAGCAGGAAATGTGATTAAAACAGGTGGAGTTAGGGATGCTTTTGCAAGTTTCACACTTTTACTTGAAAATACTTAATGGAACTTCTTGGAGCACCTGGCTAGCGATCTTGACTTTATTTATGTGCTTTGAAAGTTACAGTAGACCTTGGCATTTTATTTTTTTTTTTTCTCTCTGTGTACATCTGTGGATTGATTTCTTCCAAAGGAACTGAAGTGACTTGCATAAGAGGGGGCAGGAAAATTGCTGCTGCTGTAGCTTCTGGAAAAGCAAGCAAGTGCCCTGAGCAGCAGGTTGCCATTCCTATCTTCCAAGGGGAAGTGTGCTTCTGGAGCGCGCTGTCCTCCTGAAGCAGCTGAGCACCAGTGGTGTGGTGCTGGCTCTGAATATATGGCCGGGGAGAGCAGCAGGGAGAAAACAAAAGTCTTTCATTAATGTGTTTGGTGTGGCTTACCTAACTTGGCTGGATTTTTTAAATTTTAAACGTGCCTGTGATTTGTGCCATTCTTGGAGGTTGGAGGTCAGAGTACTCCAAGAGTTGGTGAATAGTAGGATGCTTAAACCAATTAAAAGCAATTGGGGGGGGGGGGGGTGTAAAATTGTGAAAGGTCTAGAAAACTGGATCTTTTCTATAGAGTAGCAACATAATTTTCATCTAAGGTGAACAGGTAGCATTCACTGTTTCACAGAGCTACGTTGCTTCATTGCTTAATGCAAACTGAGAATGTGCCTCTGGTATTCTGTACCTCTCTTCACTCAACAAGAGTAATTGTTTGGGAGAGAAACCTCGCTAGCAAAGGTGGGAGGACAGCAGTAGAGCATATTGGTCACTTAAAAATGACCTGCATATCAGTTTGAAGTTTCTTGACAATACATGCTTAGTGGTTCCAGTAATAGCTATGCTTTCAGTACGTTATTATCCAGCCCTGCCAGGATCACTACTTCTGCTCATAGACTGACGTCACGTCAGCTCTGCTGGACCATGAAGCAGGCTAATAGGTAAGTGTCTTTCACTGAATGACAGAGTTTGGCAATGTGTTTACTTTTAACTGAGTGAAATATTTCTAAAAAGCTTTTTGAGCAAACGGTACTTCATGGAAAACTAAGACATTTTATTTTTTGGCCATATTGCGAAGGCTTAAATACCTGCCTTCTCGTCTGTGGCCTGCCTAACAAGTAGATTAGCAGGAACTTCAGTAAAGTCATATAACTTACAGCTAGAAAAGAAGGTATCTATGGGGGAAGTGAGCTTTGTTTGAAGAGGCTAAGACTTTTCAGTACAATAGGATCAAATTGAACTATTCAGAATGAGTCTGAGAATCCGGTTGGCCAGATACATGTGAAAACATTTCCAAGAAAGATGAATGTAGAAGAAAAGCAGTAAGATGATCTCAGAAAGAGAATTTTGAAGTAGAGTGAGGTAACTAGACAGTTTACTCCTGAGATGAGAGATGCCAGGTGCCAGCTGTCTTTGAATATGCAGACAGACCTAAATAAACTCTTCTCTGTGACAGCATGGGACACTTCTTTAAACATCTGGAGAATCTTTCCAGCGATAGAGGTGTCAACGCAGGAGTAAGAGTAGCCTTTTTATTAATATCTTCTATCTGCTTATAGTTCACTTTCTCTATCAACAGCTATTGGAATGTGCTGTGCCATGAGCAAAGACTGCTTCCACTTTCTTTGAAAGTGACTTGTCTGTCTTTTTAAACCTTTGGAATAGGACACGCTGTGCATCTGAATTATTAGCAAATACACTGTCACAAATGAAGTCTGTATTTGCAAAAGTAATATTTTAAATCCTAGTGCTGGTAAGATCTATCATTTTAGACTCACACTGAGGGTTTTACATCTGCACACATGAATCCCCATTCCTACAAGAAATATCAGTCTCACTTTAAAAAAAAAAAAAGTCACTAGTCAAGTAAACAGTGATGAGATTGGCATGAGCCATAGTACCAGCTCTTTATGAAGAGAAATACATTATTCAGTAGAGAAGAATGTTAATATTAATTTGGATTTTTCAATTTGTCTGTAAAGCTATATTCAAACCCTGTGTGTGGGTATTGAGGTTGAGAAATGCCTATTATGTGTCCTTAAATAACAATTTGTTACATGTACATAGAATGATGCTTTTGTACACATACTGAGTTCCATACATAAAATATGAAACTATTACAAAAATATAGTGGCCAGCTTTACAGAGCTGAATTGCCTTATAATTCTAAAATTCAACAAAATGACCTAGGGCATGCTATAAAAAACTTAATTTAGGAAAATGTGTATGTGAAAGTGATTTGATAGAAAATGGTAATTATTTTCTTCCATACTGCTATAACCAAATCAGTAGGAGATGGATTTTGTTTTTATTCTCAGTACAAAGTGTTTAAAAAAAAATAAATCTGTTGTCAGCTGCAACCTTGTCTGCAGAGTCCCAGCCTAAAGCAAGATTTTTACAGTCAAGTTTTAAATCCCTTGATGTATCTGTGTTTGTAATGGAAATGCTAACATAACCTTAGCTGTTACAGGGCAAACAATATTGCAATAATAAATAATGAATAAAGTGGTTTAATAATTTGAAGCAAATCATGTCATAGGCTTGGCAAGATTTTATGACTAAATTATATGGGCAGGAACCCATCAACAGACATGCTGCATAAATACCATAAATAGATGTAGTAAGGATGTGTGTTCATGCAGATGAAACTACGGTTTTCATGATCTAAGGGATAAGATGCCGTATGAGACTGTACAAAATTGGTTAGAAGCCTTAGGCGAATCAAAAGCCAGAACAAATAATCAATGGGGCAATTTTTAATCAATGGCTATTATCTGTAGTACTAATGATTTATGCTATACAGTGGCTCACTGAATCTGCTGGGCTTCTGAATATGGATGTTTTGGTTAATGATCCATTGTGTGGCCTATTGGTAACACTTCTTGCTTTTTAATTGCAAAATGTAATATAAACATATATATATGTATATATATTTAGTGCCACACATAGCCTAATTGAATGTTTTTCTCTTTATAGCTTAAAGAGCCATGGGGATTTCCCTGGCACAGTATGGGTCTGGTTCAGCTAGGCTCGTATCTTTTTCTGACAGTGCCTACTGTATACTTCTAAAAGGAAAGGATGCAACAAATCACCAAATAGGAAAGGGCCAATTAATTTATTCTATCCTGATCTAAGATACCAAGAGCTGCTCTCTGGAGTTACAGCTTTCATCAGAACTTGAAGGGCATCTGTTTCCCATCAAGTGGTTTATCCTCTGTTACTGCATTTTTTCTTTCTTTTTTTTCTTAGATCAAGAACAGCACAGGATGACAGGATGAGGGTGATGACCACAGGTGTGGGCTATTTCTTGCATTTTAAAGCTATGAAGGAGCATGCTTATGACTGTCTTGAAGTTGAAGAACTGGCAGGATGCAGGAGGTGGCCCTAGCTTGGCGTACTACAGGTGCAGCTGCTCCTGCACAAAGCAGGGGATAGGAGCAAAAGACCAGCACCCACCTCAGGAAGGGTGTTTGCTTTAGGAGGTTTGCTCAAAGGGGTAGAAAATACTCTAGGTGACAATTCAGTATTAGGGAGACTTTAGATAAATGCAAGTCCTTTCTTTGTGCAAGTGGCTGTGTGATGTGGGCAATAGCAGGTAGTGATTTTGGAAGGATTTTGCTGCTTCTAGGTTCCTCTGAGCAAATGAGATATTTTAGGAGGAGGTTTAAAAGGTCAAAAACTTTTTTTTATTTCTGCCCATGGGACTCAGTTTTAAGGGCTTGTGTCATATCGGGCATTCAGAAATGCCCTGGCAGTGTTCAGCAGCTCTTTTCAAATTCCTAGCATGATTTTCTTGTGATATACATGCACAAGCAATTCATTATGCTAGTGTTAACACATTGATCTTGCAGCTATCTGACACTTCTGCTGACTGTATTGATGGCTGCAGGGTTGTCAGGCTGCTGTGTGCTCAGAAATGAAGCCAGCAGGAGAACGATCAGGCAGATCTCTGTAAAGCTAGGGTAAGACTGCCTGAGGTCAATTTGTGAAACAGCCTTCATCTAGGAGTCATAAGTCCAGACCAAATTAGCTCTTCTTTTAGAGATCCTAGTTTAATCATCTGTGAGGGGGGGGGAAAAAAAAAAAAAAAAAAAAAAAAAAGAAGCTGCATTGCCTTTATGTAAAAGGAAACAAACTTTATTGTTACTGTTTTTCTATACCTGTCTCAGTGCTTTTGTTGTTCTTTGAGAGATCACGCTTTGCCTGTTTTCAAGGCAGCCAAATTAGGGCACTCTAATGTGGTACCATTTAGTATTCTCCTCTTAACTCATCTACTTACAGAAAGGCACGGCAGATGTTCTGTAAACTCTAGGGAAGGCTCTGTGAGCCTTTACCAGGAAATTTGTACTTGCAGCCTGTCACACAGTAGGGAAGGAGCTCTCCTAAAGACAGCACACACAATATGAAAGGTTCTTGATATAAGAAGGTGGACTTTCCCTCAATTTCATGTCTTGAGTTCACTGGAGGGGAGAGGAGAGGGGTGCGAGCATCATCATGCATCTTGACAATGCTAAAATTTATGTATGCTTCAAGCTTGTGTTTAAGTAAGGTGAAGGAAGAAACATCCTCTAGTAATATACTGTACTCTGCACTGTAAATTAATTCTGGATTCAACTAAAATTTTGTCATCCTAGTTTAGCTAGCTTTAATGATTTAGTACCCTATTAAACTAGCAAACAGTTTGTCTCCTGTCTCAGATCATAGCAGTTTAAATATATTAATTCACGGTTGTTGTATATTGCAAGGAATGCAAGAATAGCCCTGCTAGTAAGATAACTAATAATGGGCCATCAGTCTTAAAATTCAGTGCCAAATTTGAAGGCATACACTGTTTAGACCACACTGAAGAGCTGCATTGTGTCTTTTTCCAGCTCTTAGTTATTAACTGATTGTTGTTATTGGTACCCATCACTGGTTTGTAATCCAGTATTTGACAATTTAGTGTTTCGCTTTTGTGAAACCCTTATGTTGTCTAGAGCTAGATCAATTTTCTTCTGTGTTTATAATTACTTGCAATATTAGCTTTGTTTCTGTATATTTGCAGGGAGATCATTCTGTGCATTTCAATGATTAATTCAGCTGCAGTCACTTTACCAAGGTCTTTTGCAGGAATTGGCAGTCAGATTGCAAATCCTCCACCCCTAAACCTTTCAGAAACTCCTCTCTCCCAAACTATTTTCAGTAAATGAGATTGTATTATACAGTATAGAGAGCGTGTTGCAGTTAACATTTTTCAGAGTAGGAAGGTTGATAAGGTTGTTCTAAGAGAGAAAGAAAATGGAAAACAAATGCAGAGTTATTAAATTATCCCATTTTTCTTCCAAATATGAAATTTACGCTTCAAGGCTTCTCCAAGAGAAGAAATGAATAGAAAAAGCACCCCAATCCAGGCTTGCATCTACAGATACTAGCTATTACAAGCATCTGATGCCAGGTGTTATGGAAAATCCTGCATGTCTTTCTAATGCAGGGCTGATGCTTATCCACCCTTGCAGAATTCAGTTCCTTGTACCACATGAACCAGCTATGTCTTCGTATTTTATCAAATACGCTATGAAGATACTATATACATGACTTTCATTTTAGTTGTTTTATTTTTTGTCTGAATTATAACAACACTTCTCCAATCTCCTTAAAAAATTAAAATCTGTTGTGGCAGAAATCTGTGATAGCTGAATTTTACACTTTGATGCACTGTAATTTTGACAGAAGAACAAAGATGGGCATTGGAAATCAGGTGTTATTTCCCTGTTCAGATTCAGCTTCAAGTAAAGCTTAGGAAGGGAAGATTGTTTGTGTGACATACCTCACAGAAACAAGTGGTAGGAAATATATTAATACCATGATGTTCAACTCTCATACTGTAATAGAGTGCCTGTGTAACACATTTCCAATTAAAGTGCCAGAATGTGCTACATAAAACATGGTAATCTCTTTAAGTAACTTTCAGAACAGCTTATCTGTGCAGTTGGCAGCACTTGTAAATATTTGAGGCTGATGGATGTGGATCGGGAGTACAGTGTTTTCATTGTGGAGAGGGGAAAAAGCCTGACAGCGAGGAAGAGCCAGTTGTGTTTGGAGAGGCCATTCCATCTCTGCTTGTCTCCAAGAGCCCTGCAATGTGCCCATGTCCCCGGGAGGGAGAGCCTTCGGTTTGTCTTCCAGCTCCCTAGGGCAGAGGAGCTGTGCTCAGAGCCCAGCAGAAGCCCAGCGCTGCAAAGCCTGGCAGTCCACATGTGTTAGTGCCAGCGGTGAGCCCTGCCTCAAGCCTGGGATGCATCAGCCACCTGTGGTTTCCTCTCCCCGGGCATGTGCCCAATAGCTGCCAGTAATAAAGTTGCAAACGTCCCATGTGGATTTGATGATCAAAGGATTAACCTGGATGCCACAGGAAGGCTTCTGCTCCATGTGGGGATTCTGGGGCAGTCTGCAGGAGGTCAGGCTTTGTGCCATTCCACCTGGCAGGAGAGCCCAGGGTCATTAGGCTGGAAGTTGTTATGCTCAGTGAGTTTGTACGGTGGTGGTGTTAGCATCTTTCTGCTTCCTCTTCCTGTGCTGACTGTTGCATGGGAGAGAAGGTGGGTAAAGCCTGTGCAGATAGGCAGGGAGTGGTAGGGGAGCAGTTTGTCCCTTATTCCTGGATTGCTCTAGTTTAGGTATGTCCACTCCATGGTTATCTCTGTTTTACTTTTCACCACATTTGGTAGTTTTCAATAGGATTTAACTTGGGGTTCCCACCTGTGAGGTCTGACCTGTTTAATATCAGATGCTTCTCTGCTTCTGCCCATCTTTCCCCTGCAGTTGCAGCTCTTCCCTTCTCACCTCTTGTGGTTCATAGAAATCACTTGGTTTTGTTGTAATTTTTACATGTTGTTTTATTCTGAGAAATGTATTCTGTAGGAGGGAAAGTGTCCTGAAAGGCTGGAATAACAGAGCTGGAAGGTAGGTAGGGAAAGGGAACAAAGGAGAAGGAAATTCAAGAGCTCTTTTTTCAGCAGTAAACAATAATACCTTAACCAGCTTTTTTTTTTTTTTTTTTTTTTTTTTTCTCCTGTATTCCTTATTCCTTGAACACTGTTCTCTGAAGAATAAATGATAATTTCCAGATTTTTTTTTTTTTTTAATTACAATAATGCATTTATTTCAGAAATAATTTGGGAGGTAGCTGGAATGAATATTATTTAATTGAAACCTGTTTGCCATTGAGGGGAAGGAAGACAGTTATTACTAGCCAAACCTCCTCTTCTTTTTTTTTTTTTTTTTAAGGGTAGACACTGCAGTCTTTCTTTTTGCCTTGTCAATCAAACATAATTAGTACTTTCTGTGCACAGAGAGTTTTCACTGTCATGCAGATTGATTGGAAAAAGGCATGTTCTCTAAGCAAGCAGTTCTTCTCCTGATGAATTAAATAGTCTTGCTATTCAAGTTGGTAAGAGCTGTGTTTGACACACATTACGTTATGTATACTTCATGCAGTATTTGGAAGGTAACTTTGACTTTCAATGGATTTAGATCTGACTCATGCCCGCTATCATAAACATAAGTGATCCCTCACTGTAAAACATTTGGCAGTATTTGCCGTCAGAAATGCCTCTTTGTGGAATATCTGCTATTTTCTGCCTTCTGCAGGCTATCACTCTAAATTTGTATTTAATTGGCACCTATGCCCTATTGAAACTGGCGTTCCACCTAGTGTGCGGGCTGAATGCCACGCTGACAGATGGACATCAGTGCTGGTATGCTGAAGAGCCAGTATTTGCATCACATGCAAGTACGAGTGACTAGATTTTACTTTACAAATCGTGAATTTGAAAATCTTGCAGGGCTTTCATGTTCGAGGTGAGAAGGATGCACCAGTGCTTTTCAATCTGCAGTTGGACTGTAGGAAAAAATATTGTAGTGGTATGAAAGCAGCTGCTTAGCTCTGGTAAATCGGGGCTGCTGTTCAAGGGGAGGATTTTAATCGTCTCCACCCTCGATTAGCTCTCCACAGGGCACACTCTGACTTTTTAGTAATATTATTTCCATGGCTAAACCAAGTTTCTCACGGAATACATTTGCTGAATACAGAAATCTGATCTGTCTTGCATCCCTTGTAGAAGGCTGCCTATTACTTCTGCTCAATAGAAGCTTTATAAAGACAGCTTTGGCAAAAGAGCGTCACTCAAATGGCTATTTAACTCCCCAGTGAAGAAGCTAAAATGTTAAGAAAAAGAAAAGAAATCGGTAAATACGCTGCCTTATTATTCTGCAGCATTTAATATACATTTCAATACTTCCTGTTCAGTATTTCTTTTCCTTTCTTCAGGCAATTAGCTGCTCAGATACAAACATAATAAAAGCTAAACTACACAAGAGAGGGGTTTTCATCCTCTTGCTAATGCAAGTACAGACTCTAAATCTCGACCTGAATACTCTTTGCAGATTGACAAGGGGTGCATTATTCTAAGTCACTCTGTATTATGTGTGAAGAGTGCCCCAGCTGTGTCATTGCTGAGGTTAAAAGGTGTTAGCGCTTGCATCTTTTAAATGAGCATAGTAAATGAAAGTGAACAATTAAGTAAGAAATTTGGCTTGCTATCTCTGCATGCTGTGTTTTATTGTGGTGTTGCCAGCTTCTGTGAATGAAAATACAAGAGCAAATTAAACAGCTTTATGAACTCGCAGGAGGAGCAGTTGTTCTAGTGGCTTTCATACAAATGTCTAATTAATTCTTGAAGTAACCCAAATTGTTCTTTTGTGATCTGTGAATGGGAATTTGTGAGGAACCTGTGCAGATGAAACTCGGTGAAAGGAGAACTGGGATTTAATGATTAGCTGGCAGTTTGCAGTTGCTGGGTCCAGACATTTTAGTTATTTTTCTCATTAATATTACATTAGTAAGTTTAATGAAACACTTGGATGAATATGTTATAAGTAATAAGGCATTAATGTTATTTTTTTGAGCAGTCAGTTATGCTAATGGACATCTGTCATTTCTTCACCACTGTTTATTTGAATTATTTGGGGGAATCCTAAAATAAAGGTATGTAGCAATTAAAAAACAAATTTTGAATACAGTCTAGCTTTGGCTAGTAGCTGTGGGCTTGAAACAGAAGAAAATATTATTGTAGGAGAAAAGCTCACAACCTTGCAACTTTTGCTTCCTTCCTCTAAGTGGACCTTTCTTTTAAAGAGCCTCAGGTTAAAATCCTGAAAAGATGGTCATTTTGTTTGTTCCCAAGTCCACACAAAATAAATTACTTTAAAAACAGATATAAAGTATTCCCAGTGAAATATGTACCAACTTCAAAATTTGCTGAAATTAATTTAATAGATTATTATTATTATTATAATTATTATTTTGTGAAAATGGTATTCCTCTTCACTACACCAATACTACCACGTTACTTCCCTGGAGAAATCTGATTTAGTGTCATGTCAAACCAACACCTTCACAGGTAGTATGAATCCAAACTCCTTTTTTTTTTTTTTTTTTTTTTTTTTTTTTTTTTTTTCCTTTTAAATATCTTTGTTATGTGTTGAGCACGTGTATCCCAGAAGTGTCCTGTTCTGTTAAGTGCTGAAGCAAAGTTAGATCATTCTGGTAACAGTTGACAAGGTTGTACTCTAAATTGTTTGGAACAAAACACTCCATAAGTTGTATGTATACAGTTTTGTTAACAGGCCTTTTTATAAAGGAGGATGGAGTTGAGCAATAAACAAAATGTAAATATCACAGGAAGGTTTGGGCAGAGTGCATCCAAGCGTCCTCTGGTGTATGGGCAGCTTTAGGTGTGAAATGATGCCTCCATCTCTCATGTAGGGACACTAAAAGGAGCTGTGCATCTTCTTGGCAAATGGAAGAGCTTTCTTGTTTCATGCTCTGTTAAATATGTATGTCTTGTGATTTCATCTCTATTGTGTTTTTAATTAACTCTGGTAACCGCTAAGTTACCTCCACTGTCTTCATATGGACCAGGCTTTACTGCTCTTCAGCAAGAGAATAACATATGCCTGAGCTTGTCTGCTTAGCAGTACCTTTCCCTTTAAAACTTCCACATACGCCAGTTCTTACAATACCTTAACTGAATATCAAATTAAACTCACCATAGCTTTAAATCAGTCTGATTTAACCTATTGTTTTCATAGTGGAGATGTAATTTAGCTCCATGTAGCCCAGTCTGCTCCACAGCTATCTAAATCACACTACGTTTCCATAGATCTGCAAAGCTTTATCCAGCTGGCCTATAAAATGGAAGCAATTTCTTGTAACAGCAAATCTCACCACTTTACTGAGATTTAAAATAAGCCCCTCAACCCCTTGATTCTAGTCAGAAGCTGTAACAAATGAGGAATTAGTTTGCATTTCCAAATGTTCACTGTGGGATAATGATGTAAAATAATATCCAGCCATAATAACAATAAACAGGTTTTTTTAAAGAAAAGTTTTGGGGAGGTAGAAACTTCTGCTTCCATTGTGTGTGTACAATGGAAAATGTCCTGATCAAGGAGGACCATCTAAATATTACCAGAATACATTAGTCTAATAAATAGAGGTAACCTGTAGTACAGCTGTAATTGTAGTTCAAAAATTGCTTATCCTTTGACCCTAAGATATTTTTACTCAGTAATTCATAGAATATCACATGAATGTAAAGAATCCACATGAGTATGATGTGTATTAACTTGCACCCTGGCAGAGCATTTTTGCTCAGTAAATCTGTAAACTTACATGGAAGAAATATGAAAGCTTAACTGGAAAGAGTTATGTTGTCTGTAAATTATACTTTAATGTGAGACCAGACTTTGTTTTTCTTCTAAGCAACACCTGATGGGATTGTATGGCCACCTGTCTATTGACGTAGTCATGAAAAACCTGCAGGAGAAAGAACGGAGTCTGTGTTTTCCTGGCTTATGTAAATCTGCTGTTAAAAATATGTACAAAAAAAGCGTATTTCATAATGAGTGACTCTGAGAACCCAGGATGTTGACAGCATTGGGGACACTTCAGAGATTATAATGATACCTAATTTATTGCATTGATTGCATGGAAACCTTTCTAAGTTATTGAAGTGCATGTTGCAAATACAAAATAATGAATAGCACTGCGT
Source organism: Aythya fuligula (assembly GCF_009819795.1). Lineage (NCBI taxonomy): Eukaryota > Metazoa > Chordata > Aves > Anseriformes > Anatidae > Aythya > Aythya fuligula. The sequence goes on from NC_045559.1 coordinate 101,116,428, forward strand.
AGCCTACTTGTATACACTTATAAGGCATAAGCTGTGCTATTGGGATATGCATTCATAACTCACAGGGCAGTAAACATGATTGGCAGGTGTAAATCTGAGAGCTTGGTTCAACTCCTACATACATAAGTAGAGCCAAAAGTTCATATTTATAGTGTGTGTACGTGTGTGTATATACACACAAATTATTTTAATAGAGGTAATAGTTCCTTGTCACATTGTCACTCTAGCAATACCTTGAAGTTTCAGGAATGCCAGAGCAGTGGTAGCCAATGCTAGTTAGTCTTCCTTTGCCAAATAGAAGCCTGTGTGGTGTAGCTAATTCTATGTAGCCCCTTCAGGTTTCTGTCACATGTACTGCTAATGCGCTACGTTATTTTTCTGGACCCATGACTGCTCTCCCCTGGGCCATAATTGGACGTCAGACCTTCCATGGCTGCGTGTGGGCCATGGTGCTTGGCTCTGCACCTTTGTTGGGCAGTGCCAATGAAGCTCTGTGGCAGTGCAGTGCAGAGGCTGCCACCAGCAGGCCTTCGGGCAGCTGTGGGAGGCTGCAGAAAATCTCCAGGAAAGATGTATGGTGCAGGTCACAAGAAGGAAGGGTGGTGGAATTGCCGCTGCTGTCTATACACGAGCACTGCAGTCACTGCAAAGCCCTCAAAAATGCTCAGGTTTTGCCAACAGTGCACCTTTTCACAAAATATTCCTTCATATTGACTGAAGGCTAGGACAAATATCATTTTATAGTGTAATCAAAATATAGGCCAGAGTAGCTATCATGAATGCCAGCCTTCAGACAAGAGGGAAAGATGTCTTTATGCAAGCTAAAGAATGGCATTGTGCATGCAAAGGGCTTTTGGAACGAGTTTGTTCATGAAAATTTGTGTGATAGGAGTGGAGTTCTACCATCTTCTGCTGTCTGTCAACTTTGCACAGTGTCCCATCCAAAGGCAATATTTCCTAAACAAATGAAAGGTAAAATTCAGTGCAAACTTAAACTGAATGTCTGATTATCCTGAAATTGCAGCATGTAGCAGTGTGCGGTTTAAAGATAGTGCTGGGAATCAAGCCTTCACTACTTCACTAGTAGTAGTTAACTAGTAGTGAACTACTAGTACACTAGTACTACACTAGTAGTAGTTCACTACTACTGTGCACAAAGCTGCACAGTAGTAGTCTAAATTCTCACTCACAAATTTGTGCTTACCATTTCTGAAAATTTTGCAATTGGAACTTAGGTGTAATAGTAATTCAGACTTCTCACTGTGAGTTATTCAATAATGTGTTAGCACTGAGAATAGCTTTTGGGCTTTTTATTTTTTTTCTTTTCAAATTTGGATGTGTCCTCATTACGTATATGTAAAATTTGCACAAAAAAAACATTTGGCATTTTATCATTATGAAGATCCCTAAACTATTGGCTTGTGCTATCTGTGTGATTTCTTTTCCTAGTTCTTGTTTTGAATTAGCAAGGCTTGATGGTTGATCTTTTTTGTTTAAAAAAAAAAAAAGTGAAAACCGTCTTAGAGATACCAAGAAATGGTACACCATACAGCAGCCTCTAGCCAGCTTTTTGGTGATTATTGTATTCTGCATCTGGAGATTTGAAATAGGCTTCTTAACTTCAAATTTGAATTTGTGATTTCAGTTATTTTCCTTTTTTGTGCTTCTTTGTTGTTGTTGTTGTTTCTTGATGTTAACCTTATGTCGTTTAATATAAAGAAGATTTTTTTCTTCTCTAATTTTATGGTCATTCTGAGTTGTCCCTTTTATTGTGGGTAAACTGCAACTTGCAAAGTATTGAGATGGAATGGAGGTTGAAGACTATTACTTTTTTAATTTCCAGGATATTTCATCTTACCTGAAGGGCTGTAGCTTCTGTTAACAAATGCAAGACGTGTTATTTGGAAGAAGTTGTTTTCCATGGAAACCAACAAAATAATGTGATCAATATCGATATTTTCTTCCTTCCTAGTCTGCAGCTGTGGAGATAGAGTGGTGCAGGGACACCTGCTTTAGTATTTCCATTTACAGATCTGAGGCAACATCAATGGTAAAGTGCTTTAACCTGCCCTTTACATGGAAAGCAGCAGGAGGGTGATTAACAAAAACTGACCATACTGTCCCTTAGATCCACCTGCTAAGGGAATAGGCTTTAGATTGGTGTTAGAAGCACATGAACAAAGCATTTGAAGAGATCCAAAGTGTATGCATTTCATGCTGCCCACAAGAAGCTTTGTGGAATGCCAGGAACTGCTTTGTAATGTCTCTGGTCACCCTAAGCAGCATGCCCAACTACCCATGTTAGTGTACCAGCTCCTCCATGCAACACCTGAAGCAGCATTTGGGCATCAGGAATCAGTCACTAAAGATTTTTCTGCATGTGAAGAATGCCAATATAACTTTGTATCAGAGTACACAAAACAAAGCCTTTTCTAAGCACTGCACTGAGGAAATGTAAAATAATTACTTTTCGCAGTACACAAAGGATGCTGCAACAGCCAAAATGGATTAAATCATTGGTTAAATTCAGGGAAGGAAAAGTCTATCCTGAAAACAGAGTAAAGATGCAAGTTTGATCTCAGACTGGGGAATCTGCCCCAGCCTCTAGGGGCTCGTTGTTGAGGAATCATCCTAGAGAAGCAGCTCAGTGTATTTAATGTTGATCTTATTCCTTTGTTGGCTGCTCAGAGAGAGTACTGAGCTAGAGAAACCACAGGGTTATGGCTGTATATGTAAAACTACCTTTAACTCTTTCTCCCCACCTATTTTGCAATTGTATAGCTGTTGACTGTGTAGTGCAACACCATTTACAGTATTAACCTTTGATTTTATAAACTATCCCACTGGGGATGGTTTCAGTATCTGGTGGCTTTCTCCATTGTTTACTACAGTAATGAAGCAAGTATGAATCTAGAGGATTTAAAGTTTTAATCCAAGGCAAGGAAGTTTGCTGAGTAGAAATGGCTGTATAGCACAAGGTAAAATATTTTGCTGCACTGGTATTCTAATGTCTATGTGCACACATTTCTTCTAAGGTTATTAGAGAATAATTAACATTTTTTAAACATAATCTAATTTCAGAATTCCAGAGCAACACTAAATTGAGTATAATACTCCCTGTTTATGCAAAAGGCCTTGAACAAGGCCTTACTTATTGCGTATACTCTGAGTGTTTTCCATTGACTTTGTGTTGTCAAGGAAAAGTTTACAGGATCAAGTCCTTACACAAGGATTTGACCTGAAGTGTTTAGTGACCTACTGCATGAGTAGTTTTGTTTTGCAAGGGCTGAAATTAATTTTACTTATCTTGATGTGTACAGATTAAGGTGTTCTTTGCTTCATCACCCATGAGAAGTAGCATCCTGAGCAAAGGATATTGACTCAGCAATTTTAAGAACTTTAGAGGTCTTAGTATCAAGATAGATTTTGCTACCGTTTTGTTGGGTAATTTAGGATGCCAGCATCAGCGAGGAAGTAACATGAAATAGAGAGCCCTTGTGGAATCATGTACTTTTGCTAAATTGCATCTGTGTCTTTCTAGATTTGGCTAACATAAAGAATACCTTATAGCCTATTATACCTCTGTTTAGGAATATATAATATTTAAAGAGAAAAGATTCTTCATCAGATTTGACGAAAGCTTTAAAACAATATGACATCTTGATATTTGAGAACCAAGAGCTTGGAAAGAAGCAGAATTTCTATGTAATGCTTCTTTGTATACTCTGAAGAGTATATACACCTGTATAGTGGTTATGGTTTCCGTGTGTGCATTTCAATTGATTTTTTTTTTTTTGTGCTGCTATTAAATCATAAATCTTTTGCCTAAGCTGCCATGTAACAGTTTATTTTTTTTTTAATTATGTATAATTTGATATGACCTTATCACTCAGCATACAGAAGTACAGATGGAGAATGAAGTCGCAGATGAGTGACAACGACGAAAAGACTGGGAATGAGCAAAGGAGCAAAGCCTTAGGCAGAGAAGGGAGGAGAAAACAGTCTGGTTTAACATTTGATGGACTCCCTTGCAGATGGCATATCATATATGGCTTTGTATTCCACTTTCTTTCTATGTATAGATTACATTTGACAAAGTTATGATGTTAAAAAGTTATAAATCTGTGACAGCATCACAGAACTGTCTAGGTTGGAAGAGACGTCAAGATCATTGAGTCCAACCTCTGACCTAACTCTAACAAGTCCTCCACTAAACCATACCACTAAGTTCAACATCTAAATGTCTTTTAAAGTCCTCCAGGGATGGTGACCACCACTTCCCTGGGCAGCCCATTCCAATGCTTTACAACAATTTCGGTAAAGAAATTCTTCCTAATATCCAACCTAAAACACCCCTGGCACAACTTTAGCCCATTCCCCCTTGTCCTGACACCAGGCACATGGGAGAACAGGCCAACCCCCACCTCTCTACAGCCTCCTTTAACGTAATAGAGAGTGATAAGGTCGCCCCTGTGCCTCCTCTTCTCCAGGCTGAACAATCCCAGCTCCCTCAGCCGCTCCTCGTAAGACTTGTTCTCGTAAGACTTGGATCGCAGCAGTCTGAAAAGACATAGCTGAAGCTTACAGATCAAGGCTGGGATTTTGAGGATGGATGAACTTGTGCTATTTTCTTGTATACCAAGATATTATATATGTATTTTTAAACTGAGATTGAAGGCAAGAGGATGAGCTTCATCAAAAAGTTGGCATGATTTGTTTTGAATACGTTTTGGAAGTCCAGGAGTTATAGCGAAATGAAATGTTTTTTCATATTCTGTTTAGCTTTGCTTATTAGCCAAGCCTCCTCTTTTATATAAGAGTATGTTCTCAACTACCAGTCAGCCACTTCATACTATTTTTTTAGAATCTCCCAAGTACTAAATCCAAATGGCTTCAGCTACAGCTACCAAAATTTCCTGCTCTTCCCCAGCATATTCTATTTTCAAAATGTGATACTCTGCAGGTTCTTCACATCTGAAATGTAGAAGCACTGTAAAATTAATTTCATGTATTAATATCCTATGCAAGGACTACCTACGTGTGCTTTCTATTTAGTAAAAATATTTTCAATTTGATAGAAAACAAAGCTGAGACATCAGCTTGAGAATTCCCCATGTGAGACACTTCTGCTGCAAAACCCATGTGCTGTCAAACCACAGCAATTTGAACTTTTTGTAGAATAAACAGGTGGTGGTCGTACCCACTGCTGAAGATGGACATTTCTCTTGTATGTTAGTTCTATTCTTTATCAACGGTTCCTATTTCTTAACGGTTTCTTAGTGTTCTTGTCATTACTTTCTTCCTTCCATACTGCTGTATTCCACATAAGATCTCTGCATTTGAGATAGTTTCTGTGTTTTTTTGGTGTAAGTAATGAAATATCCTCTTTGCTCTTGAAAAATAAAAGTGAAAGCTAAATGCAGTTCACTTTCTGCTAGCATCTCCATTTTCCAAGGTACTCTAGACTCTATACCAGCCTGACCGCATAAGTAGGAATACTGCAGGAAGGAGCTGGGTCTCCCACTGTTCTCCTGCTACCTATACAAGAGATGGACCCATGGGTGAAAAGTGGCCATGCAGTGGATTTCACTGCCTCCTCTTTGATGTGTTGACTAGGTCAGGCTTGTGTCACATGGTACAATATATTGAAGCAAACTACTACCAGTGGTTTCACTGTAATACAAATGAAGATCTTTATCAATTTATCCTTAATCTCTGATTTTCTTTTGAACTTTCTTCTTTAATTTGCAGATGGTTTTATTTACTGAAAAAGGTAAGACCTGAATGGTGCTAAGAAGAAGAATAAGCAAATTCTAATAGAGAATTACAAATTGTACAGAAGGGAGGAAAAAATAAATAAATAAAAAAAAAAAAGGAAGAAAGAGCAGAACTTTATCCGCTTCTTTTTAATGTCATCCTGCTGGCTATTCAGAACAACAGCTAATAGATCTAGTTCACATTGGTTCATACAGTATATAGAAAACTGGCAATAAATGTGAAATAAATAAAAGATTGATGGGAAATGTCATCTTAAATTCAATAGGTCAGATTCTCAGCTGGTATAAAATGAAGTATTGTAGATCTCCACTCATTTAAGGTCAGGTCTAATATATTCACAAAGAGCTATCCTATATTGCCATTTTATACAGTCATATAACTTTCCAGTCTGCTTTTTATTCCACTCCAAATTCTTCCTCAACTGATGCACATCAAAAATCTATTAAAAATCAACCATGAAACAACATAAAAGCTTAGCCTGTAACACTGTGGCTTTAAATGAATTCTTCATAGCATCTTTTTTAAAAAGAAAAATGTCAAAAAGGTAACCCATTCAGACCTGTGATTCTACCTGAGCTTCAGTCATTCAGGAAAAGTTTGCAGAGGAGCTGTGTTATCCTCCTAACTGAAAGGCCACTGACATTTCTTTTGTTGTCTCCTCCAACGTTCATCTTAACAAAATTATAAGCTAAGCTGTTAATATTGTAGAAATAAAAATTCTGTTTTTTTCCCTACGTGGCATATAAGAATTGGAAACTTGTCATACAGAAAGCAATTAATCAGCCACACTTCATTAAATAATAATAAAAAGGCATATGAGATGAAGGGCTGAATCTGTCTGGAAGTGATAACATGTAGAAATAAGACTGCTGTTGTTTTGCTGAATAAACTGAGGGCTATTGTTTAAATGATCTTCAATGCCCTTCTAAATCTTTACTTTAGTAGCCTTCTGCTATGAATAACGGCTCTGACCTCCCTGACTTTTCTCATGGTATTAGGCACTGGCCAATATGCACAGACCCAGCAGGAGTCAGTCCTTAAAGAAGCCCCAGTGAGAAGCTTTATTCCCCACCCATACCCCTTCTTTTCTGGCTGCATTTTAAAGTGGTAACAGACTCTTTTCTGAAGCACTATTCCTCATGCCAGCTTAGAACATTCCCCAACGGGAATGCTGGAAATCTTATCATGGCAGAATACCCCAAAATTTTACACTGAATTTGCCCACAATATGCATTGCACTTCCATTAAAAATAATTATTTAAAACTATTTTGGTGGTCTTATGATGCACAGGTTACTGTTAGTTTTCAGAGATGAGTTGTGAGAGCAGTCTTGTAACGTAGAACTTTATACTCAACTCAGTTTAGGGTGCATTTCTTTGTTGTTAAAGCTTTATGTCCTTTGAAGCTAAAAGCCTGTCTCATATTTCATTGCTTTTTAAATAGAACAATAAAATTTTAGTGTAAATTCCATATCAAAAACTTCAGCCATTGCTTAAGGACTTGACGATTGCACAAGAGGTGTCTTCGCAGGCACCCTTTCAGAGAAACAGTCCTAAGAAAGCATTTATTGGGGTGCTAAATTGTTTGTTGTTGGTTTTGTTTGTTTGTTTCTTTTGTTTCTTTCTTTTTTTTTTTTTTTTTTTTTTTTAAAGGTGAAGCTATTTGCATCGCCATTATTGAATTCTTTGTGTTGCACTGATCAGCCTCAGAGTTTCAAAAGCCAACAGCAGATCTTCCTTTGTGTAGTCTTTCTGCAGTAAGGCAGCTAAAGGCATATCCTAGGCTAAGAGGTTGTTCAATAATGTCAAATAAATCCCTGGAGCCCTGCTCTCTGTCATATTATTTTCTGCAAATGCTGACACAAATGAAGTGAAGCATTTATTTATATTCACATACCTATTATTATGGTAATAGGATTGCTATTGTAGTATCAATATGAGAATTTAAATATATAGGGTATAACTTTATGGTCCCTTTTTTTGATTGCTTCACAGTTTTTTTCCCCAAATTGCAGTTCAGATGCAGTTAAGAAATAGTATGACTTGGTTTCTGCAAGAATAAGGAAAGCAAATCTTTGAGAGATTAAGTAGTTATACCATAGGTGAGGGGCTATACTTAAATGCCTTCTGCGTGTATATAAATATAAATATATAAATTCCTAGTAAAATATGGCAAGTCTGTGACTACAAAGGATACCTTAGACCTGCCGATGTGTTGTGAGGCAGAAGGAGAATACAAGTTTTCTTCATTCCCCCAGAGAAAAGTGAGTACCCATTGTGAACTCTATTTATTGAAGTGCATTATTGCACTCATAAAATGCTTTTTTTTGTGTGGTTCAAACAGAGGAGAGACTAATTTAACCCTTACTTTGCAGAAACAGTCAAGCACTTTTAATTCCCATTTAAATTACACATTGAAACGTTTATAAGGTAGCACCTTCACTTATAAGGGAAAACAGATTTAATTTCAATTGCCTAGTTGACTGAAAGACAGGAATGATCTATGTCTCTTAGTCGTAATGCTTATGCAGAGGAGTGTGTGAGTATCATATATAAATACAGTTTTATATACAGCTATATATATAGTTTTTGTTATGCAGTTTTGAATTTATTTTAATCTTAAAAAAATATATTTATATCAATCTGATCATTAAAATGAAAGAGGTTACTGACTGGTTCTTCCTTTCAGTTGTTTAATTTGTCAAAGACTATAATGAAAGGTGTTGCATGTTTTAGAGGATTTAAATTATTATGCTACTATTCTTACTGTTGGCTACTATTTAGTCTTCCATATCCAAGGAATTAGTTATACCAAGCTTTCTGAAAAAAGATAACTGTCATGAATTTTCTTTACCTTTCCACTTCCCTACCTGTCTATTATGTTAAGAAGGAGTATGGAAAAATTATTCTGATTTGGGATTGCTAAGTGTTTGATATCTTTTTCTATCCTTTCTTAATGATAGTTTTTTTATATTTTTTTCTTGCTCCTAGATGTTGGCTGTCAAAATCATTCTTCACTGATTTTAGGATTAAGGGGTTGCTACCTATTCATCTTCTGTTTTTTTTTTTTTTCCCCTCCAGTTTTCTGCAACTCTCATTTATAAATATATAGTCATTTCCAATTTGCTATTTCTTGATGTGTTTTTTTTTTGTTTGTTTGTTTGTTTGTTTTTTCATTCTCTAGAATAACTTTCTGTGATTTTATTCTTCTACAACATTGATTGTCTTGGGCTAAGTTTAGTAAAATCCTGCAGGAGTTTGAGTCTTTAAGATGTATTAGTTTGTTAATAATGTTATAGGAATTGGGAAGTGAGACACATGGTTTTCTTGAAATTTGTGTACTTCTATCAGGGCTACCTATGTGCTTTTTGTTGTTCAAACTTAGCACTAGCAAGCTGTATGTTCAAGTGTGTGTATATACACATGCATATAAAAATGTAGCGTTATGATTGACATTCTTGTTTTCACTTTGAATTTTAGCCCTGAAATTATTACAATCTGTATCAGCTATGTGGTAAAATGTATGTACTCTTTATAGCCTTTTGCATTTTCCATGTTGTAATCAAGTGCCTAGATAGCTAGCTATTCTGTCCTTGGTCGTGGGTGTCTAAAACACCAGTCAGAGCTGTCTTACTGGTAAGACAGCTTGTTAAGCTTACTTACCAAGAAAACACATGCTTTCGACTTTCAACACCCCCCCCCCCCCCCCCCCCCCCCACAAAAAAAAAAAAAAAAAAAAAAAAAAGTATTCACTGGGAAGAGAAAGGCTCAGGGGTCTTGTCAGTGAGAGAATGAAAGATCATGAGAGAGAGAATATTTCACTCCTAGGTCACCAGTTCAAATGCAGACTAGCTTAATAGTTAGTGTAAGTTGTTACCAACTGACAGCTGCTCCATAATCCATGAGAGATGGAAAAGTTGTCACAGTCTAGTTTCTCTGGCATCTAGATCTCTTGCCAACATCCTACAGACAATCATAAGTTGTAGAGATTTTTAATTGTTTCACCCTTGCAGAAACTGAAGTGGAATATTATGAAACTGAATGTAAAGAACACACAAACTTCCCCGTTACTAAATATTGCTCCTGTGGAGCAAAGTTGAAGGATATTTGAAAGCCACTGTGAAAAAGGAAGAGGCACCACCTTCTCCCTGCCTTTTGCAGTGCTGAGTTCTTTGCGTGATTGGTTGAGGATAACAAAGATGCTCAGCATCAGACAGACGCTTTCTTTATGTAAGATGTGCTGGAGTTTTGTTGAGTAAATGCAGAGTAATAATTCCAAAAATGGTTTTGAAAAGCATGCAAATTATTACTATTATCAGTATTTTTCCTTCAAATTTGAAACCCAGACATGGCGATATCTATTTCAGATAGTAGCTTATAAAGTTCTTAGATTATACTGCTGCAGGTACTAATGAAAGTTAATAAAAACTTATTTAAATTTAATATTTATATAAATGTAGTCATAATAAAAAAAATAATGAATTTTAACTTTGCAATGCTTGAAATAATAAACACATAAATATACTATCAGTATGTTGAATGTAAATTCTGATGCTATTATTCTTCTATTGGCTACAATTTTAATTGACAGAAACACTCTAAGAATTTGAAAGCACCACAGTTCTTAGAACTTGATTCTGCAAGATAGAAAGAAATTGAAGAGAAATCTGGGTCATAAAACACTGGTATGCACATTTACATCCCCCCCCCCCCCCCAACAATGTATTGCATAAATATTTAGGTCAAATATTGCAGCAAACAGAACTAATTACATGCATCAGTAACGTTAAATATTATTGTTTGTTTTTCTGATCTATGATTTCAAGACAAAATATTTTAATATTTGTGGGCAGGATTCCTTTTAAAATACAAAATTAAAAATAGTCATCTGTTCTTGTCATCTTCGTCATCTGTCTGTTTAAGGGATTTGGGAACATTACTGTCTCTGTTCCCTTTCTCAAACCACAGGAATGATCAACATTAAATGGGTTAGGATTTATTGTGTGACTTAAAGTTTGTTTCAAGTTAGTGTACTTTATCAGTTTCTTAATGACCCAAGTCCACAAGCTTTGTTATCAGCACTGCACAACATCTATATGCCATTTGGACTTCAACAGCCATTGCAAGTGTTCAGTGCTTGTTAGAATAAGACTTGCACTCCAATGAACTTCATTTTCATCAGCATAGATTAATTTTGCTCTTCAGTGCATCTTATAAAGGCTCATAAGGTTTACGCAAACCCAACCTAGCTGCTAGGAGCAGAAAACCATGGTTTTGAAGAGGTTTTGGCTGTTGCAAAACATAAATATTGCATAATGCTGATATATTTGTAAGGGGAAAAAACATCTCTCTCAAATGGTAGAGCACATCTGAGCAGCTGCTCTTTATATATAATTACAAGCCAGATGTGGTAGAAAACTGGTCATTTAACAGTAGTTAACAACAGACATTAAAAACTTCATTAAAATAAAAATTACAGCCAATACATTAACAGATGATGGAAATTAGTAATGATAAACCAGATTTGATTTTGCTGCACTGCTTTTCATTAACCACACTTCTGAATTAGCAATTACATTTATATACATGTAAACAGTTATAATGCGTTTTGTGATTTTTGTGTACTACCATCATAAAACATTCATTTCAAAGTAGTATGTTTTTCTGAGTATAATGAGAATTTTGGTCTTTCTGCTCCTCAAATATCTTCTTCTGGATTTAATGCTTCTGTCAACCAGTTAACTTTTGGAAGGGACCCATACTGGGAAGGTTCTTTCTGTTACTGTCTCTGAATCAAAGAAACTGGGAAGGTTCTTTCTGTTACTGTCTCTGAATCAAAGAAACAGATAATTACTTTTTTAAAAATGATTATAGTTTTCAAGCTGAATATACGTGTCAGATACTCCATGTAAGTACATATCAATGTATTTCTTGCAATTTGTTAGTGTCCCAAGGCTTCAGTTGCAATCAGGACTCTAACTGAAAATAGCTCATGATTAGCAAGTAGAAGACATTGCAGAGGCATTTCTGCATGAATACGAGACAAAAAAAAAAAAAAAAACACAACAAAGACTAACTGCTTATGTAACGTGGCTCCTTGTTTTTACTGTTCAAGGTGCAAGCTTCGTTCTTTCCAATGTGGTCATAGTCTGTGATATATAGCCCAATGATGGAATTACTGGATTAGTGATTCCTGTAACTTCAAAACAGCCCAACACACTATATGCACATTGAACTATGCAATTTGTAATATATATTTGTTTTTCCCGTTTATATTGCCAGTGAAGTCTTTCTCTTAAGCTTGAACATGTAGAAGAAAGAAAATAGCAAAATAACTTATTTCAGCCCCTTACTTGCAAAGTGAAGCAGTTCACAGGGATGTTGGTTTATTTTCAATAGCTACCAGTTTGAGGAAGGTTGTTTCAGTTGTGCTGCTTTCCAGTTTGTTTAACTGAAGCTCCCCTTTGAGCAAAACTTTTGGCATGGATCTAATGGTTCAAGGTTTCAGAACTCAGAGACAATATACTTAATTTAAGGGGATCTTATTGTTTTATCACTTCTCTTTATTTACTAACAGTCTAACACAATTAAATGAGATGTAAGAATGAACTATTAAAAATACTAATGAGGAATTTATACTGTTCAACATCTGATATATACAGTGTTGTATATGTATATGCTGATGTAGAGAGTAAATTTTTGGAAGAAACTAATTACACATACTGCAGATATTAATTATCTAATATTAACATAATGTAAAATATAGCCTCTGAAGGCAAAGCAGGTGATGACTATAAAATATTTGTGTGTGGTGGATACTGAGCAAACCCAATATTAAACACATTTTAAATAACTTTCACTAGAATTGTTCACTCCCTTGTAAATTATTTCCTGATTCAAAATCTTTTCCTGACATTAAAAATAACCAGAAACTAAGGGTAAGTCTCATAATTATTCTCTTTTTGAAAACCATACACCTATAAATCAAACGTAATCTTTTAGGAAGATGTAGGCCTATAGCTTTAAGTAAGCAAGGTTTAAGGTGTAACTTAGGTTTGTTTCCTTGCATTGTTTCTTAATATAGCATCATTTTTTAATATAGACACTCATAAAATGAATAGTGTCATTGGGAAGAGGATAAAATACTAATTCAGGCCTAACTGTAAAAAAATATATATTTCTATTACATCTAGTTTACATTCACCTATTAATGTATGTTTTTACTGTACCAGTTTACCGTCTGGTTTTAAAAATTACATATGGATGCATCCACTACTATGGGAGTTGGAGGGACTTCTGATTATATGAGGGAGGGTAGGAGAGATATCAAGTTGGTCTACGTGTACATTAATGGAAAGCCAGCTACAAGTCCAGGATATATAATTATTTTATAAACGTTAGGAACAGCTTATTTCTGGGATCCTCTCTTTTTATTTTGCATATGAAAGTATCAAAACACAGATAAAATAAGGCAAGTTTGAGAGGAATGTGTTATCTAGTACTTTGAAATCAGATTGGAATAAGCAAAGTGGGCACTTCAGGATGGACTGGAGATTCAGTATTGGGCTACGCCCTCTGTATAAATCTGTACGTGATGTGGACTCTGTACATAAAATATGGTCTTTAAGAAAAAAACATGCTCTTTAAGAAGTTGCTTGGGACCAAGCAGGTGCCTGAGGTGAACATGGTGCACACTGTTGAACATATGTGTACTGAATGTGTTGCACTGTAGCAATAGGTGCTCACTGGCTCACTTTTTTTAGCTTAGAATGGGAGCCTGCAAAGGCAGTGCTTTGCAAAATAGCAATGAAGTTTGTAGTTTATGAATGCTTAGGCAGCACGAACAATGTGAACAGAGGAGAAAAACTAACAATTTTTAATGCAAATGGGTATTGTTTCTGGTTGTCAGTGCCATTTGGATTGCCAAAGCACTTCTTAGCAGTACAGAAAAGCTCATGTTCTGTGGAGCTCATTGAAATAACATGGTATGCACAGTATTTAAAAAAAAAAAAAAAAAAAGTGAATAGTGAAAGCATATTTGAGAAGAATGTGTGTCTATTGTGTTGCATTCAAAACTGAATGGACAAAGGCAGAGATTGCAGTGTGCAGTTAAAACTGCCATCCAGGATATACTGGAAATTGAAAAGAATTTTGTACCTTGAATAGTGGAAGGAATGGTCTGTAAAGGAGCAGAAATTGCGGGCTGAAAAGAAAAGCTGAAAACAGGGAAAAAAAATTACCTTTTTCACCTACCTGAACTAAAGCATACAATGAATATTGCATTTCATGATTAAAATTCAATCTATTCTTTTTAATAGTTTGAGGCTTAATGTAATGGGAGCATTGGATAGTGTAGATTGGATAGTGCTTCTCTCAATCTCTTTTCCTACATTCAACTTTCCTTTTGTAATTTATGTACATACAGATAAAACAAAGATGGGAGTTTATAGCTTGTTATTGATTAAACTCTTTTTCCAGTTGATTTAATTAGGTCCTTTGCTCCTTGAAAATCCGATCTGAAGCTTAGATACGGATACATTGCTTCAGGCATTCAGGCTGAGGTGATGGAAGGAAGCAATGGGTCCATTGTGAATGGCTTTGGGACTGGGATGAACCAGATCGTTCAATTGGGATTGCTTGCCTTTAATAGAAAATTCTAGTGCTGACATGTTGAGGGTACTATTGGGAACGGAGATGTGCAAATGAAAGCACAGATAGTGGTAAAAATGCAGACTGATAAAGAGGGAGATTCGGCAAATTCTGTACACATTTGTATGTTTTAGACCTGATTAAATAGCAAAATAATAGCAGTCTAGAAGATGGTGTTTGGGCTTTATACAGTGGCAGGATGAATGAGCTTTATGTATAGTTATTCTGAATGGATGCAAGGACTTTACTAGATGCGTGTGACCTATTGACCACATAGCAATAGAGTAGCACTATAAAGCAGGAGACACTGATAATGCAGTAATATTAATTTATATTTGACAGTAGTTACTTTTAGAGAAATAACAAGTGATGAGACTACAGTTAATCTAACAAATGTTTTCTAGCATCTCAGGCCTTCTGTAGAGTCTGTTTTTTTCCTCTACTTCAAGTATTCACTTTTCAACTCACTTGTATTCTTCCAGAAGCAAATATAAAACAGTTTTTGTATTCCCTTGGTATTTTAGCATGAATTAAGTAACAAGTTCTACATATATACGGGACTTAATCCTAGCTCTAGAATAGCAAGTTATTAGTATATGTTAAAGTGAAGTCAAAATAAGAAAGCACAAAATAAGATTACTGTATTTCCTAAAATAATTTCAGTAAGCTTTAGTTCTATAGTCCTGTGGACTGTCAACTTCAAATTCTAACTATCCTTATTAAAATGTTGAAGTTCATATGACAAGGTATAAATCTAATTTTACTTAAGAACAGCATGTACCAAATCTGTAGGCAGGTGCAAATGAAGAGAAGTGAAGTGATCTACATGGCTTCAGCAGAATTATTTTCTAATGTTATAGCGTCTAATGCCTAGCAAGGAAAATTGTATTCCTTTCTTGAAATGTGTAGCATATAGGCATTGCCTTTTGTTTCTTAGATACTACAACTTGAAATGTGAAAGATAGCAATTTTTTTCTTGTTGGTCAGGTGACAAGTAGAGAATCAGGATTAATGAACTGAAATGGAGGGGAAAAAGGAGATTGTTTTCCTGTGTATTTGTAGTTGCAATATGAGCGTGTAAGATTAAGTATGTTCAAACTTTACTATTTGGCAGCTAATTCAAGCTCCTCCTGAAAGCAGGGCTAGCCTCAAAGTTCACATTCTTGATATTCTGTTCTACTTCATGGGTATTAAAATAAAGATATTAACTTAATCCTGAGGCAAATTTTTGGAATTCAGTGGGCAAGAGAGAAATGTTTGTTTATATCTGCTACCCAGTGCTATACTAGCAAGGCTAGTGTAATATAAAGAAGGGGAGGGAGAGATGTACCATTTGTCCCAAACTTTTCCTCCAAGCAAAACAAGAGGGAAGTCTCCAACCATTAACAGATGGAGCAAGGCTTCCTGGGGGACAATAAGGTCCAGACCTTTAGAAATTTACAACTCAGTTTCATTGAGTCTTCTTTCCTTCCTGCATGAAGACCAGCAGGAAGGAGCTGCTAGTGCTCCCTGGAAAAGAAAACCACCACCCTGGAGCCCTTGGATAGAGGCAAAAAGTATGCCCAAAGTATGGCACGGTTGTGATGGCATGTGTGAGCTTTTGTCCTTCATCCGTCTCAGCTGCCTGGCAATCTTTTCCTTATGCACAGGAAAATCTGAGCAAATGCATCAGAGAGAGAGGGGGGTACTCTGCAGAGGCGGTGTTTTTTTTTCTTTTTTCCCTTTTATGCCTGATCATAAATGCATCACCACTGGTCCCTGTAAGGTGTGCCTTGGAAATTTTCCCTGCATGTGTCCAGTAGGTGACATTGCAAAAGATTAAATATGTAGTAATTTTGAGCTATTTATGGTTATGGTAGTATATATTTTTTCTTTTTTTTTTCACTGATTTTTGTAGAGTTGATATAAATACACAAGCAAGAGAAACTCTTACCAACAGTGGCTTTTAAGTTGTGCCTTCAAACTGCTGCCTTGCTTACTCTGTGCGTAGGCCTTAGGTCTTATAAAATATTTTGAAACGTTTCAGTGATTTGTTTTTCTTTTGCTAGCCTTACCACAAGTTATTCAGTCTCAGTAAGAGAGACTGTTTCACTCACCTTGCAGGAGAAGGGAGGTGAGTATATAAACTTGGTGAGGGGAAAAAGAATGATTTATTCCTGCCAGGTGGCTATCTGCAAATAGTTTAGTATTGTCAACTCCAACCATGATTGGAAAATAAGCTTTTTCTAGGGAACTTCTAAATTTTTTTTTCCTGGAGTCACTTGTTGCAACCTATTATTGTTTCAAAAAATAAAATAAATAATGATAATAATAAGGAAAGGCCAAAAGGCATTTCTTGTAGGGGCCAGATTTTGTCTCCTACTTCTGCTCTCAACACTTGAGGAATCACGTCAGTTTCTGTCACTATTTCAGAATATCAAATTGCTTTCTGCTGATGAGGATGGGGTGGGGGAGGTTATCCTTGTGACTTGAATTTTGCCATAGGTCACAGGGAAAACATTTCAATTCTAAGAAGACAACTATTGCGCACCCCTCCCAGACCTCCATGTGATGTGGAAGAAAACCTGGTGGTGGTGATGTAGTGAGAGCAGTGTTGTGCACATGTACTAGAAACACCCATGGCCAAGTATCTGGCATGGATACCAGGTCACAGGTTACTATGTGTGGTGTGAATGTGACTGGGCAACTCAGAGCAGAGCTTGCAAAGATCAGTACAGATATGAGCTGCTCTGAGTCAGCTGGTGTGGGACACCCAGGTAGATCCGAAGTGTCTCAGATAGTCAGTATGCATACACGTGCCACTTGAAGAACTTGTGACGGCTGCTACTGATGTCAGTCTTCCTGCAACACCAAACGAAATGTCACAGAAACTTGATGTTTCTTCCAATGGCTTTTCCATAGGAAGATGATTTTTAGAGGCAGGATTTTGTAATGTGGCTGTGGGCTGGTCTCTCTCCTCTTCTGATGTGACTGGCTGTTTCCCAGCCCTCGTGCCCAGGCAACCATATTCTTTTAAATGTAGAAATTCTGCCTATGTCTCTGGGGGTTGAAGTTAAGTTGTTTCCTCCATCCTCTTCCAGACTTTTAAACATGCAAGCTACTAATTGGCTGTTTTGCTCTACTCGGGAGTTTCTTGCATTATCATAAATTTGTTAGCAGAGGATCTCTTTGCAGGCAAGAGGATAAATGCATTTAATTATGTTATTTTGACTTATCTAGAGATGTAGCCTAAAACATTCATTTTCTCTGGTTTTAATACTCCTTTATCTTCAGTCACATGTTTAGAATATGGAGGCGTACTTGAGTGTCTCCATTTTAGTTCTGACAGGATAATTAAATTTAGCAGAAATGCACATTCAAGGAATGAACACAAAAGCCTATACAATTACTCCCACAGACTTCCAGCCAAAGTTTGGGACCCAGTGGAAATAAGCTAGTGTTGTTACTGGCAGCAATTATGGTGCTGTACATTGTGATATGATACAAAATACGTGAGCAATATCCAGGACAGGGTATCCAGCAGGATTTGTGAGCACCACATCCACTGAAACATAAAGGGAGAACATAAATGAAGTCCTCTCCAAACTTCTGGAGAGGTGTAAGAAAGTATGAAGTCCAGCATGAGGAGCTGTCTTTATGAATGGGTTGGCCGGGAAGGCAATGTGCCCCCGGCCATGTGGAAGAGTGCATCATGCTCATGGTTACTGCTTCCACTACGAGACCTAAGGAAATGTGTGTTCTAAACCACTTTCATGGGAAGCGAGGAAGTGCCTCTTGAAATGTGGGTCATGTCAATGTCCTTTACTGTCTGTTTCTCTTGATTACGTCTTCTAGCAGAAGTGGAGTCTTGAGAGTAGTGGCCAAGATCTGCTCAGTAGAAGACCTGGCAAAACAGTGCTGGTTTTATATTGTCATGAGCTTAATCCTCAGGTCTCCACTCAGCTCAACTGCTATTTCAGCTAGCAACAGTTAAAGGGAGAGGAGTACATATTGTTATACAAAAGATAATATCAGATGATTAATACATGTGCTGGCCATTTTATTCCTTCATTGAAAATGTGCTGAATTATCACTTCTGCCAGAAATTTCATAGTGCTTCATCCCTGAACATATCTCATGTGAATCATTTTTGGCTACAGTACTAGGTTTTTTATGCAGGATGCTTAATAATACATATTGAAAAGGGCAATTCATATTTCTTTGATAACTAGAGGCCTGGATTCAGCGGTTTGTTTTTCTTTAACTGCAGGCTGTAGGTAATGCATGATTTAATAAAATTACTTGAGCATTCCCTTCTGAGCACTGATCACGATAGAATAATACAAATGATTGATGTTCATTTCCTTTATGGTAAGCCAAAAAACCTGATCATGGTATCATAAAAAAGAAATAGCATTTTATAGCAGCAATCAAAGTTGAATGAAAGCTAATGAATTAAAGGGGGAAGTTTTAGTGCCTCTTTTAAGAAAAATTCCAAGTATTTTATGGGATGCATATAAAGGTTCTAACATAGAGTTCTTTTTATAGAATAGATGGTCGCTTTTGCTGTCACATTTAGAGTTTAACAACAGCAAAGTAGAAAGAGTTCTAACAGCAAAGAAGCTGTAACTGGTTTACTAAGTAACAGGCTCCAGTGCCTTGATTAGATTAATTAAATATTGCTTTAGTTTTTAGCTGTGGAATGGAATAAGTGGAAAAACACGCATCTTCCATTGTGGATAGAACTTGCTGAAAGTTGTGCAGTTTTTTTTAGGTGACTTCACTAAGTATAAAGCCCTATTTATGCAGACTGTTGAATATCTTCACCTTTAGGTTTTGTTTTGTTGTGCTTTTCTCTTTTGTGTGTGGTCCATCCAGAACACCCTTAACAATCCTTCCGGAAGGTAGAGGTTTACTATGGCAAATCTCTGATAAGTTAGTTGTGGTGTGGTCATGGTTTCAAGTCATGTTCGTGTAGTCCCTGTAGTGAGCTGCTGCCAGCAGAGGCATTTCCTTGCTTCCTCTTCTGTAGTTGTGGCTGCCTGCTTTTGCTGTGCCTGCCGTGCTCCCTGCACCGTTTATGAAGCTAAGCCATAGGGTGGGTGAAAAACTGTCCCAATAAAAAGAAAATGGCTAGCTTGCTGGGTGCCTCATGAATAATAATGTTGCCAGAACTAAAGAGAACTCTAGGTGGATTGTCTTTTTTTTTTTTTTTAACAAGGATAGAAAGTTTGATGCTTACAACATCACTATGTTTCATCTTGATAGGGACATAGGGATCAGGGAAGTGGGAATAGGGCAGTCCAGTCCATTGAACAGAGGGGGAGTTGCAGTCATCATTTTGATGTCGTGGGTGATACAGGGCTAACTTGGAGTCCAAAGACAAGATGTGCTGTTTATCAAAGCCTCTGAGGTGTATAAAATAGATGTTAGCAGAGGAAAAGTAGTATTTAAAATGCTGAGAGCAGACAAAGAAGGGTAAAATTAAGAAATGGCCTGAGGAAATTGGTGCATGAAACAAAAGAAGGTGGCAGAAGGATTACAACTATGGATGAATGTGTAAAATTGTCCAATTTCCAAGACACTTAAGAGACAAAGTACCATTGTCAGAGAAGCTTTTGTAGATGTTCATGTGTGTAATAATCTGCATCTTTAGCTGCATGAGTGCTTACAAAAATGACCCATATCCATTTAGAATCCTAAATGGATTCAAGGATATTTGGTTTTTAGGCTGTTTTATGCTTTTGGAATTTTTACCCATTGTGATCAAACCTAAATGGAGATAAAACTAAAAACTGCATTTAGAATGGGTTGAAAGGGAATGGCTGATAAGATGTAATGGAGCTTGAGAATAAATGAATCAAAATGAGAACCAAAAGCTTAAGTGAGCATTTAGCTGTGCAGGCAAAAAGGAAGAAAATTATCTTTAATGTGTAGAAGAGGCAGCAGAAAGATTTGTATGGGACCTGGATTAGGAAGGCTATGGAAAGGTGCAACAAAAATGACGCTTTATTACAGGCTTGAATGACAGGGAGGATGCTGGTGATGCAGTGTTTGGGTGGGATGACAGAGGTCAATTTTGGCCATGTTAAGCCACTGGCATGCCCGTTAGGTGGGGTGTGAGTGAGACAGCTGAGGGGGGAGATTAGGTAAAAGAAGGAAGGTCAGGAGTAGAGAGGTTAATGTGGGTTTTGTCAGTAAAGTTGCTTATATATGTTCTGTTTAGCATATTGTTTCATTAAGTGTATGTTAGAATCAAAAAAATGAAAACATACCCAATTGGTGACAAAATGTTTTTAATAAAGTGTACGTTTTATTGCAGGTTTCATGACTTGCAGATAGACCTAGTATCAGAAGTTTCTTATATTCTACAGTTATAACACTGAGTGCTTGATTTATGTTTGAATGGAGACAGTGATCCATTAAAATAGATTGCCTGAATGTTTGCCCAGCAGGTCAGACTGACTTTCATATATGAAATTTAGTGTTTTAGACTTATGGTTAGACTGACAGGTTGCACTATATGGAAGGGCAGTAAAATTATATTGTGTCACTCCTGCACAGGGAAGTTTGTTACTTCTCTTCTTCTTAGATTGTGCTCTGAATCTGTGGTGTCACACAGCGTACAACTCAGGTTGTTCCAAATGTTCAGAGAAGACTTGTATTTTCCTGTGTAAGACTTGCATGTGACATGTAATATCATACAATATCCTGTATTATGGTAAACTAAAGCAGATGCTTTGCTAAGTGTAGAGTAAATAAACTGCTTAAAGAATGTGATTATGTAGTTGGCTTAATTTATATGTAAATGGGAGCAATGTTATTTTACATCAGTGGAGCAAATTGCCAAAAGTGGAATCTCATAAATATCAGCTTTTGAAGACTGGAGCCTGAATATTTAAACAGGGAAAGGTGTTTTTTGTTTGTTTGTTTGTTTGTTTTAGGAAATTTTGGTTTTCTGAATGGCAAATTTTCCAATCTGAAATACAGAGTTTCTTTCTCTTGGTTTTCAAACTGCTTTTCAGGAGTTTGGGATTTTATTGTGTTTCATTGTAATTAAACCTACTGTCATTTTTATTCAGGTGATACATTTCTATTTGTCTTGGTCTTTCTTGCCAGCAGCATGTATTGCCTTGAAGTATGTTAACAGCTTGTTAGTCTTGCATTATTGTGTATTTGGTTATGTTTTATCTGTGAGAATATTTTTAAGCAGACTTTACTGGGGAAGGGTAGTAGAGAGCTGTTTTTTTGTAGGCATTCCTAAGTGTAGTCTTTTTCTTGGTGTCCTGATGAAGTTACTGTCTTCCAAAACACACATTAGTGGCCCCAGAGCAAAGCAGCTTATTTTAACATACTCTTTCTCCCTGACTTTAGTGTTTTTTCTTTTTTTTTTTTTTCCCCCCATCTGTGCCAGATTCAGAAAATAACTTTAAATGCTGGGAGGGGCAGTGTTTGTTTTATGAAAATGAGATGTTGATTTGTTGTCTGCCAGTGCTTCAGTTCATGGCTTAAGCTGTTTGCATGCTCTGCATGAGCAGTATGTTTGTGGCAGCAGGAGATACCTTGGGGAACTGTGGAAGAGTTTTGTATGGTGGCATCACCTGAGCCTAAGAGGGATAAACCTCTTTCAGCTGTTACACATTTGCTGTGGAGGGAACTATTTATTAACAAATGGTATATGCCATTGAACAAAAACAGTAGGATAGTTGAAGACTGTACTTCTGAATAGATCATGCTATGGTAATGGTAATAACTTGAAGTCAATTTGCTGAATATTTACTTGTGTTAGGATAGTGGTATCAGTGAAAGAGATATTAGTAAAAGTATACATCGGGGGATATAAAGGAAATAAGAGCACAAAGGAAGAAAATATTTTGTTTCAGATACAGAAATTCTTGAATTGCTGTGTCGTTATGCAGAAGAAGCTTTATTTTCATTAAACATTGATTTATTAATTATGTTCATATGTAGCTAGAGGCTTCAAATTTAGTGCTCACTGTGCAAGATGGTCATACAAGATAAGCACATACAAGTGTGCTAGTGCATACTCATTTCCCCGGGAAAATAAGTAGCTGTTGCTTTCCTGCAGTTTAAAAGTTTAGGGATGTTTCGTGCTCTGTAGAACATTTTGTCAGTGATATTCAACAAAGTTACTTTTGTCTGCCAGTATGTACTAGGGATCTCATAGACCAAAGCAAATTAAGTATACATTTTTCAGGAAATTATTGGAAAGTGGCTTGTGATGTGGGATGGCACAGACAAGAGCAAGGACTTGAAATAAACTTATTTCACTCTCACTAACAGGAAAAGAACTGGAGGACAGTAGCTCTGAATTAGTTAAATGTGTGCGAGGAACATGACTGTGATGCATGTTATGAACCTCTTCATTAGTAGTAATTAATTCATTTGATTTTTATGGTAAATCATGCTGAAGATGTGAGTAAATTTACATTCTATCCACATGAACCTACTGCTTTCTTCTCACTGGTTGTAGCATTAGATGGCTGCAAAGAACCCATCTGTGTGGATCCAGATCTTCAGAGTAATTAGGGCAGGGGAAGGCAAGGTATTGCCTTTGTTTTATAATTAAAAAGTGAGCTACAGTAAATGGCACAAAATTATCTTTGGTGTCCCTTCCTTTTAGTGTCTTTCACTAAATTCAGTCAATGTTGTATTTTCTGTAGTCATCAAGAAATATTGCCTTCCGAAAGTGGCAGTCCAACATAGTAGCCCAAGCCAGCACATGCACAATTTTCTCTAAGTCCAAATAACAGCTTTTGCATCCGATGGCAGTTCAGAAATGAAGCACATGATATTGTCTTGCTGCACTGCTCTCTTATTTCTGGTAGCATAGACCTAGATTCTCTAGTAAGTTCTAGAGATGGAACACCACTTTATTTCAGGTGTTTCCAAAGACATGGCTGCTTCAATGGTGGGAAACAGAAACTGTCTTTAAAGTCAGACATGTTTCTCATGAACCACTCTTAGCTATGTCAAAAAGATACTGGCACGATGCCTGCGTGGTAGTCACTCCTTTTGCAGTCCCAGACTGAGAGAAGCATCGAAATTAAATATGATAAAATACAGATTATTAAGTCATGAATATGTGATTCCTGGGGATTCAGCCTTTTTTTTTCTGTCCTTTGCAAAATATTCATCAATGATGAGTTAGTTTGATCATTATATTTTACTACTAGGAAATTGGTTGTCCATCCAGTTGACAGCTTTAGTCCAGCTCAGGAATATTTAAGCTCTAGTCTTTGAAGATTAAGGAGCTAGCAGTTTAGTTATTTAGTCCACATCTTCAAATTCCTGCTGATGTGACTGGATTCAGTGATTCAAGATGCTTTATTTTCTTGCCCACCTGAGAGTGATTATACAGCAGTTCCTCTGTTAGGAAAGGTCACACCAGTTGTGGCAGGAACATCCATAACTTTTAAAATACGTTTATAGCTAGTGTCCATTACAGTTACAGGGAGCCTGGCACATGTGTGAGCATCTGATTATGCATCTGACAGATAAAATGCGCAAGAATCCATGCTAAGATCTGGGGACCTCTCAAAATCATAGCCAGTTAATCTGAACCTTTGCTGTATTAGATATTCTGACAGAAAAAAAATCCTTTTAGTTTGAGCTAAGTGTTTTCTATCAAGAGTGTTCCTTGCATGAATGAGAACTATTGTGGGACTTTGGTTTACTGTGCAACCTGAAACTCCAGAATTCATTATTGTGAGATGTGTGGTTTTGGTTGTTTACCCTTGCATGTAAATGTTATTTCAAGTTTTCTATCAGAATTTCTTGGTTTGGCAGTCCTTAATGAGACATAAAACCTCCATTCCCTTTTCCATATCCATTGTACATTCCTGGTCAGAACATTTTTAGGAGCTTTATCCTTTCTTTTTCTACAGTCATACTTGGAAATAAAACTTAAAACACACTCTAATTTACTGTGCTTCATATACTAAGGTACTCTGTCAGCTTCTTTCTAATAGATGGGAATAGTGGCCTGGGATCCTCCTCACAGGGAAAACTTTGCAGGCTGAAAATATTTGGTCTATCAGTTTAAGTTCTCTGCTACTACCAGCTCTTTAACAAATACCTTTAAACCTTAATTTGTATTCTTGAACTGAAGAGATGATTAAACATGTTTTATTATTATTTTTTTTAATTTTTATTTTAAATTTAACATTAAAAACTAAGGCTGGGGATGGGAAAAGAGGGATGATCCTTTAAGGAGTAATCTGCATTTTCAAATTAATGTTTAGATGATGAAGGAAGCTTTTTTGCATATCCTGCTCTTGCTCAAACTTAGTGCAGTTTTTAAAAAAACATTTCACTTGAAATGACAGATCAATAGAAATATTGTAAGTGGGATTTCAGGTATTGCCTCAGATTTTCTCTTCCCTCCTACCTGTAGGAACAGGGAGCCTATCATACTCTGGAAATGTCTTGTTAGTGATATAGTAACTTTTTTAGGTGGTTGACACCGTGTGGAGTAAATAA
This sequence comes from Aythya fuligula, assembly GCF_009819795.1. NCBI lineage: Eukaryota > Metazoa > Chordata > Aves > Anseriformes > Anatidae > Aythya > Aythya fuligula. The sequence continues at coordinate 101,141,336 of NC_045559.1, forward strand.
ATCCCTTCCATAAAGCCTAATCAAGAGATATTACCAGGGTTTATAGAATAATACTCTCTTACATATAGTCCATGATTCTCCGCCTCCACTGGCCATTCTCTTTATAGGAGGCTGAAGAAGAAATGGCAGGATCAAAAAGACTTGGATTGTGAAATGTACACATCCTGTATCTACTGAAATAATTCCAGATCTCGTCTTTGATGCTCTCCCATACAATTTAAGGCCCATCTTTGCACTACCCAGCATCTCCCTCCTCTTTAGCTGATATGCTGGTCAGCATGGAGCCATTAGCCAGATGGGAAAAGGGCAGTGGTTGTGTCCTACCTGCATTTGTCTTGGGGTTGTATGGCAACTCTATCATATTTTCCTTTGACCCAAAGGCTTACAATCTCAGGAGCTGTAGAAATGCAGTGCTTGTAAATCTTTGTTTCTTTTCACTTCATGCTAAACTCCTGTTTTAAACCAGGAACAAGCTTGTGGGATCAGGTCAGCTGTGAGATAAAGCCTGCTTTAAGTATGAAACATAGTCAAAAGCTACTAGCCGTGGTCCCAGAAAGGCTAGGCTGCAGTAGTACTTCTCCCATTTTGTGGGCGAAATCCTCATGCTTGCTGGGGTATGGACAAGATGCAGCTCCCCAGAGGCACGGGCAGTCCCCAGTGCCCCTGTGATGACAGCTTGGCTGCTCGCTGCCCCGCACTGCAGCTGAATGTTGTGGTCCCATCCAGGGAGGCAGAGGCAGGGTTGCTGTTAACAGCCACCCTGACTTCATCAGAGCAGTCTCAGTTTCAAAAGGGTTCTGCCTCTCTTCCAGTATCTTTGTGGAAGCTGGAATCTTCTTCCTTTTCCCCAAGGAGTTAGCATTTCACACAAGTCTGTTTAACCAAGAAGCAGGCAATGTTGAAAGTCCCTATACTGTTTTAGCTTCGCCTTTACTGGCGACCCCAGAAGGATGAATGTGTTTCTGGGGAGAGCTGAATATTCTTTGAATTCTGCTGTAAATTCCTGTGTCTGAGAATGCATGTTAGTGGGACTGGATCCACAAATCCTTTCTAATTGCTCCTGTTCTTACTAAGGGCAAAAGCCAAGCTATTTTTCTTTTCCTTAAAGTTAAATCCTCAGAGAAAAAGAATTTTGGCAAGCCTTTTCGCTTCCTGAGACTGCACTCAATGGTCCCCAGATGCGTGTTGCTTCCTAGCTTTGCAGTGGAGAGTATCCCCCTCTTTTGCTTTGTGTACTGAGACTGTCTAGTATTCCTCTTTTTTTATTATTTCACAGGTTTAAAATTATGAGCAGCCATTTACTGTCTCTTTGACATGACAGATAGATGTGTAAGAAGCGTGGCAGTTAGATGAGCACAAAGTTTTCCCCATGCACTGAAGTGCAGTTTGGGTTTTTCTTTGCATTGAGTGACTGTTGCTCAGGAGTCTTTTTGCCAAATTGTAACCGGGGAGAGACTTTATCTGAGAACGTTACTTCCATGTTTAAATACACTTTCACAACTCTGGTTATGCTAAAGCTATGATCAGAGTTTAAATCTTAATTTCCAGACCCACAAAACCCCAGGGCTTTCCTGCCCCACTGTCTATGCTACCCCACCCACTGGAACCTAAGTGCTAGCAGTCTGACAGCTCTTCTAGGCAAGCTGGGGTTTCTTTCTGTATGCAAGACGAATAATGATGCATGCTGAAATGCTGTCACTTAATAGGTGAGAATCTGAGAGGAACAGGTTTTAAAATGGTCCCTCTGCTCTTGAGGTTATCATCACTACTGTTCCACTCAACGGTAAAATTAGCCAGCTTAGTTTAAATCTTTGTCCCCACATTGTGAACTCAACAGCAGTGACTCACCTCTCTGCTACGTATAAGTAACACTTTTGTGTCTTTATTTTTAAATTATGTGGCTGGGATTTACAGAAGTGCATAGATCCATCCTGTTTCATTGCATTTGCAAAATTCCAATCAATTTGCTCCAGTCTGGGAGCAGAGTCGGGTCAGAAATGTGTACTTTAGAGATTACCATCCCAGATCTGTTGCATTTTTCACAAAGTAAACGCATATTTCATAAAGTCTGAGGAATATATAACGTGGTCAATTTAATATTGTCAAAGCATTATCGGTAATCTTCTCCTTCCCATCTGTGATTCTGAACTCTGCAACATTATGTTGATATTTCATGCTCTCCACTCCATTACCATTTAGGTTGTGTGGTAGGGGCCAACACTCCTCCAAGCACAAGGAACTCAGAATGATTACAGGGTTGGCTTTTTGAAAGTTTTGAAAGCTCTTTCTAGTTCGATGGTTAAGGCTGCTTCCATTAAAATTTTTAATTTTATAATAATAATTTATAATTGTGTAAGAGCAGAATGCCTTTTAAATTTGCAACAACACTGCAGTAAAAATTGCAGGTAACTTATTTTTACAGTATTATATATCAACAGTAGGTCAGGTTAGACTGAGTAGCGTATGAAAGCTTTCTGGTAAAATGAGTATTGAGTACTTGGGTATTAAACATAATGAATTTTGGAATGTAATTGTTTTATAGTACTGAGTCCCATTTTATTTGAAAATTAATATTTTACTTCTCGGGTTAAATATTGATGCTGTTTACCATTTCAACATTTTATGAATATTTTGTTTACTCTGGGGACTTTCTATGCATTTTACCAGCCTAATAAATGAAATAATTCACAAACCAACTGCTTCTTGCTCTTGATGGCTTCAGGGGACCTTGTCATTCCCTGTAGTCTTCTCTCAGGCCCATCTGTGTGGCTCTGAAATCACTTGGCTGGTAATTAGGTATTTATCAGATTGTTTCTGAAAAGGGATGAGACAGTTATCTGACACAATTATCTTTGAAAATTGAATCCCTCTTTTCTGGTCCTGCTGAGGACATTCAAAGGTACTGTGAATGTTTAAAGCTAAATGCCTTTGAAATACCTTTGCTTTTTTAAATCAGGTATAACAGAGGAGTCCAAATGCAGTCATTTTTATTTTTGTAACCTTTCAGGCACTGGATTTTCTTTCTATCAAATGTTGCTTCTTTTCCATGTGACTCTGTTCGGAAGTACTTTTGACAACTACCACTTTACTGCTTTAAATGTCCCCTACTTAATATTTGAAAATTAACACCATTTCTTATTCATATTTTTTAATTGGAGGTTCATAGCTTTCCCTTTGTAGATGATAGTCTTTAAATTAATAAATTGATTAGAATATGTAAATGATTTCATTTGTCTTTTAATTCTGCATTTAAAGAAAAGATATATCTACTGATATATCAAAAGTACATCAAGGCATTACTAATCCTATTTTTGCCTGAGTTTTTGTACCTGTAACCTC